>NW_028270176.1:35787212-36121330 GCF_037043375.1 Chiloscyllium plagiosum | reverse complement strand
CCTCACTCCCTCCCTCACTCCCTCTGTCCCTCCCTCATTCACTCCTCCGTCCCTACCTCACTCCCTCCCTCCCTCCCTCTCCTCCTCCTCCCTCACCTCCCTCTCTCCCTCCCTCCGTCCCTCACGCCCTCCCTCACTTTCCTCCTTCCCTCCCTCTCTCCCTCCCTCCCTCCACTCCCTCACTCCCTCCCTCCGTCCCTCACTCCCTCCCCCTCTCTCCCTCCCTCACTCCCTCCCTCCTTCCCTCTCTCCCTCCCTCCCTCCGTCTCTCCCTCCCTCCCTCTCTCATCCCTCTCTCCCTCCCTCCCTCACTCCCTCCCCCCTCTCTCCCTCCGTCCCTCCTCCCTCTCTCCCACCCTCCCTCTCTCCCTCCTGCCCTCCCTCCCTCACTCCCCTCCCTCTCTCCCTCCGTCCTCCCTCCCTCTCTCCCTCCCTCCATCTCTCCCTCCCTCCCTCCTCCCTCTCTTCCTTCCTCCCTCCCTCCCTCACTCCCTCTCTCCCTCCCTCCGTCCCTCACGCCCTCCCTCACTTCCTCCCTCCCTCCCTCTCTCCCTCCCTCCCTCACTCCCTCACTCCCTCCCTCCGTCCCTCACTCCCTCCCTCCCTCTCTCCCTCCCTCACTCCCTCCCTCCTTCCCTCTCTCCCTCCCTCCCTCCGTCTCTCCCTCCCTCCCTCTCTCACTCCCTCTCTCCCTCCCTCCCTCACTCCCTCCCCCTCTCTCCCTCCGTCCCTCCCTCCCTCTCTCCCACCCTCCCCTCTCCCTCCTGCCCTCCCTCCCTCACTCCCTCCCTCTCTCCCTCCGTCCCTCCCTCTCTCCCTCCCTCCCTCACTCCCTCCCTCCCTCACTCCCTCCGTCACTCTCTCCCTCCCTCTCCTCCTCCCTCCCTCTCTCCCTCCATCCCTCCCTCTCTCCCTCCCTCACTCCCTCCCTCCCTCACTCCCTCCCTCACTCCCTCCCTCCCTCCCTCTCTCCCTCCCTCTCTCTCCCTCCCTCCCTCACTCCCTCCCTCACTCCCTCCCTCACTCCCTCTCTCTCTCCCTCACTCCCTCTCTCCCTCCCTCCCTTTCTCCCTCCCTCACTCCCTCCCTCCCTCACTCCCTCCCTCAGTCCCTCTCTCCCTCTCTCCCTCCTTCCCTCCCTCACTCCCTCCCTCCCTCCCTCTCTCCCTCCCTCTCTCCCCTCCCTCCCTCACTCCCTCCCTCACTCCCTCCCTCCCTCTCTCCCCTCCCTCCCTCACTCCCTCCCTCACTCCCTCCCTCACTCCCTCTCTCCCTCCCTCCCTCTCTCCCTCCCTCCCTCCCTTTCTCCCTCCCTCACTCCCTCCCTCCCTCACTCCCTCCCTCAGTCCCTCTCTCCCTCTCTCCCTCCTTCCCTCCCTCACTCCCTCCCTCACTCCCTCTCTCCCTCTCTCCCTCCCTCTCTCCCTCTCTCCCTCCCTCTCTCCCTCCCTCACTCCCTCCCTCCCTCTCTCCCCTCCCTCCCTCACTCCCTCCCTCACTCCCTCCCTCACTCCCTCTCTCCCTCCCTCCCTCTCTCCCTCCCTCCCTCCCTTTCTCCCTCCCTCACTCCCTCCCTCCCTCACTCCCTCCCTCAGTCCCTCTCTCCCTCTCTCCCTCCTTCCCTCCCTCACTCCCTCCCTCACTCCCTCTCTCCCTCTCTCCCTCCCTCTCTCCCTCTCTCCCTCCCTCTCTCCCTCTCTCCCTCCCTCTCTCCCCTCCCTCCCTCTCTCCCTCCCTCCCTCCCTCCCTCACTCACTATGTCCATTTCCTTTTTCATGTTCTCCAGCTTATCTTTCCTCTTCATTTTCTTCTTCTTGGTGTCTCCTCCTGGTCCTCCCTTGCCCTCCATCTGGTACATCTCCAGCTTCTCCTGAAAACGGGGAAAACACATCGTCAGCGATATCCCTCACACACACCCTCCAGCCCACACCCCCCTCCACTCCCTCGTGCCTCACCATCGCCCCAAACATCCCAGCCCAATGCCCCCTCACACACCTCAATATTCACCCCACACAGGGCACCCATTAGCACTGTCGGAGTGGGCACTGTCGGAGGGTCAGTGCTGAGGGAGTGGGCACTGTCGGAGGGTCAGTGCTGAGGGAGTGCCGCACTGTCGGAGGGTCAGTGCTGAGGGAGTGGGCACTGTCGGAGGGTCAGTGCTGACGGAGTGGGCACTGTCGGAGGGTCAGTGCTGACGGAGTGGGCACTGTCGGAGGGTCAGTGCTGAGGGAGTGGGCACTGTCGGAGGGTCAGTGCTGACGGAGTGGGCACTGTCGGAGGGTCAGTGCTGAGGGAGTGGGCACTGTCGGAGGGTCAGTGCTGAGGGACTGGGCACTGTCGGAGGGTCAGTGCTGAGGGACTGGGCACTGTCAGAGGGTCAGTGCTGAGGGAGTGGGCACTGTCGAAGGTTCAGTGCTGAGAGAGTGGGCACTGTCGGAGGGTCAGTGCTGAGGGAGTGGGCACTGTCGGAGGGTCAGTGCTGAGGGAGTGGGCACTGTCAGAGGGTCAGTGCTGAGGGAGCGCCGCACTGTCGGAGGGTCAGTGCTGAGGGAGTGCCGCACTGTCGGAGGGTCAGTGCTGAGGGAGTGGGCACTGTCAGAGGGTCAGTGCTGAGGGAGAGAGCACTGTCGGAGGGTCAGTGCTGAGGGAGTGCCGCACTGTCGGAGGGTCAGTGCTGAGGGAGTGCCGCACTGTCGGAGGGTCAGTGCTGAGGGAGCGCCGCGCTCTCTCTCTCTCTCTCTCCCCTTCTCCCACATTTGCCCCTGTATTTCCTGCAGCCACACTGGGGAGAAGCAGGGGGAATATTTCCGGTGGAGTGACAGTATATTTTCACTCCCTCTCTCGTCCTGCGACATTCCCTGAGATCGCTCCTCCTCAGGTGACACTTCCCTTTCCCGTTTGTCATCCTCCCCACCCACCCTCAGACCCGTCTCCACTCGCCACGTGAAAACATTTCTCTCTCGCATCTCAGTCCCCTTCTCTTCCCAACCCTGATACCTCCCCCCCTACCCCCAAATGGGAACACCGCCTCCCCCTCCTCAATCCAGACCCCTCCTCGGTATAATCTCCCTTTCGGGGGCTCTGCTCTCGCAAGAGGGGTGTCCTGGTCTCTCCGCTTTCTCTCCATGTCACTGAATCCCCTGCTCCCTGGGAGCGGACAGAGGATCAGTGCTGTGCGGCAGAGGGGCCAAATGGCCTGTCGGTGCTCGGTAACTGAGACGCAGCTCCGTCCCGGTGATCAGTCCCACCTCACGGCCAGGTACTCACAGACTTCACCATGTTCCCTTTTCCTGCTCCTGCTCCCTCCGTCCAGCACCGGGGGTGGGTACAGCGTATGACTCAGAGGTAGAGAGGCTGGCTGTAATTTTCAGGGGCAGAGCAGAGCTGGGGGCGAGGTGGGGTGGAGCCACGGAAACCTGTGCCAGCCAATTATAACACCCAGCCGATGAAAGAGCCCCCCCCCCCCCCTGCCAAGGTTGCCCATTATAACCTGCCACAGGTAGGCACCACCCAGAGACAGAGGGTCCAATTGAGGGAGGGCAACAGGTACCAACGTCAAGGGACTCTCAGTCCGACGGCTAGTCGCAGATAGGGCTTATCGGTCTCTCACACACACGCAGAGCTCAGACTGTACCCACCTTCACCCACACCACACAAGGTCAGAATTAACCCTTCCAACACCACCCTGGTCCTCATATCACCCGGGAGGGAGTTACAGACTGGAATCTAATCGAGGGGTTCGGGGTGGGTTATATACAGAATAACAGATACCCCGGGAGGGAGTTACAGACTGGGATCTAATCGACGGGTTCGGGGGGGTTTATATACAGAATAACAGATACCCCGGGAGGGAGTTACAGGCTGGAATCTAATCGAGGGGTTCGGGGTGGGGTTTATATACAGAATAACAGATACCCCGGGAGGGAGTTACAGGCTGGAATCTAATCGCGGGGTTCGGGGGGGTTTATATACAGAATAACAGATACCCCGGGAGGGAGTTACAGACTGGAATCTAATCGAGGGGTTCGGGGTGGATTATATACAGAATAACAGATACCCGGGAGGGAGTTACAGACTGGAATCTAATCGAGGGGTTCGGGGGGGTTTATATACAGAATAACAGATACCCCGGGAGGGAGTTACAGACTGGAATCTAATCGAGGGGTTCGGGGTGATTCATCCACAGAATAACAGATACCCGGGAGGGAGTTACAGACTGGAATCTAATCGAGGGGTTCGGGGTGGGTTATATACAGAATAACAGATACCCCGGGAGGGAGTTACAGACTGGAATCTAATCGAGGGGTTCGGGGTGGTTAATATACAGAATAACAGATACCCCGGGAGGGAGTTACAGACTGGAATCTAATCGAGGGGTTCGGGGTGGATTATATACAGAATAACAGATACCCCGGGAGGGAGTTACAGACTGGAATCTAATCGAGGGGTTCGGGGTGGTTAATATACAGAATAACAGATACCCCGGGAGGGAGTTACAGACTGGAATCTAATCGAGGAGTTCGGAGTGGTTTTGTATACAGAATAACAGATACTCGGTGAGGGATTTACAGATAGAATCGAATCGAGTCGTTCAGGGTGGTATATAAATAGAATAACAGTTACCCGGGAGGGAGTTACAGACTGGAACCTAATTGAGGGGTTCGGTGTGATTTATATACAGAATAACAGATACCCCGGGAGGGAGTTACAGACTGGAATCTAATCGAGGGGTTCGGGGTGGTTTATATACAGAATAACAGATACCCGGGAGGGAGCTACAGACTGGAATCTAATCGAGGGGTTCGGAGCGGTTTATATACAGAATAACAGATACCCGGGTGGGAGTTACAGACTGGAATCTAATCGAGGGTTACGGGGTGGTTTATATACAGAATAACAGATACCCCGGGAGGGAGTTACAGACTGGGATCTAATCGAGGGATTCGGGGTGGTTTATATACAGAATAACAGATACCCGGGAGGGAGTTACAGACTGGAATCGAATCGAGGGGTTCGGGGTGGTTTATATACAGAAGAACAGATACCTGGGAGGGAGTTACAGACTGGAATCTAATCGAGGCGTTCGGGGTGGGTTATATACAGAATAACAGATACCCCGGGAGTGAGTTACAGACTGGGATCTAATCGAGGGTATCGGGGGGAGTTATATACAGAATAACAGATACCCCGGGAGAGAGTTACAGACTGGGATCTAATCGAGGGGTTCGGGGTGGGTTATATACAGAATAACAGATACCCCGGGAGTGAGTTACAGACTGGGATCTAATCGAGGGTATCGGGGGGAGTTATATACAGAATAACAGATACCCCGGGAGAGAGTTACAGACTGGGAATTAATCGAGGGGTTCAGGGTGGTTTATATACAGAATAACAGATACCCCGGGAGTGGGTTACAGACTGGAATCTAATCGAGGGGTTCGGGGTGGGTTATATACAGAATAACAGATACCCGGGAGGGAGTTACAGACTGGAATCTAATCGAGGGGTTCGGGGTGGGTTATATACAGAATAACAGATACCCCGGGAGGGAGTTACAGACTGGAATCTAATCGAGGGGTTCGGGGTGGGTTATATACAGAATAACAGATACCCCGGGAGGGAGTTACAGACAGGGATCTAATCGAGGGGTTCGGGGTGGTTTATATACAGAATAACAGATACCCCGGGAGGGAGTTACAGACTGGAATCTAATCGAGGGGTTCGGGGTGGGTTATATACAGAATAACAGATACCCCGGGAGGGAGTTACAGACTGGAATCTAATCGAGGGGTTCGGGGTGGTTTATGTACAGAATAACAGATACCCGGGAGGGAGTTACAGATTGGAATCTAATCGAGGGGTTCGGGGTGGGTTATATACAGAATAACAGATACCCCGGGAGGGAGTTACAGACTGGAATCTAATCGAGGGGTTCGGGGTGGTTTATGTACAGAATAACAGATACCCCGGGAGGGAGTTACAGACTGGAATCTAATCGAGGGGTTCGGGGTGGTTAATATACAGAATAACAGATACCCCGGGAGGGAGTTACAGGCTGGAATCTAATCGAGGGGTTCGGGGTGGGGTTTATATACAGAATAACAGATACCCCGGGAGGGAGTTACAGGCTGGAATCTAATCGCGGGGTTCGGGGTGGGTTATATACAGAATAACAGATACCCCGGGAGGGAGTTACAGACTGGAATCTAATCGAGGGGTTCGGGGTGGTTAATATACAGAATAACAGATACCCCGGGAGGGAGTTACAGACTGGAATCTAATCGAGGGGTTCGGGGTGGATTATATACAGAATAACAGATACCCCGGGAGGGAGTTACAGACTGGAATCTAATCGAGGGGTTCGGGGTGGTTAATATACAGAATAACAGATACCCCGGGAGGGAGTTACAGACTGGAATCTAATCGAGGAGTTCGGAGTGGTTTTGTATACAGAATAACAGATACTCGGTGAGGGATTTACAGATAGAATCGAATCGAGTCGTTCAGGGTGGTATATAAATAGAATAACAGTTACCCGGGAGGGAGTTACAGACTGGAACCTAATTGAGGGGTTCGGTGTGATTTATATACAGAATAACAGATACCCCGGGAGGGAGTTACAGACTGGAATCTAATCGAGGGGTTCGGGGTGGTTTATATACAGAATAACAGATACCCGGGAGGGAGCTACAGACTGGAATCTAATCGAGGGGTTCGGAGCGGTTTATATACAGAATAACAGATACCCGGGTGGGAGTTACAGACTGGAATCTAATCGAGGGTTACGGGGTGGTTTATATACAGAATAACAGATACCCCGGGAGGGAGTTACAGACTGGGATCTAATCGAGGGATTCGGGGTGGTTTATATACAGAATAACAGATACCCGGGAGGGAGTTACAGACTGGAATCGAATCGAGGGGTTCGGGGTGGTTTATATACAGAAGAACAGATACCTGGGAGGGAGTTACAGACTGGAATCTAATCGAGGCGTTCGGGGTGGGTTATATACAGAATAACAGATACCCCGGGAGTGAGTTACAGACTGGGATCTAATCGAGGGTATCGGGGGGAGTTATATACAGAATAACAGATACCCCGGGAGAGAGTTACAGACTGGGATCTAATCGAGGGGTTCGGGGTGGGTTATATACAGAATAACAGATACCCCGGGAGTGAGTTACAGACTGGGATCTAATCGAGGGTATCGGGGGGAGTTATATACAGAATAACAGATACCCCGGGAGAGAGTTACAGACTGGGAATTAATCGAGGGGTTCAGGGTGGTTTATATACAGAATAACAGATACCCCGGGAGTGGGTTACAGACTGGAATCTAATCGAGGGGTTCGGGGTGGGTTATATACAGAATAACAGATACCCGGGAGGGAGTTACAGACTGGAATCTAATCGAGGGGTTCGGGGTGGGTTATATACAGAATAACAGATACCCCGGGAGGGAGTTACAGACTGGAATCTAATCGAGGGGTTCGGGGTGGGTTATATACAGAATAACAGATACCCCGGGAGGGAGTTACAGACAGGGATCTAATCGAGGGGTTCGGGGTGGTTTATATACAGAATAACAGATACCCCGGGAGGGAGTTACAGACTGGAATCTAATCGAGGGGTTCGGGGTGGGTTATATACAGAATAACAGATACCCCGGGAGGGAGTTACAGACTGGAATCTAATCGAGGGGTTCGGGGTGGTTTATGTACAGAATAACAGATACCCGGGAGGGAGTTACAGATTGGAATCTAATCGAGGGGTTCGGGGTGGGTTATATACAGAATAACAGATACCCCGGGAGGGAGTTACAGACTGGAATCTAATCGAGGGGTTCGGGGTGGTTTATATACAGAATAACAGATACCCCGGGAGGGAGTTACAGACTGGAATCTAATCGAGGGGTTCGGGGGGGGTTTATATACAGAATAACAGATACCCGGGAGAGAGTTCGGAATAGACACTGTTGCTCGCACTGACCCTGGTACAGGGGTTCAGCATTTCCACACAGTTTGGGTGGAGAAGTTTGATTGTCGGGGAAAGACGACATTACTGAGTGTGGGCCCCAGTATCCCTTAACAATAACGACAGTTTCGGAGGCAGAAGAAAGGGACAATCATCAGAGAATCCTCAAGAGTGTCGAAGCAGGCCATTCGGCCCAAACAGGCCACACTGACTCTCCAAAGAGCACACCAAGCCTAACCCTGTAACCCATGGCCAATCCACCCTAACCTGCACATCCCTGGGCTCTATCGGACAATTTCCCATGGCCAATCCACCCTAACCTGCACATCCTTGGGCACTATGGGACAATTTCCCACGGCCAATCCACCCTCACCTGCACATCCTGGGCTCTATGGGACAATTTCCCACGGCCAATCCACCCAAACCTGCACATCCCTGGGCTCTATGGGACAATTTCCCACGGCCAATCCACCCAAACCTGCACATCCCTGGGCACTATGGGACAATTTCCCATGGCCAATCCACCCTAACCTGCACATCCCTGGGCACTATGGGACAATTTCCCATGGCCAATCCACCCCTAACCTGCACATCCCTGGGCACTATGGGACAATTTCCCACGGCCAATCCACCCTAACCTGCACATCCCTGGGCACTATGGGACAATTTCCCATGGCCAAGCCACCCTAACCTGCACATCCCTGGGCTCTATGGGACAATTTCCCATGGCCAATCCACCCTAACCTGCACATCCCTAGGCACTATGGGACAATTTCCCACGGCCAATCCACCCTAACCTGCACATCCCTGGGCTCTATGGGACAATTTCCCATGGCCAATCCACCCTAACCTGCACATCCCTAGGCACTATGGGACAATTTCCCATGGCCAATCCACCCTAACCTGCACATCCCTGGACACTATGGGACAATTTCCCATGGCCAATCCACCCTAACCTGCACATCCCTGGGCTCTATGGGACAATTTCCCACGGTCAATCCACCCGAACCTGCACATCCCTGGGCACTATGGGACAATTTCCCACGGCCAATCCACCCTAACCTGCACATCCCTGGGCACTATGGGACAATTTCCCACGGTCAATCCACCCTAACCCGCACATCCCTGGGCACTATGGGACAATTTCCCACGGTCAATCCACCCTAACCCGCATATCCCTGGGCACTATGGGACAATTTCCCACGGTCAATCCACCCTAACCCGCACATCCCTGGGCACTATGGGACAATTTCCCATGGCCAACCCACGCTAACCTGCACATCCCTCGGCACTATGGGACAATTCCCCTTGGCCAACCCACCATAACCTACACATCCCTGGGCACTATGGGACAATTTCCCATGGCCAATCCACCCTAACCTGCACATCCCTGGGCACTATGGGACAATTTCCCATGGCCAATCCACCCTAACCTGCACATCCATGGACACTATGGGACAATTTCCCATGGCCAATCCACCCTAACCTGGACATCCCTGGGCACTATGGGACAATTTCCAATGGACAACCCACCCTAACCTGCACATCCCTCGGCACTATGGGACAATTTCCCACGGCCAACCCACCCTAACCTACACATCCCTGGGCACTATGGGACAATTTCCCATGGCCAATCCACCCTAACCCGCACATCCCTGGGCACTATGGGACAATTTCCCATGGCCAAGCCACCCTAACCTGCACATCCCTCGGCACTATGGGACAATTTCCCATGGCCAAACCACCCTAACCAACACATCCCTGGGCACTATGGGACAATTTCCCATGGCCAATCCACCCTAACCTGCACATCCCTGGGCACTATGGGACAATTTCCCATGGCCAATCCACCCTAACCTGCACATTGCTGGGCACTATGGGACAATTTCCCATGGCCAATCCACCCTGAACTGCACATCCCTCGGCACTATGAGACAATATCCCATGGCCAATCCACCCTAACCTGCACATCCCTGGACACTATAGGACAATTTCCCATCGCCAATCCACCCTAACCTGCACATCCCTGGACACTATAGGACAATTTCCCATGGCCAACCCACCCTAACCTGCACATCCCTGGGCACTATGGGACAATTTCCCATGGCCAATCCACCCTAACCTGCACATCCCTGGACACTATAGGACAATTTCCCATGGCCAATCCACCCTAACCTGCACATCCCTGGACACTATAGGACAATTTCCCATCGCCAATCCACCCTAACCTGTGCATCCCTGGGCACTCTGGGACAATATCCCATGGCCAATCCACCCTAACCTGTACATCCCTGGGCACTATAGGACAATTTCCCATGGCCAACCCACCCTAACCTGCACATCCCTGGGCACTATAGGACAATTTCCCATGGCCAATCCACCCTAACCTGCACATCCCTGGGCACTATGGGACAATTTCCCATGGCCAATCCACCCTAACCTGCACATCCCTGGACACTATAGGACAATTTCCCATGGCCAATCCACCCTAACCTGCACATCCCTGGACACTATAGGACAATTTCCCATGGCCAATCCACCCTAACCTGTGCATCCCTGGGCACTCTGGGACAATATCCCATGGCCAATCCACCCAAACCTGCACATCCCTGGACACTATAGGACAATTTCCCATGGCCAATCCACCCTAACCTGCACATCCCTGGACACTATAGGACAATTTCCCATGGCCAACCCACCCTAACCTGCACATCCCTGGGCACTATGGGACAATTTCCCATGGCCAATCCACCCAAACCTGCACATCCCTGGGCACTATAGGACAATTTCCCATGGCCAATCCACCCTAACCTGTACATCCCTGGGCACTATAGGACAATTTCCCATGGCCAATCCACCCTACCCTGCACATCCCTGGGCACTATAGGACAATTTCCCATGGCCAATCCACCCTAACCTGTACATCCCTGGGCACTATAGGACAATTTCCCATGGCCAATCCACCCTACCCTACACATCCCTGGGCACTATGGGACAATTTCCCATGGCCAATCCACCCTAACCTGCACATCCCTGGGCACTATAGGACAATTTCCCATGGCCAATCCACCCTACCCTGCACATCCCTGGGCACTATAGGACAATTTCCCATGGCCAATCCACCCTAACCTGCACATCCCTGGACACTATAGGACAATTTCCCACGGCCAATCCACCCTAACCTGCACATCCCTGGGCACTATAGGACAATTTCCCATGGCCAATCCACCCTAACCTGTACATCCCTGGGCACTATGGGACAATTTCCCATGGCCAATCCACCCTAACCTGCACATCCCTGGACACTATGGGACAATTTCCCATGGCCAATCCACCCTAACCTGCACATCCCTGGGCTCTATGGGACAATTTCCCACGGTCAATCCACCCGAACCTGCACATCCCTGGGCACTATGGGACAATTTCCCACGGCCAATCCACCCTAACCTGCACATCCCTGGGCACTATGGGACAATTTCCCACGGTCAATCCACCCTAACCCGCACATCCCTGGGCACTATGGGACAATTTCCCACGGTCAATCCACCCTAACCCGCATATCCCTGGGCACTATGGGACAATTTCCCACGGTCAATCCACCCTAACCCGCACATCCCTGGGCACTATGGGACAATTTCCCATGGCCAACCCACGCTAACCTGCACATCCCTCGGCACTATGGGACAATTCCCCTTGGCCAACCCACCATAACCTACACATCCCTGGGCACTATGGGACAATTTCCCATGGCCAATCCACCCTAACCTGCACATCCCTGGGCACTATGGGACAATTTCCCATGGCCAATCCACCCTAACCTGCACATCCATGGACACTATGGGACAATTTCCCATGGCCAATCCACCCTAACCTGGACATCCCTGGGCACTATGGGACAATTTCCAATGGACAACCCACCCTAACCTGCACATCCCTCGGCACTATGGGACAATTTCCCACGGCCAACCCACCCTAACCTACACATCCCTGGGCACTATGGGACAATTTCCCATGGCCAATCCACCCTAACCCGCACATCCCTGGGCACTATGGGACAATTTCCCATGGCCAAGCCACCCTAACCTGCACATCCCTCGGCACTATGGGACAATTTCCCATGGCCAAACCACCCTAACCAACACATCCCTGGGCACTATGGGACAATTTCCCATGGCCAATCCACCCTAACCTGCACATCCCTGGGCACTATGGGACAATTTCCCATGGCCAATCCACCCTAACCTGCACATTGCTGGGCACTATGGGACAATTTCCCATGGCCAATCCACCCTGAACTGCACATCCCTCGGCACTATGAGACAATATCCCATGGCCAATCCACCCTAACCTGCACATCCCTGGACACTATAGGACAATTTCCCATCGCCAATCCACCCTAACCTGCACATCCCTGGACACTATAGGACAATTTCCCATGGCCAACCCACCCTAACCTGCACATCCCTGGGCACTATGGGACAATTTCCCATGGCCAATCCACCCTAACCTGCACATCCCTGGACACTATAGGACAATTTCCCATGGCCAATCCACCCTAACCTGCACATCCCTGGACACTATAGGACAATTTCCCATCGCCAATCCACCCTAACCTGTGCATCCCTGGGCACTCTGGGACAATATCCCATGGCCAATCCACCCTAACCTGTACATCCCTGGGCACTATAGGACAATTTCCCATGGCCAACCCACCCTAACCTGCACATCCCTGGGCACTATAGGACAATTTCCCATGGCCAATCCACCCTAACCTGCACATCCCTGGGCACTATGGGACAATTTCCCATGGCCAATCCACCCTAACCTGCACATCCCTGGACACTATAGGACAATTTCCCATGGCCAATCCACCCTAACCTGCACATCCCTGGACACTATAGGACAATTTCCCATGGCCAATCCACCCTAACCTGTGCATCCCTGGGCACTCTGGGACAATATCCCATGGCCAATCCACCCAAACCTGCACATCCCTGGACACTATAGGACAATTTCCCATGGCCAATCCACCCTAACCTGCACATCCCTGGACACTATAGGACAATTTCCCATGGCCAACCCACCCTAACCTGCACATCCCTGGGCACTATGGGACAATTTCCCATGGCCAATCCACCCAAACCTGCACATCCCTGGGCACTATAGGACAATTTCCCATGGCCAATCCACCCTAACCTGTACATCCCTGGGCACTATAGGACAATTTCCCATGGCCAATCCACCCTACCCTGCACATCCCTGGGCACTATAGGACAATTTCCCATGGCCAATCCACCCTAACCTGTACATCCCTGGGCACTATAGGACAATTTCCCATGGCCAATCCACCCTACCCTACACATCCCTGGGCACTATGGGACAATTTCCCATGGCCAATCCACCCTAACCTGCACATCCCTGGGCACTATAGGACAATTTCCCATGGCCAATCCACCCTACCCTGCACATCCCTGGGCACTATAGGACAATTTCCCATGGCCAATCCACCCTAACCTGCACATCCCTGGACACTATAGGACAATTTCCCACGGCCAATCCACCCTAACCTGCACATCCCTGGGCACTATAGGACAATTTCCCATGGCCAATCCACCCTAACCTGTACATCCCTGGGCACTATGGGACAATTTCCCATGGCCAATCCACCCTAACCTGCACATCCCTGGGCACTATGGGACAATTTCCCATGGCCAATCCACCCTAACCTGCACATCCCTGGGCACTATAGGACAATTTCCCATGGCCAATCCACCCTACCCTGCACATCCCTGGGCACTATAGGACAATTTCCCATGGCCAATCCACCCTAACCTGCACATCCCTGGACACTATAGGACAATTTCCCACGGCCAATCCACCCTAACCTGCACATCCCTGGGCACTATAGGACAATTTCCCATGGCCAATCCACCCTAACCTGCACATCCCTGGGACACTATGGGACAATTTCCCATGGCCAATCCACCCTAACCTGTACATCCCTGGGCACTATGGGACAATTTCCCATGGCCAATCCACCCTAACCTGCACATCCCTGGGCACTATGGGACAATATCCCATGGCCAATCCACCCTAACCTGCACTTCCCTGGGCACTATGGGACAATATCCCATGGCCAATCCACCCTAACCTGCACTTCCCTGGGCACTATAGGACAATTTCCCATGGCCAATCCACCCTAACCTGCACTTCCCTGGGCACTATGGGACAATATCCCATGGCCAATCCACCCTAACCTGTACATCCCTGGACACTATGGGACAATTTCCCATGGCCAACCCACCCTAACCTGCACATCCCTGGGCACTATAGGACAATTTCACATGGCCAATCAACCCTAACCTGCACATCCTGGATACTACGGGGAGAATGTGCAAACTCCACCCAGACAGTTGCCCGAGGGTGGGATCGAACCCGGGTCCTTGGCGCTGGGAGGCAGCAGTGCTGACCACTGAGCCACCTTGTGTTAGTCCTTTAGAGAGGTTTTGTGAGGGGAGAGAAATGATCCCATTAAATCGGGAGGTGGAGGGGTGCAGAGAGAGTCCTGGTGAAATTACAGTCAGAAGGGACCTGGGCTCAGAGCAGTAGTGATGGGGCTGGGGTACTCACTGCTGGGTTTTAAAACAAGGTGGTTAATGAAGGAGAGTGATTTTGTAGAGAATAAGAGTCCTTGCTTCATGCCGTTGGTGAATGTTGACTGTTCCCGGTCAGGATCAGAAGGACAAGTAGATAATCAGGACCTTATCTCAGCTGTGGGTGTTCATTGGCGAGCTCAACTTCCATTGCTGAAAGCTTTCAATTTCAAAACGCAGGGTTAATGAGACTCGTAATCAGGGAGCAAACACGTCAACTGATTGGTGGGGGAGCACGGGGTGGGGGACATTCAAGGTTGGAGTCACGTGCGTCCCAGATCTGACCTCAGGGTCAGGCCCAATGGGGTAGAGTCATGGGACTGTACAGCATGGAAATATACCCTTCGTCCCAACCCGCCCATGCCAACCGGATATCCTAAATGTGGTGGTACGGTGGCTCAGTGGTTAGCATTGCTGCTTCCCAGCGCCAGGGACTCGGGTTCGATCCCACCCTCGGGCGACTGTGGGTGTGGAGTTTGCACATTCTCCCCGTGTCTGCGTGGGTTTCCTCTGGGTGCAAAGATGTGCACAGTTCCAGTCTCCGTATCCCTCAGTTAGACCCACACTCGGAGCACTGTGCACAGTTCCAGTCTCCGTATCCCTCAGTTAGATCCACACTCGGAGCACCGTGCACAGTTCCAGTCTCCGTATCCCTCAGTTAGACCCACACTCGGAGCACTGTGCACAGTTCCAGTCTCCGTATCCCTCAGTTAGATCCACACTCGGAGCACCGTGCACAGTTCCAGTCTCCGTATCCCTCAGTCAGACCCACACTCGGAGCACTGTGCACAGTTCCAGTCTACGTATCCCTCAGTCAGACCCACACTCGGAGCACCGTGCACAGTTTCAGTCTCCATCCCACAGTTAGACCCACACTCGGAGCACCGCGCACAGTTCCAGTCTCTGTATCCCTCAGTTTGACCCACACTCGGAGCACCGTGCACAGTTCCAGTCTCCATATCCCTCAGTCAGACCCACACTCGGAGCACCGTGCACAGTTCCAGTCTCCGTATCCCTCAGTCAGACCCACACTCGGAGCACCGTGCACAGTTCCTGTCTCCGTATCCCTCAGTCAGACCCACACTCGGAGCACCGTGCACAGTTCCAGTCTCCGTATCCCTCAGTTAGACCCACACTCGGAGCACCGTGCACAGTTCCAGTCTCTGTATCCCTCAGTCAGACCCACACTCGGAGCACCGTGCACAGTTCTAGTCTCCGTATCCCTCAGTCAGACCCACACTCGGAGCACCGTGCACAGTTCCTGTCTCCGTATCCCTCAGTCAGACCCACACTCGGAGCACCGTGCACAGTTCCAGTCTCCGTATCCCTCAGTTAGACACACACTCGGAGCACCGTGCACAGTTCCAGTCTCCGTATCCCTCAGTCAGACCCACACTCGGAGCACCGTGCACAGTTCTAGTCTCCGTATCCCTCAGTCAGACCCACACTCGGAGCACCGTGCACAGTTCCAGTCTCCGTATCCCTCAGTCAGACCCACACTCGGAGCACCGTGCACAGTTCCAGTCTCCGTATCCCTCAGTCAGACCCACACTCGGAGCACCGTGCACAGTTCCAGTCTCTGTATCCCTCAGTTAGACCCACACTCGGAGCACCGTGCACAGTTCCAGTCTCTGTATCCCTCTGTTAGACCCACACTCGGAGCACCGTGCACAGTTCCAGTCTCCGTATCCCTCAGTCAGACCCACACTCGGAGCACCGTGCACAGTTCCAGTCTCCGTATCCCTCAGTCAGACCCACACTCGGAGCACCGTGCACAGTTCCAGTCTCCGTATCCCTCAGTCAGACCCACACTCGGAGCACCGTGCACAGTTCCAGTCTCCGTATCCCTCAGTCAGACCCACACTCGGAGCACCGTGCACAGTTCCAGTCTCCGTATCCCTCAGTCAGACCCACACTCGGAGCACCGTGCACAGTTCCAGTCTCCGTATCCCTCAGTTAGACCCACACTCGGAGCACCGTGCACAGTTCCAGTCTCTGTATCCCTCTGTTAGACCCACACTCGGAGCACCGTGCACAGTTCCAGTCTCCGTATCCCTCAGTCAGACCCACACTCGGAGCACCGTGCACAGTTCCAGTCTCCGTATCGCTTAGTCAGATCCACACTCGGAGCACCGTGCACAGTTCCAAACTCCGTATCCCTCAGTTAGACCCACACTCGGAGCACTGTGCACAGTTCCTGTCTCCGTATCGCTTAGTCAGACCCACACTCGGAGAACTGTGCACAGTTCCAGTCTCCGTATCGCTTCGTCAGACCCACACTCGGAGCACCGTGCACAGTTCCAGTCTCCGTATCCCTCAGTCAGACCCACACTCGGAGCACCGTGCACAGTTCCAGTCTCCGTATCGCTTAGTCAGACCCACACTCGGAGCACTGTGCACAGTTCCAGTCTCCGTATCGCTTAGTCAGACCCACACTCGGAGCACTGTGCACAGTTCCAGTCTCCGTATCCCTCAGTCAGACCCACACTCGGAGCACCGTGCACAGTTCCAGTCTCCGTATCCCTCAGTCAGACCCACACTCGGAGCACCGTGCACAGTTCGTGTCCCTGTGTCCCTCACTTGGAGCACTGCGCACAGAGGGGTGTAATGCTGTTTGCTGGTGAAGGGAGGTTTGAAGTCCCTGTATGGAACAGCTGGAGGCATTGACGATGCGGACATTATTTCTCGTGGGGTTACTGTTGCTGAGTGGCAATATCTAATTATTTGGATGTGGTGTGGCATTGTAACACTGAGATTAGGGAACTATTTCACGCTTCTGTCTGTTTACATTGGGTTATAACCTTGTTAGATAACGGCAGAAATGATTGTTGCAAAGATATCCCGTTAGACTGTGCCCTATCACCGCTCTCAAGGTGACACTCTGGGCAGGTATGGTTGACTGCCAACTACTCCATGGTCAATCAAAGAAGGATTTAAAATAATTCTTCACTCTTTCAAACCGCAACCAGATCAAGCAGGGACAGGTCATCCACAGTTCCCTCGATCCCTCACCTAATCGTGTACCAACAACAGATCATCACATTCCCAGAAGGTCATGCCTGAGGGAGTGGGCACTGTCGGAGGGTCAGTGCTGAGGGAGTGGGGCACTGTCGGAGGGTCAGTGCTGAGGGAGTGGGCACTGTCGGAGGGTCAGTGCTGAGGGAGTGGGCACTGTCGGAGGGTCAGTGCTGAGGGAGTGGGCACTGTCGGAGGGTCAGTGCTGAGGGAGTGGGCACTGTCGGAGGGTCAGTGCTGAGGGAGTGGGCACTGTCGGAGGGTCAGTGCTGAGGGAGTGGGCACTGTCGGAGGGTCAGTGCTGAGGGAGTGCCGCACTGTCGGAGGGTCAGTGCTGAGGGAGTGGGCACTGTCGGAGGGTCAGTGCTGAGGGAGTGCCGCACTGTCGGAGGGTCAGTGCTGAGGGAGTGGGCACTGTCGGAGGGTCAGTGCTGAGGGAGTGCCGCACTGTCGGAGGGTCAGTGCTGAGGGAGTGGGCACTGTCGGAGGGTCAGTGCTGAGGGAGTGGGCACTGTCGGAGGGTCAGTGCTGAGGGAGTGGGCACTGTCGGAGTGTCAGTGCTGAGGGAGTGGGCACTGTCGGAGGGTCAGTGCTGAGGGAGTGGGCACTGTCGGAGGGTCAGTGCTGAGGGAGTGGGCACTGTCGGAGTGTCAGTGCTGAGGGAGCAGGCACTGTCGGAGGGTCAGTGCTGAGGGAGTGGGCACTGTCGGAGGGTCAGTGCTGAGGGAGTGGGCACTGTCGGAGGGTCAGTGCTGAGGGAGCAGGCACTGTCGGAGGGTCAGTGCTGAGGGAGTGGGCACTGTTGGAGGGTCAGTGCTGAGGGAGTGGGCACTGTCGGAGTGTCAGTGCTGAGGGAGTGGGCACTGTCGGAGGGTCAGTGCTGAGGGAGTGGGCACTGTCGGAGGGTCAGTGCTGAGGGAGTGGGCACTGTCGGAGGGTCAGTGCTGAGGGAGCGGGCACTGTCGGAGGGTCAGTGCTGAGGGAGTGGGCACTGTTGGAGGGTCAGTGCTGAGGGAGCAGGCACTGTCGGAGTGTCAGTGCTGAGGGAGTGGGCACTGTCGGAGGGTCAGTGCTGAGGGAGCAGGCACTGTCGGAGGGTCAGTGCTGAGGGAGTGGGCACTGTCGGAGGGTCAGTGCTGAGGGAGTGGGCACTGTCGGAGTGTCAGTGCTGAGGGAGCAGGCACTGTCGGAGGGTCAGTGCTGAGGGAGTGGGCACTGTCGGAGGGTCAGTGCTGAGGGAGTGGGCACTGTCGGAGTGTCAGTGCTGAGGGAGCAGGCACTGTCGGAGGGTCAGTGCTGAGGGAGTGGGCACTGTTGGAGGGTCAGTGCTGAGGGAGTGGGCACTGTCGGAGTGTCAGTGCTGAGGGAGTGGGCACTGTCGGAGGGTCAGTGCTGAGGGAGTGGGCACTGTCGGAGGGTCAGTGCTGAGGGAGTGGGCACTGTCGGAGGGTCAGTGCTGAGGGAGTGCCGCACTGTCGGAGGGTCAGTGCTGAGGGAGTGGGCACTGTCGGAGGGTCAGTGCTGAGGGAGTGCCGCACTGTCGGAGGGTCAGTGCTGAGGGAGTGGGCACTGTCGGAGGGTCAGTGCTGAGGGAGTGGGCACTGTCGGAGGGTCAGTGCTGAGGGAGTGGGCACTGTCGGAGTGTCAGTGCTGAGGGAGTGGGCACTGTCGGAGGGTCAGTGCTGAGGGAGTGGGCACTGTCGGAGGGTCAGTGCTGAGGGAGTGGGCACTGTCGGAGTGTCAGTGCTGAGGGAGCAGGCACTGTCGGAGGGTCAGTGCTGAGGGAGCAGGCACTGTCGGAGGGTCAGTGCTGAGGGAGTGGGCACTGTCGGAGGGTCAGTGCTGAGGGAGCAGGCACTGTCGGAGGGTCAGTGCTGAGGGAGTGGGCACTGTTGGAGGGTCAGTGCTGAGGGAGTGGGCACTGTCGGAGTGTCAGTGCTGAGGGAGTGGGCACTGTCGGAGGGTCAGTGCTGAGGGAGTGGGCACTGTCGGAGGGTCAGTGCTGAGGGAGTGGGCACTGTCGGAGGGTCAGTGCTGAGGGAGTGGGCACTGTCGGAGTGTCAGTGCTGAGGGAGCGGGCACTGTCGGAGGGTCAGTGCTGAGGGAGTGGGCACTGTTGGAGGGTCAGTGCTGAGGGAGCAGGCACTGTCGGAGTGTCAGTGCTGAGGGAGTGGGCACTGTCGGAGGGTCAGTGCTGAGGGAGCAGGCACTGTCGGAGGGTCAGTGCTGAGGGAGTGGGCACTGTCGGAGGGTCAGTGCTGAGGGAGTGGGCACTGTCGGAGTGTCAGTGCTGAGGGAGCAGGCACTGTCGGAGGGTCAGTGCTGAGGGAGTGGGCACTGTCGGAGTGTCAGTGCTGAGGGAGCAGGCACTGTCGGAGGGTCAGTGCTGAGGGAGTGGGCACTGTTGGAGGGTCAGTGCTGAGGGAGTGGGCACTGTCGGAGTGTCAGTGCTGAGGGAGTGGGCACTGTCGGAGGGTCAGTGCTGAGGGAGTGGGCACTGTCGGAGGGTCAGTGCTGAGGGAGTGGGCACTGTCGGAGTGTCAGTGCTGAGGGAGCGAGCACTGTCGGAGGGTCAGTGCTGAGGGAGTGGGCACTGTTGGAGGGTCAGTGCTGAGGGAGCAGGCACTGTCGGAGTGTCAGTGCTGAGGGAGTGGGCACTGTCGGAGGGTCAGTGCTGAGGGAGCAGGCACTGTCGGAGGGTCAGTGCTGAGGGAGTGGGCACTGTCGGACAGTCAGTGCTGAGGGAGTGCGCACTGTCGGAGGGTCAGTGCTGAGGGAGTGGGCACTGTCGGAGGGTCAGTGCTGAGGGAGTGGGCACTGTCGGACAGTCAGTGCTGAGGGAGTGGGCACTGTCGGAGGGTCAGTGCTGAGGGAGTGGGCACTGTCGGAGGGTCAGTACTGAGGGAGTGGGCACTGTCGGAGGGTCAGTGCTGAGGGAGTGGGCACTGTCGGAGGGTCAGTGATGAGGGAGAGGGCACTGTCGGAGGGTCAGTGCTGAGGGAGTGGGCACTGTCGGAGGGTCAGTGCTGAGGGAGTGGGCACTGTCGGAGTGTCAGTGCTGAGGGAGTGGGCACTGTCGGAGGGTCAGTGCTGAGGGAGTGGGCACTGTCGGAGGGTCAGTGCTGAGGGAGAGGGCACTGTCGGAGGGTCAGTGCTGAGGGAGTGGGCACTGTCGGAGGGTCAGTGCTGAGGGAGTGGGCACTGTCGGAGGGTCAGTGCTGAGGGAGTGGGCACTGTCGGAGGGTCAGTGCTGAGGGAGTGGGCACTGTCGGAGTGTCAGTGCTGAGGGAGTGGGCACTGTCGGAGGGTCAGTGCTAAGGGAGTGCCGCTCTGTCGGAGTGTCAGTGCTGAGGGAGTGGGCACTGTCGGAGGGTCAGTGCTGAGGGAGTGGGCACTGTCGGAGGGTCTGTGCTGAGGGAGTGTCGCACTGTCGGAGGGTCAGTGCTGAGGGAGTGGGCACTGTCGGAGGGTCAGTGCTGAGGGAGTGGGCACTGTCGGAGGGTCTGTGCTGAGGGAGTGTCGCACTGTCGGAGGGTCAGTGCTGAGGGAGTGGGCACTGTCGGCGGGTCAGTGCTGAGGGAGTGGGCACTGTCGGAGGGTCAGTGCTGAGGGAGTGGGCACTGTCGGAGTGTCAGTGCTGAGGGTGTGCCGCTCTGTCGGAGGGTCAGTGCTGAGGGAGTGGGCACTGTCGGAGGGTCAGGGCTGAGGGAGTGGGCACTGTCGGAGGGTCAGTGCTGAGGGAGTGGGCACTGTCGGAGGGTCAGTGCTGAGGGAGTGGGCACTGTCGGAGGGTCAGTGCTGAGGGAGAAGGCACTGTCGGAGGGTCAGTGCTGAGGGAGTGGGCACTGTCGGAGGGTCAGTGCTGAGGGAGTGGGCACTGTCGGAGGGTCAGTGCTGAGGGAGTGGGCACTGTCGGAGTGTCAGTGCTGAGGGAGTGGGCACTGTCGGACAGTCAGTGCTGAGGGAGTGGGCACTGTCGGAGGGTCAGTGCTGAGGGAGTGGGCACTGTCGGAGGGTCAGTGCTGAGGGAGTGGGCACTGTCGGAGGGTCAGTGCTGAGGGAGTGGGCACTGTCAGAGTGTCAGTGCTGAGGGAGTGGGCACTGTCGGAGGGTCACTGCTGAGGGAGTGAGCACTGTCGGAGGGTCAGTGCTGAGGGAGTGGGCACTGACGGTGGGTCAGTGCTGAGGGAGTGGGCACTGTCGGAGGGTCAGTGCTGAGGGAGTGCCGCACTGTCGGAGGGTCAGTGCTGAGGGAGTGGGCACTGTCGGAGGGTCAGTGCTGAGGGAGTGCTGCACTGTCGGAGGGTCAGTGCTGAGGGAGTGGGCACTGACGGAGGGTCAGTGGTGAGGGAGTGGGCACTGTCGGAGGGTCAGTGCTGAGGGAGTGGGCACTGTCGGAGGGTCAGTGCTGAGGGAGTGGGCACTGTCGGAGGGTCAGTGCTGAGGGAGAGGGCACTGTCGGAGGGTCAGTGCTGAGGGAGTGGGCACTGTCGGAGGGTCAGTGCTGAGGGAGTGGGCACTGTCGGAGGGTCAGTGCTGAGGGAGTGGGCACTGTCAGAGTGTCAGTGCTGAGGGAGTGGGCACTGTCGGACAGTCAGTGCTGAGGGAGTGGGCACTGTCGGAGGGTCAGTGCTGAGGGAGTGGGCACTGTCGGAGGGTCAGTGCTGAGGGAGTGGGCACTGTCAGAGTGTCAGTGCTGAGGGAGTGGGCACTGTCGGAGGGTCACTGCTGAGGGAGTGAGCACTGTCGGAGGGTCAGTGCTGAGGGAGTGGGCACTGACGGAGGGTCAGTGCTGAGGGAGTGGGCACTGTCGGAGGGTCAGTGCTGAGGGAGTGCCGCACTGTCGGAGGGTCAGTGCTGAGGGAGCAGGCACTGTCGGAGGGTCAGTGCTGAGGGAGTGGGCACTGTCGGAGGGTCAGTGCTGAGGGTGTGGGCACTGTCGGAGGGTCAGTGCTGAGGGAGTGCCGCTCTGTCGGAGGGTCAGTGCTGAGGGTGTGGGCACTGTCGGAGGGTCAGTGCTGAGGGTGTTCGCACTGTCGGAGGGTCAGTGGTGAGGGAGTGGGCACTGTCGGACTGTCAGTGCTGAGGGAGTGGGCACTGTCGGAGGGTCAGTGCTGAGGGTGTTCGCACTGTCGGAGGGTCAGTGGTGAGGGAGTGGGCACTGTCGGACTGTCAGTGCTGAGGGAGTGGGCACTGTCGGAGGGTCAGTGCTGAGGGAGTGGGCACTGTCGGAGGGTCAGTGCTGAGGGAGTGGGCACTGTCGGAGGGTCAGTGCTGAGGGAGTGCCGCACTGTCGGAGGGTCAGTGCTGAGGGAGTGGGCACTGTCGGAGGGTCAGTGCTGAGGGAGTGGGCACTGTCGGAGGGTCTGTGCTGAGGGAGTGTCGCACTGTCGGAGGGTCAGTGCTGAGGGAGTGGGCACTGTCGGCGGGTCAGTGCTGAGGGAGTGGGCACTGTCGGAGGGTCAGTGCTGAGGGAGTGGGCACTGTCGGAGTGTCAGTGCTGAGGGTGTGCCGCTCTGTCGGAGGGTCAGTGCTGAGGGAGTGGGCACTGTCGGAGGGTCAGTGCTGAGGGAGTGGGCACTGTCGGAGGGTCAGTGCTGAGGGAGTGGGCACTGTCGGAGGGTCAGTGCTGAGGGAGTGGGCACTGTCGGAGGGTCAGTGCTGAGGGAGAAGGCACTGTCGGAGGGTCAGTGCTGAGGGAGTGGGCACTGTCGGAGGGTCTGTGCTGAGGGAGTGTCGCACTGTCGGAGGGTCAGTGCTGAGGGAGAAGGCACTGTCGGCGGGTCAGTGCTGAGGGAGTGGGCACTGTCGGAGGGTCAGTGCTGAGGGAGTGCTTAAATGATTGACCCTCTTATTCTAAGATTTCCCTTCAGTCCTCGACTCTCCCAGACAATGGGATACACACCTCTCCACATCTTCCCTGTCTTACCTCAGTCCCTTGTATGTTTTGATAAGGTCAGCTCTCACTGTTGTAAACTACATTGACTATCGGTCCAACTCGCTCTGCCTCTCATTGGAAGCATGTTTCGTCAGTTTGCAATGACCCCAACTGGGGCAGTGGATGCTGGGGCAGTGGACAGTGAAGGGGGTTATCTCAGGTTACAGAGGGATCCTGATCAAATGGGCCAATGGGCTGAGGAAGTTTAATTTGGATAAATGTGAGGTGCTGTATTTTGGTAAAACACACAGGGACAGGGCTTATACAGTTAATGGTAGGGCCCTGGGCGGTGCTGGGGGACAGAAGGACCCAGGGATTCAGGGACATCATCCCTTTGGAGTTTGTGTCACATACAGACAGGGGGGTTACGAAGGGGTTTCACACACTCCCCTTCATTGCTCAGCCCTTTGAGTGTAGGGGTTGGGGACGTCACGTTGAGGTTGTACAGGACATTGGTGAGGCCCCTTCTGGGATACTGTGTCCAGTTCTGGGCGCCCTGTTATAGGAAGGATATTATTAAACTGGAGGGGGTTCCGGAGAGATTTCCCAGGATGTTGCCGGGAATGGGAGGGTTGGAGTTATAACGAAAGGCTGGATAGGCTGGGAGTTTTTCCCCCGGAGCGTCGGAGGCTGAGGGGTGACTTTATAGAGGTTTATAAATCATGAGGGGGACAGAGAGGGTGAAGGGTGGGTGTCTATTCCCCCAGGGTGGGGGGGATTTGAAGACCAGGGGGCACATGTTTAAGGGGAGAGGAGAGAGATTTAAAAAAGACACGAGGGGCAACTGTTTTCCCCAGGCGGTGGTCCGTGTGTGGAATGACCTTCCTGAGAAAGTGGGGGTGGGGGGGGGGAACAGTTACAACGTTTAAAAGGGATTTGGGTAAGGACATGGACAGGGAAGGGTTGGAGGGAGATGGGCCAGGAGCAGGCAGTGGGGGGGACTGGGTTAGTCTGGGGATAAGGGTCAGCACGGATTGGATGGGCCGAAGGGTCTGTTTCTGTGCTGTGGGACTCTATAACACTCTTCGTAATGCAGTCCGTCAGCCGAGTGAACCTTCTCTGGGCTGCCTCCAATGCCAGTCTATGTCTGCTTGGATACGGGGGCCCAGAACCTAGTTCTTCAGGATGAGATGTGGGGGTTGGGGGAGATACAGACAAAGGGGAGGGTGTGGTGTTTGGATAGTAGGGGGAATGGTGAGGCAGGGTATAGGCTTGATACGGGTGACGTGCGAGATGTGGTTGGTCGATGGCAGGAGGGGGTCATGACCTCTTCCGCCCTCCAACTCGACGACCCCATGATGGAAGGATGTCCTCCCGGTGACACGATGGTCAGTGGGTGGCATGGGATGGAGTGGGGTGGGTGGAGGGGGGGGGAGGGTATTTGAAATTGCAGAACTTGACGTTGAGTCCTCCGGGCTGGAGGCTGCCCGGGCGGAAGATGAGGTGGTGTGCCCCAACCGAGGGTGGACGTGCCAGAAAGGGAGAGGGAAGGGGCGTTGACTGGGACGTCTGGTTGGCCCCTGCAGGCCCAGCTGAGACTCTCGGCTGATACGGTCACCCAGCCTACGTTGCGGTCCCCCTCCCCCATTGATGTAGAGAACACCGAGTCAGGAGCACCGGGTACAGTAACCTCGGCCGGGGAGGGGGGGAGGGACAATGGCTGGAGGAGAGGCTGGGGGGGGTTTGGGGGGTGAGGGATGATGGCTGGAGGAGAGGCGGGGGGGGGGCGCAGAGGGACGATGGCTGGAGAAGAAGCCGGGGGGTGGGGTGGGTGGGTGAGTGAGGGACGATGGGTGGAGGAGAGGCCGGGGAGGGGGTGAGTGGGTGAGGGACGATGGGTGGAAGAGAGGCCGGGGGCCGGGGAGGGGGTGAGTGGGTGAGGGACGATGGGTGGAAGAGAGGCCGGGGGCCGGGGAGGGGGTGAGTGGGTGAGGGACGATGGGTGGAGGTGAGGCCGGGGGGGGGGGGGAGGGACAATGGCTGGAGGAGAGGCTGGGGGGGGGTTTGGGGGGTGAGGGATGATGGGTGGAGGTGAGGCCGGGGGGGGGTGGGTGGGTGAGGGACGATGGGTGGAGGTGAGGCCGGGGGGGGGGGGAGGTGGGTGAGGGACGATGGCTGGGAGGACAGGGAGGGGGTGGGTGGGTGAGGGACGTAGGGGCAGGTGCTGGGAGGGACGAGGGTTGGGGTTAGAGGGTTTGGTGGGGCAAACCGGGAGTGGGCGAGGGAGCGGTCCTTGCGGGAAGCAGAGAGGGTCGGGGAGGGGATGGTGCTCTGGGTGGTGGCAACTTGTGTCATTTTCTCAAACCCCCACCAAGTCCTCCCGGGCTGTAGGTGGCAGCACTGAGTGCTCCCGGTGACACCGCCCTCCCGGACTGTAGGTGGCAGCACTGAGTGCTCCCGGTGACACTGCCCTCCCGGGCTGTAGGTGGCAGCACTGAGTGCTCCCGGTGACACCGCCCTCCCGGAGGTGCAGTGAGCCCTCCCGGGCTGTAGGTGGCAGCACTGATCCATTCCAGAGCTGCACTGAGTACCATTGGCCTCCAGGTGGCAGCAGACTCCTCTCAGTGACACAGTCCGTCCTCCCAGGCTGCAGGTGGGAGCACTGAGTCCTCCCGGAGGTGCAGTGAGCCCTCCCGGACTGTAGGTGACAGCACTGAGTGCTCCCGGTGACACCGCCCTCCCGGAGGTGCAGTGAGCCCTCCCGGACTGTAGGTGACAGCACTGAGTGCTCCCGGCGACACCGCCCTCCCGGAGGTGCAGTGAGCCCTCCCGGACTGTAGGTGACAGCACTGAGTGCTCCCGGTGACACCGCCCTCCCGGAGGTGCAGTGAGCCCTCCCGGACTGTAGGTGACAGCACTGAGTGCTCCCGGCGACACCGCCCTCCCGGAGGTGCAGTGAGCCCTCCCGCCCTGCAGTCGTCGCCACTGCGGCGCGGCGCCGGTGAAGAGAGCGGGTGCGGCCCTCATTCCCGCGGCGGCAGCGGCTTGTCCTCAGGCTTGGGGCCTGTCGGGAGGCAGCGGCGGAGAGTGAGACACCGAGAGAGAGAGAGAGCGAGCTCGGCGGCGAGATGATGGCGGCCGTGCCGCCACCCCCACCGCCGCCACCACCACCCCCACCTCCCGGACCGGGGGCACCGGCGGTGGCGACGAAAACCGGAGAGGAGAAGTTGAAGGAGATGGAGGCCGAGATGGCGCTGTGAGTCGGCGGGTGGCGGGTTCTCTTCCCTTTTCCTCCCGCCACTGCAATCCGTGCCGTGGCCACCGCGGTCCTCCCTCGGCGCTGTCGCTGGAGGACATCCGCCTCTGAGCACGCGCATTGACTCCCTAACCCGCTGCAAGCCCCTCCCTCGGCCACTTCGGTCCTCCCTTGGCGCTGTCGCTGGAGGACATCCGCCTCTGAGCAGGCGCAATTCCCCCCCTCACTCCCTCCCTGTCTTTCACGCAGCCACCGCTATCCTCCCTTGGCGCTGTCTCAGGAGGACTCCCCGCCTCTGAGCAGGCGCACAGTCTCTCCTTCAACCCCTTTGCAGTGCCTCCCGCCGCCTCCGCGGTCCTCCCTGAGCGCTGCAGCTGGAGGACCCCCGTCATCTGAGCAGGCGCAATGTGCCTTCCTCACCCCCCCCCAACGCTGCAGTCCCTCCCGCGGCCACCACGGTCCTCCATTGGCGCTGTCGGCGGCGGGTCTTTCAGCTCCCATCTCCAAACTCAGCACCATTAGTAGCTCCAAATGGGAGCCCAGTCCTAAAAGTATCAGTATGGGGAGAGGCACAGAGGATAGGTCGCAAATCTTTTGTATAACTCATTTTTCCGTTGTTGACAAAAGGGTGAATGGAGCAGGAGACGAGGCCGGTTCCCACCTCCCCATCCCACAATCCCAAGCGAGAGCCACCAGGAGTGTTAATGGTAATAGAGGAGCGATAGAGCGATGAAGGGTAGGTGTTAATAGCAGAAAGTAGGTCAACTGTGCAAGCAGTTGTGTGAGGGCGGTGGGGGGGGGGGGGGTGGAATATTGCCACGAAAGTAGCTCTCTGGCCAGGCAGGAAGGGCCAGGGTGACGGCGAGAGGGTGCAGTAAATTGGCAGGCAGCCAGAAGTTCAGGGGTCAGAGTGAAGAGGTCATTCCCTGAATTCCAACGGAAACCGGAGGAACAACGATATCGGAACACCCCCCCCCCCCCCCCCTTCGGATGTGTTTAGTTTGCGTGGGCTTGCTTTCAGAAGATGGTTGACAAGCAAATTCTCTATCTCTCCCCACCCCACCCCCCCGCTCATGCCTTTTCCCCGTCCTCCCCAATCTGTTCCTTCTCGTGACTGACTTGCCTGTGCCTGGAGATAG
The DNA here is from genome assembly GCF_037043375.1 of Chiloscyllium plagiosum. Classification (NCBI taxonomy): domain Eukaryota; kingdom Metazoa; phylum Chordata; class Chondrichthyes; order Orectolobiformes; family Hemiscylliidae; genus Chiloscyllium; species Chiloscyllium plagiosum. The sequence continues at coordinate 36,093,414 of NW_028270176.1, read as the reverse complement.
CGTCTGCCTCATCACCTCGACGGAAAGCCCTACAACCTCTCCCGTAACCTTCCCCACTCCAAGTGGGGGGAGGAGAGAAACGATCCCAGCTCCTCCTCATGTGAACTGGAGCCCTTCTTCTCACACCCCCCCCGCCCGCCCGCCCGCCCGCCCGCCCGCAGCCCCAGGGAGTCTCTCCCAAAGCCTATCAGAGGGGAACGGGGTGAGGTGAGCGTGAGCGCGGGTCTCTCTGTCTCTAGAGTGTTTGTTCTCTAATCCCCCCCCCCCCCCCCATCTTGGTGTCTCTCCTCGTCGGCAGGTTTGAGCAGGAGGTCCTGGGTGCGCCAGTATCCACCTCAGCCGTCACCGCTGTACCGGAGACGGTACCCGTGGCAATGATGCCAGTTCCTGTCGCACGGCCCATCATCGGAACCAACACGTATCGGCAGGTCAGTGTTAACAGGACGGCTCATGGGTATCACTCTGTCAGAGAGAGGGTCACACAGTAACAGGAGGCCACTCAGCCCCCTTCTCCAGCTGCTACACAGGAACAGGAGGCCATTCAGCCCCTCCTCCTCCTCCTCCTCCTCCTCCTCCAACCTGTTACACAGGAACAGGAGGCTATTCAGCCCCTCCTCCTCCTGCCTGTTATACAGCAACAGGAGGCCATTCAGCCCCCCTCCTCCAGCCTGGTACACAGGAACAGGAGGCCATTCAGCCCCTCCTCCTCCTGCCTGTTACATAGCAACAGGAGGCCATTCAGCCCCCCTCCTCCAACCTGTTACACAGGAACAGGAGGCCATTCAGCCCCTCCTCCTCCAGCCTGTTACATAGCAACAGGAGGCCATTCAGCCCCCCTCCTCCAGCCTGTTAGACAGGAACTGCAAGAGACCATTCAGCCCCCCTCCTCCAGCCTGTTACACAGGAACAGGAGGTCATTCAGCCCCTCCTCCTCCTCCTCCAACCTGTTACACAGGAACAGGAGGCCATTCAGCCCCTCCTCCTCCAGCCTGTTACATAGCAACAGGAGGCCATTCAGCCCCCCCTCCTCCAGCCTGTTAGACAGGAACTGCAAGAGACCATTCAGCCCCCCTCCTCCAGCGTGTTACACAGGAATAGGAGGCCATTCGGCCCCCCTCCTCCAGCTGGTTGGACAGGAAAGGATCCTTTATTGAGCTGTGTGTTACCTGGTTGTGTTCCACAGGGTTCTGATAGGGTTTTTCTCTCGTGATCACTCTCACACGTGCTCTGTCTGTCTGTGTCTCTCTCTCTCTCGCCTGCCCCGCCTCCCTCCTTGCGCACTCTTGCACACTCTCTCTTGCACACGTGCGCTCACTATTTCTCTGTCTCGCACGCACTCACTCTCTCACGCTTGCTCACATTCTCTCTGATGTGCGCGCTCTCACACACTCACTCTCTCTCACTCACTCACTCACTCACTCACTCACTCACTCACTCACTCACTCTCTCACACACACACACTCTCTCTTCCTCCTCTCCCCCACCCTCAGGTCCAGCAAAGCCTCGAAGCCCGAGCGGCTGCTGCAGCCACGGTGATGCCTCCTGTGCTGGGACCTCCCTCGCCGTTTGTCGGACCCGGTAAGTCGTCGGCCACTCACCCTCCCCCGATCCCCATTGCTCCGCCATCGGCCTTCACCTCCCTGCGAAACCCCCTCCCTCCCTCCCTCCCTAAATCCCTGTGCCCGTCCGGCCCTCTATCTCTGTCTCTGCCTGCCATACTGTCCTGCAAACAGACCCTTTGGCCCTTCCAGCCCATGCTGACCCTAATCCCCAAACTAACCCAGTCCCCCCACTGCCTGCTCCTGGCCCATCTCCCTCCAACCCTTTCCTGTCCATGTCCTTATCCAAATCCCTTTTAAATGTTGTAACTGTCCCCCCCCCCCCCACTTCCTCAGGAAGGTCATTCCACACGGGAATGCACTCCGTGTGTGAAAGCAATTGCCCCTCGTGTCCTTTCTTTAATCTCTCTCCTCTTCCCCTGAAAATTACACCCTCCTGTGGTCAAATCACCCCCAGCCGAGGGGTCAGACCCTGCTGTACACCACCTTGATGCTGCTCGGGATTTGATAAACCTCGGTCTGTCTTGAGTGACGTAACCCCTTCCAAACCAAACCCAACATCTCCCACCCTGACTCAGGTGCTCGCCTGACCCTGATCCTTTTCGATGTGGGTTTGAGTCGGATTCTGTCGAACTTGTCAAACGCAGTGAGCTGCGAACTGGAAAAATGTTGTGAAGCTTGTAAATCTTTTTGGCACCTTTTCAAGGATGTTGCCAGGGTTGGAGGGTCTGAGCTACAGGGAGAGGCTGAACAGGCTGGGGCTGTTTTCCCCGGAGCGTCGGAGGCTGAAGCGTAACCTTATAGAGGTTTATAAAATCATGAGGGACATGGATAGGGTAAATAGACAAGGTCTTTTCCCTGGGGTGGGGGAGTCCAGAACTAGAGGGGCATAGGTTTAGGGTGAGAGGGTAAAGATATAAAAGAGACCCAAGGGGCAACGTTTTCACCCAGAGGGTGGTACGGATATGGAATGAGCTGCCAGAGGAAGTGGTGGAGGCTGGTACAATGACAGCATTTAAAAGGCATGATTTGGAGATGCCAATGTTGGACTGGGGTGGACAAAATTAAAAATCACACAACACCAGGTTATAGTCCAACAGGTTTAATTACATTCGGGATCAGTGGTGCTGGAAGAGCACAGCAGTTCAGGCAGCATCCAAGGAGCTTCGAAATCAACGTTTCGGGAAGCCTGATGAAGGGCTTTTGCCTGAAACGTCGATTTTCCTGCTCCACGGATGCTGCCTGAACTGCTGTGCTCTTCCAGCACCACTGATCCAGAATCTGGTTTCCAGCATCTGCAGTCATTGTTTTAACCTGGTTTAATTATAACCTGGTGTTGTGTGATTTTTAACATTTAAAAGGCATCTGGATGGGGACATGAATAGGAAGGGTTTGGAGGGATATGGGCCGGACGCTGGCCGGTGTGACAAGATTAGGGTGGGATATCTGGGTCAGCATGGACGGGTTGGGCCGAAGGGTCTGTTTCTGTGCTGTACAGCTCTGTGACTCTGTATGAGACACAAATCCAGCTTTCTGAATGGGGTCAAAGCTGTGGAAATGAGAGACTGCATTGGGACAGGGTCCCACTCTGAGCCGTTAGTCTTCCCTCTGTGTTCCAGCAAGGTTGAGGGCAACTTTTCCAGGTTTTCCAGCTGCGCGCACCACACTGTCAGGTCTGACCCACAGCTTTATCTCTCTTTGCCTCCACAGCAATGCCTCCACCAAGAGAGTCTCCAATTGTTAGACCCGTCTTCGTTCCTCACGTTCTCCAGCGGCCGGGTACGTCGATCTTAACCCAGTACTGTACCCCAGTGTTATACAGTGACAGACCTGTCCTCACCAGTACAGTACCCCAGTGTTATACAGGGACACACCTGACCCCACCAGTTCTGTACCCCAGTGTTATACAGGGACAGACCTGTCCTCACCAGTACGGTACCCCAGTGTTATACAGTGACAGACCTGTCCCCACCGGTACTGTACCCCAGTGTTATACAGGGACAGACCTGTCCTCACCAGTACTGTACCCCAGTGTTATACAGGGACAGACCTGTCCTCACCAGTACTGTACCCCAGTGTTATATAGGGACAGACCTGTCCTCACCAGTACTGTACCCCAGTGTTATACAGTGACAGACCTGTCCCCACCAGTACTGTACACCAGTATTATACAGGGTCAGACCTGTCCCCACCAGTACTGTACACCAGTGTTATACAGCGACAGACCCGTCCCCACCAGTACTGTACACCAGTGTTATACAGGGACAGACCTGTCCTCACCAGTACAGTACCCCAGTGTTATACAGGGACACACCTGACCCCACCAGTTCTGTACCCCAGTGTTATACAGGGACAGACCTGTCCTCACCAGTACGGTACCCCAGTGTTATACAGGGACAGACCTGTCCCCACCAGTACTGTACCCCAGTGTTATACAGTGACAGACCTGTCCCCACCATTACTGTACCCCAGTGTTATATAGGGACAGACCTGTCCCCACCATTACTGTACCCCAGTGTTATACAGTGACAGACCTGTCCCCACCAGTACTGTATCCCAGTGTTATACAGGGACAGACCTGTCCCCACCAGTACTGTACCCCAGTGTTATACAGGGACAGACCTGTCCTCACCAGTACTGTACCCCAGTGTTATACAGGGACAGACCTGTCCTCACCAGTACTGTACACCAGTGTTATACAGGGTCAGACCTGTGCCCACCAGTACTGTACCCCAGTGTTATACAGTGACAGACCTGTGCCCACCAGTACTGTACACCAGTGTTATACAGGGTCAGACCTGTGCCCACCAGTACTGTACACCAGTGTTATACAGTGACAGACCTGTCCCCACCAGTACTGTACCCCAGTGTTATACAGTGACAGACCTGTCCCCACCGGTACTGTACCCCGGTGTTATACAGGGACAGAGCTGTCCCCACCAGTACTGTACCCCAGTGTTATACAGCGACAGACCCGTCCCCACCAGTACTGTACAACAGTGTGAAACAGGGTCAGACCTGTCCCCACCAGTACTGTACACCAGTGTTATACAGGGTCAGACCTGTGCCCACCAGTACTGTACCCCAGTGTTATACAGTGACAGACCTGTCCCCACCAGTACTGTACCCCAGTGTTATACAGGGACAGACCTGTCCGCACCGGTACTGTACCCCAGTGTTATACAGTGACAGACCTGTCCTCACCAGTACGGTACCCCAGTGTTATACAGGGACAGACCTGTCCCCACCAGTACTGTACACCAGTGTTATACAGGGTCAGACCTGTCCCCACCAGTACTGTACACCAGTGTTATACAGCGACAGACCCGTCCCCACCAGTACTGTACACCAGTGTTATACAGGGTCAGACCTGTGCCCACCAGTACTGTACCCCAGTGTTATACAGTGACAGACCTGTGCCCACCAGTACTGTACACCAGTGTTATACAGGGTCAGACCTGTGCCCACCAGTACTGTACCCCAGTGTTATACAGTGACAGACCTGTCCCCACCAGTACTGTACCCCAGTGTTATACAGTGACAGACCTGTCCCCACCGGTACTGTACCCCAGTGTTATACATGGACAGACCTGTCCCCACCGGTACTGTACCCCAGTGTTATACAGGGTCAGACCTGTGCCCACCAGTACTGTACCCCAGTGTTATACTGGGTCAGACCTGTGCCCACCAGTACTGTACCCCAGTGTTATACAGCGACAGACCCGTCCCCACCAGTACTGTACATCAGTGTTATACAGGGTCAGACCTGTCCCCACCAGTACTGTACCCCAGTGTTACACAGGGACAGACCTGTCCCCACCAGTACTGTACCCCAGTGTTATACAGCGACAGACCTGTCCCCACCAGTACTGTACAGCAGTGTTATACAGGGACAGACCTGTCCTCACCAGTACTGTACCCCAGTGTTATACAGCGACAGACCTGTCCCCACCAGTACTGTACACCAGTGTTATACAGGGACAGACCTGTCCCCCCCAGTACTGTACCCCAGTGTTATACAGGGTCAGACCTGTCCCCACCATTACTGTACCCCAGTGTTATACACTGACAGACCTGTCCCCCACCAGTACTATACCCCAGTGTTATACAGTGACAGACCTGTCCCCCACCATTACTGTACCCCAGTGTTATACAGCGACAGACCTGTCCCCCACCAGTACTGTACCCCAGTGTTATACAGGGACAGACCTGACCCCACCAGTACTGTACCCCAGTGTTATACAGCGACAGACCTGTCCCCACCAGTACTGTACCCCAGTGTTATACAGGGACAGACCTGTCCCCACCAGTACTGTACCCCAGTGTTATACAGCGACAGACCTGTCCCCCACCATTACTGTACCCCAGTGTTATACAGGGACAGACCTGTCCCCACCATTACTGTACCCCAGTGTTATACAGCGACAGACCTGTCCCCCACCATTACTGTACCCCAGTGTTATACAGGGTCAGACCTGTCCCCACCATTACTGTACCCCAGTGTTATACAGTGACAGACCTGTCCCCCACCAGTACTATACCCCAGTGTTATACAGTGACAGACCTGTCCCCCACCATTACTATACCCCAGTGTTATACAGCGACAGACCTGTCCCCCACCAGTACTGTACCCCAGTGTTATACAGGGTCAGACCTGTCCCCACCAGTACTGTACACCAGTGTTATACAGGGACAGACCTGTCCTCACCAGTACTGTACCCCAGTGTTATACAGGGACAGACCTGTCCCCACCATTACTGTACCCCAGTGTTATATAGGGACAGACCTGTCCTCACCAGTACTGTACCCCAGTGTTATACAGTGACAGACCTGTCCCCACCAGTACTGTACACCAGTATTATACAGGGTCAGACCTGTCCCCACCAGTACTGTACACCAGTGTTATACAGCGACAGACCCGTCCCCACCAGTATTGTACACCAGTGTTATACAGGGTCAGACCTGTCCCCACCAGTACTGTACACCAGTGTTATACAGGGTCAGACCTGTGCCCACCAGTACTGTACCCCAGTGTTATACAGTGACAGACCTGTGCCCACCAGTACTGTACACCAGTGTTATACAGGGTCAGACCTGTGCCCACCAGTACTGTACCCCAGTGTTATACAGTGACAGACCTGTCCCCACCAGTACTGTACCCCAGTGTTATACAGTGACAGACCTGTCCCCACCGGTACTGTACCCCAGTGTTATACAGTGACAGACCTGTCCCCACCGGTACTGTACCCCAGTGTTATACAGGGACAGACCTGTCCCCACCAGTACTGTACCCCAGTGTTATAGAGGGACAGAGCTGTCCCCACCAGTACTGTACCCCAGTGTTATACAGCGACAGACCTGTCCCCCACCATTACTGTACCCCAGTGTTATACAGGGACAGACCTGTCCCCACCATTACTGTACCCCAGTGTTATACAGCGACAGACCCGTCCCCACCAGTACTGTACAACAGTGTGAAACAGGGTCAGACCTGTCCCCACCAGTACTGTACACCAGTGTTATACAGGGTCAGACCTGTGCCCACCAGTACTGTACCCCAGTGTTATACAGTGACAGACCTGTCCCCACCAGTACTGTACCCCAGTGTTATACAGGGACAGACCTGTCCGCACCGGTACTGTACCCCAGTGTTATACAGGGACAGACCTGTCCCCACCAGTACTGTACCCCAGTGTTATACAGGGACAGAGCTGTCCCCACCAGTACTGTACCCCAGTGTTATACAGCGACAGACCCGTCCCCACCAGTACTGTACAACAGTGTGAAACAGGGTCAGACCTGTCCCCACCAGTACTGTACACCAGTGTTATACAGGGTCAGACCTGTCCCCACCAGTACTGTACCCCAGTGTTATACAGGGACAGACCTGTCCACACCGGTACTGTACCCCAGTGTTATACAGTGACAGACCTGTCCTCACCAGTACGGTACCCCAGTGTTATACAGGGACAGACCTGACCCCACCAGTTCTGTACCCCAGTGTTATACAGGGACAGACCTGTCCTCACCAGTACGGTACCCCAGTGTTATACAGGGACAGACCTGTCCCCACCAGTACTGTACCCCAGTGTTATACAGTGACAGACCTGTCCACACTGGTACTGTACCCCAGTGTTATACAGCGACAGACCTGTCCCCCACCATTACTGTACCCCAGTGTTATACAGGGACAGACCTGTCCCCACCATTACTGTACCCCAGTGTTATACAGCGACAGACCCGTCCCCACCAGTACTGTACAACAGTGTGAAACAGGGTCAGACCTGTCCCCACCAGTACTGTACACCAGTGTTATACAGGGTCAGACCTGTGCCCACCAGTACTGTACCCCAGTGTTATACAGTGACAGACCTGTCCCCACCAGTACTGTACCCCAGTGTTATACAGTGACAGACCTGTCCCCACCGGTACTGTACCCCAGTGTTATACAGGGACAGACCTGTCCCCACCAGTACTGTACCCCAGTGTTATACAGGGACAGAGCTGTCCCCACCAGTACTGTACCCCAGTGTTATACAGCGACAGACCCGTCCCCACCAGTACTGTACAACAGTGTGAAACAGGGTCAGACCTGTCCCCACCAGTACTGTACACCAGTGTTATACAGGGTCAGACCTGTCCCCACCAGTACTGTACCCCAGTGTTATACAGGGACAGACCTGTCCGCACCGGTACTGTACCCCAGTGTTATACAGTGACAGACCTGTCCTCACCAGTACGGTACCCCAGTGTTATACAGGGACAGACCTGACCCCACCAGTTCTGTACCCCAGTGTTATACAGGGACAGACCTGTCCTCACCAGTACGGTACCCCAGTGTTATACAGGGACAGACCTGTCCCCACCAGTACTGTACCCCAGTGTTATACAGTGACAGACCTGTCCACACTGGTACTGTACCCCAGTGTTATACAGTGACAGACCTGTCCCCACCATTACTGTACCCCAGTGTTATACAGTGACAGACCTGTCCCCACCAGTACTGTACCCCAGTGTTATACAGGGACAGACCTGTCCTCACTAGTACTGTACCCCAGTGTTATACAGGGACAGACCTGTCCCCACCATTACTGTACACCAGTGTTATACAGGGACAGACCTGTCCTCACCAGTACTGTACCCCAGTGTTATACAGCGACAGACCTGTCCCCACCAGTACTGTACACCAGTGTTATACAGGGACAGACCTGTCCCCCCCAGTACTGTACCCCAGTGTTATACAGGGTCAGACCTGTCCCCACCATTACTGTACCCCAGTGTTATACAGTGACAGACCTGTCCCCCACCATTACTGTACCCCAGTGTTATACAGCGACAGACCTGTCCCCCACCAGTACTGTACCCCAGTGTTATACAGGGACAGACCTGACCCCACCAGTACTGTACCCCAGTGTTATACAGCGACAGACCTGTCCCCACCAGTACTGTACCCCAGTGTTATACAGGGACAGACCTGTCCCCACCAGTACTGTACCCCAGTGTTATACAGCGACAGACCTGTCCCCCACCATTACTGTACCCCAGTGTTATACAGGGACAGACCTGTCCCCACCATTACTGTACCCCAGTGTTATACAGCGACAGACCTGTCCCCCACCATTACTGTACCCCAGTGTTATACAGGGTCAGACCTGTCCCCACCATTACTGTACCCCAGTGTTATACACTGACAGACCTGTCCCCCACCAGTACTATACCCCAGTGTTATACAGTGACAGACCTGTCCCCCACCATTACTATACCCCAGTGTTATACAGCGACAGACCTGTCCCCCACCAGTACTGTACCCCAGTGTTATACAGGGTCAGACCTGTCCCCACCAGTACTGTACACCAGTGTTATACAGGGACAGACCTGTCCTCACCAGTACTGTACCCCAGTGTTATACAGGGACAGACCTGTCCCCACCATTACTGTACCCCAGTGTTATATGGGGACAGACCTGTCCTCACCAGTACTGTACCCCAGTGTTATACAGTGACAGACCTGTCCCCACCAGTACTGTACACCAGTATTATACAGGGTCAGACCTGTCCCCACCAGTACTGTACACCAGTGTTATACAGCGATAGACCCGTCCCCACCAGTACTGTACACCAGTGTTATACAGGGTCAGACCTGTCCCCACCAGTACTGTACACCAGTGTTATACAGGGTCAGACCTGTGCCCACCAGTACTGTACCCCAGTGTTATACAGTGACAGACCTGTGCCCACCAGTACTGTACACCAGTGTTATACAGGGTCAGACCTGTGCCCACCAGTACTGTACCCCAGTGTTATACAGTGACAGACCTGTCCCCACCAGTACTGTACCCCAGTGTTATACAGTGACAGACCTGTCCCCACCGGTACTGTACCCCAGTGTTATACAGGGACAGACCTGTCCCCACCAGTACTGTACCCCAGTGTTATACAGGGACAGAGCTGTCCCCACCAGTACTGTACCCCAGTGTTATACAGCGACAGACCCGTCCCCACCAGTACTGTACAACAGTGTGAAACAGGGTCAGACCTGTCCCCACCAGTACTGTACACCAGTGTTATACAGGGTCAGACCTGTGCCCACCAGTACTGTACCCCAGTGTTATACAGTGACAGACCTGTCCCCACCAGTACTGTACCCCAGTGTTATACAGGGACAGACCTGTCCGCACCGGTACTGTACCCCAGTGTTATACAGTGACAGACCTGTCCTCACCAGTACGGTACCCCAGTGTTATACAGGGACAGACCTGACCCCACCAGTTCTGTACCCCAGTGTTATACAGGGACAGACCTGTCCTCACCAGTACGGTACCCCAGTGTTATACAGGGACAGACCTGTCCCCACCAGTACTGTACCCCAGTGTTATACAGTGACAGACCTGTCCACACTGGTACTGTACCCCAGTGTTATACAGTGACAGACCTGTCCCCACCATTACTGTACCCCAGTGTTATACAGTGACAGACCTGTCCCCACCAGTACTGTACCCCAGTGTTATACAGGGACAGACCTGTCCTCACTAGTACTGTACCCCAGTGTTATACAGGGACAGACCCGTCCCCACCATTACTGTACCCCAGTGTTATATAGGGACAGACCTGTCCTCACCAGTACTGTACCCCAGTGTTATACAGTGACAGACCTGTCCCCACCAGTACTGTACACCAGTGTTATACAGGGTCAGACCTGTCCCCACCAGTACTGTACACCACTGTTATACAGCGACAGACCCGTCCCCACCAGTACTATACCCCAGTGTTATACAGTGACAGACCTGTCCCCCACCATTACTGTACCCCAGTGTTATACAGCGACAGACCTGTCCCCCACCAGTACTGTACCCCAGTGTTATACAGGGACAGACCTGACCCCACCAGTACTGTACCCCAGTGTTATACAGCGACAGACCTGTCCCCACCAGTACTGTACCCCAGTGTTATACAGGGACAGACCTGTCCCCACCAGTACTGTACCCCAGTGTTATACAGCGACAGACCTGTCCCCCACCATTACTGTACCCCAGTGTTATACAGGGACAGACCTGTCCCCACCATTACTGTACCCCAGTGTTATACAGCGACAGACCTGTCCCCCACCAGTACTGTACCCCAGTGTTATACAGGGACAGACCTGACCCCACCAGTACTGTACCCCAGTGTTATACAGCGACAGACCTGTCCCCACCAGTACTGTACCCCAGTGTTATACAGGGACAGACCTGTCCCCACCAGTACTGTACCCCAGTGTTATACAGCGACAGACCTGTCCCCCACCATTACTGTACCCCAGTGTTATACAGGGTCAGACCTGTCCCCACCATTACTGTACCCCAGTGTTATACACTGACAGACCTGTCCCCCACCAGTACTATACCCCAGTGTTATACAGTGACAGACCTGTCCCCCACCATTACTATACCCCAGTGTTATACAGCGACAGACCTGTCCCCCACCAGTACTGTACCCCAGTGTTATACAGGGTCAGACCTGTCCCCACCAGTACTGTACCCCAGTGTTATACACAGACAGACCTGTCCCCACCAGTACTGTACACCAGTGTTATACAGGGACAGACCTGTCCTCACCAGTACTGTACCCCAGTGTTATACAGGGACAGACCTGTCCCCACCATTACTGTACCCCAGTGTTATATAGGGACAGACCTGTCCTCACCAGTACTGTACCCCAGTGTTATACAGTGACAGACCTGTCCCCACCAGTACTGTACACCAGTATTATACAGGGTCAGACCTGTCCCCACCAGTACTGTACACCAGTGTTATACAGCGACAGACCCGTCCCCACCAGTACTGTACACCAGTGTTATACAGGGTCAGACCTGTCCCCACCAGTACTGTACACCAGTGTTATACAGGGTCAGACCTGTGCCCACCAGTACTGTACCCCAGTGTTATACAGTGACAGACCTGTGCCCACCAGTACTGTACACCAGTGTTATACAGGGTCAGACCTGTGCCCACCAGTACTGTACCCCAGTGTTATACAGTGACAGACCTGTCCCCACCAGTACTGTACCCCAGTGTTATACAGTGACAGACCTGTCCCCACCGGTACTGTACCCCAGTGTTATACAGGGACAGACCTGTCCCCACCAGTACTGTACCCCAGTGTTATACAGGGACAGAGGTGTCCCCACCAGTACTGTACCCCAGTGTTATACAGCGACAGACCCGTCCCCACCAGTACTGTACAACAGTGTGAAACAGGGTCAGACCTGTCCCCACCAGTACTGTACACCAGTGTTATACAGGGTCAGACCTGTGCCCACCAGTACTGTACCCCAGTGTTATACAGTGACAGACCTGTCCCCACCAGTACTGTACCCCAGTGTTATACAGGGACAGACCTGTCCGCACCAGTACTGTACCCCAGTGTTATACAGTGACAGACCTGTCCCCACCAGTACTGTACCCCAGTGTTATACAGGGACAGACCTGTCCGCACCGGTACTGTACCCCAGTGTTATACAGTGACAGACCTGTCCTCACCAGTACGGTACCCCAGTGTTATACAGGGACAGACCTGACCCCACCAGTTCTGTACCCCAGTGTTATACAGGGACAGACCTGTCCTCACCAGTACGGTACCCCAGTGTTATACAGGGACAGACCTGTCCTCACCAGTACTGTACACCAGTGTTATACAGTGACAGACCTGTCCACACTGGTACTGTACCCCAGTGTTATACAGTGACAGACCTGTCCCCACCATTACTGTACCCCAGTGTTATACAGTGACAGACCTGTCCCCACCAGTACTGTACCCCAGTGTTATACAGGGACAGACCTGTCCACACTAGTACTGTACCCCAGTGTTATACAGGGACAGACCTGTACCCACCATTACTGTACCCCAGTGTTATATAGGGACAGACCTGTCCTCACCAGTACTGTACCCCAGTGTTATACAGTGACAGACCTGTCCCCACCAGTACTGTACACCAGTGTTATACAGGGTCAGACCTGTCCCCACCAGTACTGTACACCAGTGTTATACAGCGACAGACCCGTCCCCACCAGTACTGTACACCAGTGTTATACAGGGTCAGACCTGTGCCCACCAGTACTGTACCCCAGTGTTATACAGTGACAGACCTGTGCCCACCAGTACTGTACACCAGTGTTATACAGGGTCAGACCTGTGCCCACCAGTACTGTACCCCAGTGTTATACAGTGACAGACCTGTCCCCACCAGTACTGTACCCCAGTGTTATACAGTGACAGACCTGTCCCCACCGGTACTGTACCCCAGTGTTATACATGGACAGACCTGTCCCCACCGGTACTGTACCCCAGTGTTATACAGGGTCAGACCTGTGCCCACCAGTACTGTACCCCAGTGTTATACTGGGTCAGACCTGTGCCCACCAGTACTGTACCCCAGTGTTATACAGCCACAGACCCGTCCCCACCAATACTGTACATCAGTGTTACACAGGGACAGACCTGACCCCACCAGTACTGTACCCCAGTGTGAGACAGCGACAGACCTGTCCCCACCAGTACTGTACCCCAGTGTTATACAGGGACAGACCTGTCCCCACCAGTACTGTACCCCAGTGTTATACAGCGACAGACCTGTCCCCCACCATTACTGTACCCCAGTGTTATACAGGGACAGACCTGTCCCCACCATTACTGTACCCCAGTGTTATACAGCGACAGACCTGTCCCCCACCATTACTGTACCCCAGTGTTATACAGGGTCAGACCTGTCACCACCATTACTGTACCCCAGTGTTATACACTGACAGACCTGTCCCCCACCAGTACTATACCCCAGTGTTATACAGTGACAGACCTGTCCCCCACCATTACTGTACCCCAGTGTTATACAGCGACAGACCTGTCCCCCACCAGTACTGTACCCCAGTGTTATACAGGGTCAGACCTGTCCCCACCATTACTGTACCCCAGTGTTATACAGGGACAGACCTGTCCCCACCATTACTGTACCCCAGTGTTATACAGGGTCAGACCTGTCCCCACCATTACTGTACCCCAGTGTTATACAGGGACAGACCTGTCCCCACCTGTACTATTCCCCCGTGTTATACAGTGATAGACCTGTCCCCCACCAGTACTGTACCCCAGTGTTATACAGTGACTGACCTGTCCCCACCATAACTGTACCCCAGTGTTATACAGGGACAGACCTGTCCCCACCAGTACTATACCCCAGTGTTATACAGTGACAGACCTGTCCCCCACCATTACTGTACCCCAGTGTTATACAGTGACAGACCTGTCCCCCGCCAGTACTGTACCCCAGTGTAATACAGGGACAGACCTGTCCCCACCAGTACGATACCCCAGTGTTATACAGTGACAGACCTGTCCCCCATCATTACTGTACCCCAGTGTTATACAGGGACAGACCTGTCCCCACCATTACTGTACCCCAGTGTTATATAGGGACAGACCTGTCCTCACCAGTACTGTACCCCAGTGTTATACAGTGACAGACCTGTCCCCACCAGTACTGTACACCAGTGTTATACAGGGTCAGACCTGTCCCCACCAGTACTGTACACCAATGTTATACAGCGACAGACCCGTCCCCACCAGTACTGTACACCAGTGTTATACAGGGTCAGACCTGTGCCCACCAGTACTGTACCCCAGTGTTATACAGTGACAGACCTGTGCCCACCAGTACTGTACACCAGTGTTATACAGGGTCAGACCTGTGCCCACCAGTACTGTACCCCAGTGTTATACAGTGACAGACCTGTCCCCACCAGTACTGTACCCCAGTGTTATACAGTGACAGACCTGTCCCCACCGGTACTGTACCCCAGTGTTATACATGGACAGACCTGTCCCCACCGGTACTGTACCCCAGTGTTATACAGGGTCAGACCTGTGCCCACCAGTACTGTACCCCAGTGTTATACTGGGTCAGACCTGTGCCCACCAGTACTGTACCCCAGTGTTATACAGCGACAGACCCGTCCCCACCAGTACTGTACATCAGTGTTATACAGGGTCAGACCTGTCCCCACCAGTACTGTACCCCAGTGTTACACAGGGACAGACCTGTCCCCACCAGTACTGTACCCCAGTGTTATACAGCGACAGACCTGTCCCCACCATTACTGTACCCCAGTGTTATATAGGGACAGACCTGTCCTCACCAGTACTGTACCCCAGTGTTATACAGTGACAGACCTGTCCCCACCAGTACTGTACACCAGTGTTATACAGGGTCAGACCTGTCCCCACCAGTACTGTACACCAGTGTTATACAGCGACAGACCCGTCCCCACCAGTACTGTACACCAGTGTTATACAGGGTCAGACCTGTGCCCACCAGTACTGTACCCCAGTGTTATACAGTGACAGACCTGTGCCCACCAGTACTGTACACCAGTGTTATACAGGGTCAGACCTGTGCCCACCAGTACTGTACCCCAGTGTTATACAGTGACAGACCTGTCCCCACCAGTACTGTACCCCAGTGTTATACATGGACAGACCTGTCCCCACCGGTACTGTACCCCAGTGTTATACAGGGTCAGACCTGTGCCCACCAGTACTGTACCCCAGTGTTATACTGGGTCAGACCTGTGCCCACCAGTACTGTACCCCAGTGTTATACAGCGACAGACCCGTCCCCACCAGTACTGTACATCAGTGTTATACAGGGTCAGACCTGTCCCCACCAGTACTGTACCCCAGTGTTACACAGGGACAGACCTGTCCCCACCAGTACTGTACCCCAGTGTTATACAGCGACAGACCTGTCCCCACCAGTACTGTACACCAGTGTTATACAGGGACAGACCTGTCCTCACCAGTACTGTACCCCAGTGTTATACAGCGACAGACCTGTCCCCACCAGTACTGTACACCAGTGTTATACAGGGACAGACCTGTCCCCCCCAGTACTGTACCCCAGTGTTATACAGGGTCAGACCTGTCCCCACCATTACTGTACCCCAGTGTTATACACTGACAGACCTGTCCCCCACCAGTACTATACCCCAGTGTTATACAGTGACAGACCTGTCCCCCACCATTACTGTACCCCAGTGTTATACAGCGACAGACCTGTCCCCCACCAGTACTGTACCCCAGTGTTATACAGGGACAGACCTGACCCCACCAGTACTGTACCCCAGTGTTATACAGGGACAGATCTGTCCTCACCAGTACTGTACCCCAGTGTTATACACAGACAGACCTGTCCCCGCCAGTACTGTACCCCAGTGTTATACAGGGACAGACCTGTCCCCACCAGTACTGTACCCCAGTGTTATACAGCGACAGACCTGTCCCCCACCATTACTGTACCCCAGTGTTATACAGGGACAGACCTGTCCCCACCATTACTGTACCCCAGTGTTATACAGCGACAGACCTGTCCCCCACCATTACTGTACCCCAGTGTTATACAGGGTCAGACCTGTCCCCACCATTACTGTACCCCAGTGTTATACACTGACAGACCTGTCCCCCACCAGTACTATACCCCAGTGTTATACAGTGACAGACCTGTCCCCCACCATTACTGTACCCCAGTGTTATACAGCGACAGACCTGTCCCCCACCAGTACTGTACCCCAGTGTTATACAGGGTCAGACCTGTCCCCACCATTACTGTACCCCAGTGTTATACAGGGACAGACCTGTCCCCACCATTACTGTACCCCAGTGTTATACAGGGTCAGACCTGTCCCCACCATTACTGTACCCCAGTGTTATACAGGGACAGACCTGTCCCCACCTGTACTATTCCCCCGTGTTATACAGTGATAGACCTGTCCCCCACCAGTACTGTACCCCAGTGTTATACAGTGACTGACCTGTCCCCACCATAACTGTACCCCAGTGTTATACAGGGACAGACCTGTCCCCACCAGTACTATACCCCAGTGTTATACAGTGACAGACCTGTCCCCCACCATTACTGTACCCCAGTGTTATACAGTGACAGACCTGTCCCCCACCAGTACTGTACCCCAGTGTAATACAGGGACAGACCTGTCCCCACCAGTACGATACCCCAGTGTTATACAGTGACAGACCTGTCCCCCATCATTACTGTACCCCAGTGTTATACAGGGACAGACCTGTCCCCACCATTACTGTACCCCAGTGTTATATAGGGACAGACCTGTCCTCACCAGTACTGTACCCCAGTGTTATACAGTGACAGACCTGTCCCCACCAGTACTGTACACCAGTGTTATACAGGGTCAGACCTGTCCCCACCAGTACTGTACACCAGTGTTATACAGCGACAGACCCGTCCCCACCAGTACTGTACACCAGTGTTATACAGGGTCAGACCTGTGCCCACCAGTACTGTACCCCAGTGTTATACAGTGACAGACCTGTGCCCACCAGTACTGTACACCAGTGTTATACAGGGTCAGACCTGTGCCCACCCGTACTGTACCCCAGTGTTATACAGTGACAGACCTGTCCCCACCAGTACTGTACCCCAGTGTTATACAGTGACAGACCTGTCCCCACCAGTACTGTACCCCAGTGTTATACAGTGACAGACCTGTCCCCACCGGTACTGTACCCCAGTGTTATACATGGACAGACCTGTCCCCACCGGTACTGTACCCCAGTGTTATACAGGGTCAGACCTGTGCCCACCAGTACTGTACCCCAGTGTTATACTGGGTCAGACCTGTGCCCACCAGTACTGTACCCCAGTGTTATACAGCGACAGACCCGTCCCCACCAGTACTGTACATCAGTGTTATACAGGGTCAGACCTGTCCCCACCAGTACTGTACCCCAGTGTTACACAGGGACAGACCTGTCCCCACCAGTACTGTACCCCAGTGTTATACAGCGACAGACCTGTCCCCACCAGTACTGTACACCAGTGTTATACAGGGACAGACCTGTCCTCACCAGTACTGTACCCCAGTGTTATACAGCGACAGACCTGTCCCCACCAGTACTGTACACCAGTGTTATACAGGGACAGACCTGTCCCCCCCAGTACTGTACCCCAGTGTTATACAGGGTCAGACCTGTCCCCACCATTACTGTACCCCAGTGTTATACACTGACAGACCTGTCCCCCACCAGTACTATACCCCAGTGTTATACAGTGACAGACCTGTCCCCCACCATTACTGTACCCCAGTGTTATACAGCGACAGACCTGTCCCCCACCAGTACTGTACCCCAGTGTTATACAGGGACAGACCTGACCCCACCAGTACTGTACCCCAGTGTTATACAGCGACAGACCTGTCCCCACCAGTACTGTACCCCAGTGTTATACAGGGACAGACCTGTCCCCACCAGTACTGTACCCCAGTGTTAAACAGCGACAGACCTGTCCCCCACCATTACTGTACCCCAGTGTTGTACAGGGACAGACCTGTCCCCACCATTACTGTACCCCAGTGTTATACAGCGACAGACCTGTCCCCCACCATTACTGTACCCCAGTGTTATACAGGGTCAGACCTGTCCCCACCATTACTGTACCCCAGTGTTATACACTGACAGACCTGTCCCCCACCAGTACTATACCCCAGTGTTATACAGTGACAGACCTGTCCCCCACCATTACTGTACCCCAGTGTTATACAGCGACAGACCTGTCCCCCACCAGTACTGTACCCCAGTGTTATACAGGGTCAGACCTGTCCCCACCATTACTGTACCCCAGTGTTATACAGGGACAGACCTGTCCCCACCATTACTGTACCCCAGTGTTATACAGGGTCAGACCTGTCCCCACCATTACTGTACCCCAGTGTTATACAGGGACAGACCTGTCCCCACCTGTACTATTCCCCCGTGTTATACAGTGATAGACCTGTCCCCCACCAGTACTGTACCCCAGTGTTATACAGTGACTGACCTGTCCCCACCATAACTGTACCCCAGTGTTATACAGGGACAGACCTGTCCCCACCAGTACTATACCCCAGTGTTATACAGTGACAGACCTGTCCCCCACCATTACTGTACCCCAGTGTTATACAGTGACAGACCTGTCCCCCGCCAGTACTGTACCCCAGTGTAATACAGGGACAGACCTGTCCCCACCAGTACGATACCCCAGTGTTATACAGTGACAGACCTGTCCCCCATCATTACTGTACCCCAGTGTTATATAGGGACAGACCTGTCCCCACCATTACTGTACCCCAGTGTTATACAGGGTCAGACCTGTCCCCACCGGTACTGTACCCCAGTGTTATACAGGGACAGACCTGTCCCCACCGGTACTGTACCCCAGTGTTATGCACAGACAGACCTGTCCCCACCATTACTGTACCCCAGTGTTATACAGGGACAGACCTGTCCCCACCAGTACTGTACCCCAGTGTTATACAGGGACAGACCTGTCCCCACCATTACTGTACCCCAGTGTTATACAGGGACAGACCTGTCCTCACCAGTACTATACCCCAGTGTTATACAGTGACAGACCTGTCCCCACCATTACTGTACCCCAGTGTTATACAGGGTCAGACCTGTGCCCACCAGTACTGTACCCCAGTGTTATACAGTGACAGACCTGTGCCCACCAGTACTGTACACCAGTGTTATACAGGGTCAGACCTGTGCCCACCAGTACTGTACCCCAGTGTTATACAGTGACAGACCTGTCCCCACCAGTACTGTACCCCAGTGTTATACAGTGACAGACCTGTCCCCACCGGTACTGTACCCCAGTGTTATACATGGACAGACCTGTCCCCACCGGTACTGTACCCCAGTGTTATACAGGGTCAGACCTGTGCCCACCAGTACTGTACCCCAGTGTTATACTGGGTCAGACCTGTGCCCACCAGTACTGTACCCCAGTGTTATACAGCGACAGACCCGTCCCCACCAGTACTGTACACCAGTGTTATACAGGGTCAGACCTGTCCCCACCAGTACTGTACCCCAGTGTTACACAGGGACAGACCTGTCCCCACCAGTACTGTACCCCAGTGTTATACAGCGACAGACCTGTCCCCACCAGTACTGTACACCAGTGTTATACAGGGACAGACCTGTCCTCACCAGTACTGTACCCCAGTGTTATACAGCGACAGACCTGTCCCCACCAGTACTGTACACCAGTGTTATACAGGGACAGACCTGTCCCCCCCAGTACTGTACCCCAGTGTTATACAGGGACAGACCTGTCCCCACCATTACTGCACCCCAGTGTTACACAGGGACAGACCTGACCCCACCAGTACTGTACCCCAGTGTTATACAGCGACAGACCTGTCCCCACCAGTACTGTACCCCAGTGTTATACAGGGACAGACCTGTCCCCACCAGTACTGTACCCCAGTGTTATACAGCGACAGACCTGTCCCCCACCATTACTGTACCCCAGTGTTATACAGGGACAGACCTGTCCCCACCATTACTGTACCCCAGTGTTATACAGCAAGAGACCTGTCCCCCACCATTACTGTACCCCAGTGTTATACAGGGTCAGACCTGTCCCCACCATTACTGTACCCCAGTGTTATACAGTGACAGACCTGTCCCCCACCATTATTGTACCCCAGTGTTATACAGCGACAGACCTGTCCCCCACCAGTACTGTACCCCAGTGTTATACAGGGACAGACCTGTCCCCACCATTACTGTACCCCAGTGTTATACAGGGACAGACCTGTCCCCACCATTACTGTACCCCAGTGTTATACAGGGTCAGACCTGTCCCCACCATTACTGTACCCCAGTGTTATACAGGGACAGACCTGTCCCCACCTGTACTATTCCCCCGTGTTATACAGTGATAGACCTGTCCCCCACCAGTACTGTACCCCAGTGTTATACAGTGACTGACCTGTCCCCACCATAACTGTACCCCAGTGTTATACAGGGACAGACCTGTCCCCACCAGTACTATACCCCAGTGTTATACAGTGACAGACCTGTCCCCCACCATTACTGTACCCCAGTGTTATACAGTGACAGACCTGTCCCCCGCCAGTACTGTACCCCAGTGTAATACAGGGACAGACCTGTCCCCACCAGTACTATACCCCAGTGTTATACAGTGACAGACCTGTCCCCCATCATTACTGTACCCCAGTGTTATATAGGGACAGACCTGTCCCCACCATTACTGTACCCCAGTGTTATACAGGGTCAGACCTGTCCCCACCATTCCTGTACCCCAGTGTTATACAGTGACAGACCTGTCCCCACCGGTACTGTACCCCAGTGTAATGCACAGACAGACCTGTCCCCACCATTACTGTACCCCAGTGTTATACAGGGACAGACCTGTCCCCACCAGTACTGTACCCCAGTGTTATACAGGGACAGACCTGTCCCCACCATTACTGTACCCCAGTGTTATACAGGGACAGACCTGTCCTCACCAGTACTGTACCCCAGTGTTATACAGTGACAGACCTGTCCCCACCATTACTGTACCCCAGTGTTATACAGGGACAGACCTGTCCTCACCAGTACTGTACCCCAGTGTTATACAGTGACAGACCTGCCCCACCATTACTGTACCCCAGTGTTATACAGGGACAGACCTGTCCCCACCATTACTGTACCCCAGTGTTATATAGGGGCAGACCTGTCCCCACCATTACTGTACCCCAGTGTTATACAGGGACAGACCTGTCCCCACCATTACTGTACCCCAGTGTTACACAGAGACAGACCAGTCCCCACCAGTACTGTACCCCAGTGTTATACAGGGACAGACCTGTCCCCACCAGTACTGTACCCCAGTGTTACACAGAGACAGACCAGTCCCCACCAGTACTGTACCCCAGTGTTATACAGTGACACGGTGTGGGCGGCACGGTGGCACAGTGGTTAGCACTGCTGCCTTGCAGCGCCAGATACCCGGGTTCAATTCCCGCCTCAGGCGACTGACTGTGTTATAGGGACAGACCTGTCCCCACCATTACTGTACCCCAGTGTTATACAGGGACAGACCTGTCCCCACCATTACTGTACCCCAGTGTTACACAGGGACAGACCTGTCCCTACCAGTACTGTACCCCAGTGTTATACAGGGTCAGACCTGTCCCCACCATTACTGTACCCCAGTGTTATACAGGGACAGACCTGTCCCCACCATTACTGTACCCCAGTGTTTTACAGGGACAGACCTGTCCCTACCAGTCCTGTAACCCAGTGTTACACAGGGACAGACCTTTCCCCACCAGTACTGCACCCCAGTGTTATACAGGGACAGACCTGTCCCCACCAGTACTGTACCCCAGTGTTAAACAGCGACAGACCTGTACCCACCAGTACTGTACCCCAGTGTTACACAGGGACAGACCTGTCCCCACCAGTACTGTACCCCAGTGTTATACAGGGACAGACCTGTCCCCACCATTACTGTACCCCAGTGTTATACAGGGACAGACCTGTACCCACCAGTACTGTACCCCAGTGTTATACAGGGACAGACCTGTCCCCACCAGTACTGTACCCCAGTGTTATACAGCGACAGACCTGTCCCCACCAGTACTGTACCCCAGTGTTATACAGGGACAGACCTGTCCCCACCAGTACTGTACCCCAGTGTTATACAGGGACAGACCTGTCCCCACCAGTATTGTACCCCAGTGTTATACAGGTATAGACATGTCCCCACCAGTACTGTACCCCAGTGTTATACAGTGACAGACCTGTCCCCCACCAGTACTATACCCCAGTGTTATACAGGGACAGACCTGTCCCCACCAGTACTGCACCCCAGTGTTATACAGCGATAGACCTGTCCCCACCGCTACTGTACCCCAGTGTAATACAGTGACAGACCTCTCCCCACCAGTACTGTATCCCAGTGTTATACAGGGACAGACCTGTCCCCACCAGTACTGTACCCCAGTGTTATACAGCGACAGACCTGTCCCCACCATTACTGTACCCCAGTGTTATACAGGGACAGACCTGTCCCCACCTGTACTATTCCCCCGTGTTATACAGTGATAGACCTGTCCCCCACCAGTACTGTACCCCAGTGTTATACAGTGACTGACCTGTCCCCACCAGTACTATACCCCAGTGTTATACAGTGACAGACCTGTCCCCCATCATTACTGTACCCCAGTGTTATATAGGGACAGACCTGTCCCCACCAGTACTGTACCCCAGTGTTATACAGGGTCAGACCTGTCCCCACCATTCCTGTACCCCAGTGTTATACAGGGACAGACCTTTCCCCACCGGTACTGTACCCCAGTGTTATGCACAGACAGACCTGTCCCCACCATTACTGTACCCCAGTGTTATACAGGGACAGACCTGTCCCCACCAGTACTGTACCCCAGTGTTATACAGTGACAGACCTGTCCCCACCATTACTGTACCCCAGTGTTATACAGGGACAGACCTGTCCCCACCATTACTGTACCCCAGTGTTATACAGGGACAGACCTGTCCCCACCAGTACTGTACCCCAGTGTTATACAGGGACAGACCTGTCCTCACCAGAACTGTACCCCAGTGTTATACACAGACACACCTGTCCCCACCATTACTGTACCCCAGTATTATACAGGGACAGACCTGTCCCCACCAGTACTATTCCCCGTGTTACACAGTGATAGACCTGTCCCCCACCAGTACTGTACCCCAGTGTTATACAGGGACAGACGCTGTCCCCACCAGTACTGTACCCCAGTGTTATACAGGGTCAGACCTGTCCCCACCATTACTGTACCCCAATGTTATACAGGGACAGACCTGTCCCCACCATTACTGTACCCCAGTGTTATATAGGGACAGACCTGTCCCCACCATTACTGTACCCCAGTGTTATACAGGGACAGACCTGTCCCCACCATTACTGTACCCCAGTGTTACACAGAGACAGACCAGTCCCCACCAGTACTGTACCCCAGTGTTACACAGACAGACCTGTCCCCACCATTACTGTACCCCAGTGTTATACAGGGACAGACCTGTCCCCACCAGTACTGTACCCCAGTGTTACACAGACAGACCAGTCCCCACCAGTACTGTACCCCAGTGTTATACAGTGACACGGTGTGGGCGGCACAGTGGCACAGTGGTTAGCACTGCTGCCTTGCAGCGCCAGATACCCGGGTTCAATTCCCGCCTCAGGCGACTGACTGTGTTATAGGGACAGACCTGTCCCCACCATTACTGTACCCCAGTGTTATACAGGGACAGACCTGTCCCCACCATTACTGTACCCCAGTGTTACACAGGGACAGACCTGTCCCTCCCAGTACTGTACCCCAGTGTTATACAGGGTCAGACCTGTCCCCACCATTACTGTACCCCAGTGTTATACAGGGACAGACCTGTCCCCACCATTACTGTACCCCAGTGTTTTACAGGGACAGACCTGTCCCTACCAGTCCTGTACCCCAATGTTATACAGGGACAGACCTGTCCCCACCATTACTGTACCCCAGTGTGATACAGGGACTGACCTGTCCCCACCATTACTGTACCACAGTGTTATCCAGTGACAGACCTGTCCCCCACCATTACTGTACCCCAGTGTTATACAGGGACAGACCTGTCCCCACCATTACTGTACCCCAGTGTTATACAGGGTCAGACCTGTCCCCACCATTACTGTACCACAGTGTTATACAGGGACAGACCTGTCCCCACCATTACTGTACCCCAGTGTTTTACAGGGACAGACCTGTCCCTACCAGTCCTGTACCCCAGTGTTACACAGGGACAGACCTTTCCCCACCAGTACTGCACCCCAGTGTTATACAGGGACAGACCTGTCCCCACCAGTACTGTACCCCAGTGTTAAACAGCGACAGACCTGTACCCACCAGTACTGTACCCCAGTGTTACACAGGGACAGACCTGTCCCCACCAGTACTGTACCCCAGTGTTACACAGGGACAGACCTGTCCCCACCAGTACTGTACCCCAGTGTTATACAGGGACAGACCTGTCCCCACCATTACTGTACCCCAGTGTTATACAGGGACAGACCTGTACCCACCAGTACTGTACCCCAGTGTTATACAGGGACAGTCCTGTCCCCCACCAGTACTGTACCCCAGTGTTATACAGGGACAGACCTGTCCCCACCAGTACTGTACCCCAGTGTTATACAGCGACAGACCTGTCCCCACCAGTACTGTACCCCAGTGTTATACAGGGACAGACCTGTCCCCACCAGTACTGTACCCCAGTGTTATACAGCGACAGACCTGTCCCCACAAGTATTGTACCCCAGTGTTATACAGGTATAGACATGTCCCCACCAGTACTGTACCCCAGTGTTATACAGTGACAGACCTGTCCCCCACCAGTACTATACCCCAGTGTTATACAGGGACAGACCTGTCCCCACCAGTACTGCACCCCAGTGTTATACAGCGATAGACCTGTCCCCACCGCTACTGTACCCCAGTGTAATACAGTGACAGACCTCTCCCCACCAGTACTGTATCCCAGTGTTATACAGGGACAGACCTGTCCCCACCAGTACTGTACCCCAGTGGTATACAGCGACAGACCTGTCCCCACCATTACTGTACCCCAGTGTTATACAGGGTCAGACCTGTCCCACCATTACTGTACCCCAGTGTTATACAGGGACAGACCTGTCCCCACCTGTACTATTCCCCCGTGTTATACAGTGATAGACCTGTCCCCCACCAGTACTGTACCCCAGTGTTATACAGTGACTGACCTGTCCCCACCATAACTGTACCCCAGTGTTATACAGTGACAGACCAGTCCCCACCAGTACTGTACCCCAGTGTTATACAGTGACAGACCTGTCCACCACCATTACTGTACCCCAGTGTTATACAGTGACAGACCTGTCCCCCGCCAGTACTGTACCCCAGTGTAATACAGGGACAGACCTGTCCCCACCAGTACTATACCCCAGTGTTATACAGTGACAGACCTGTCCCCCATCATTACTGTACCCCAGTGTTATATAGGGACAGACCTGTCCCCACCAGTACTGTACCCCAGTGTTATACAGAGTCAGACCTGTCCCCACCATTCCTGTACCCCAGTGTTATACAGGGACAGACCTTTCCCCACCGGTACTGTACCCCAGTGTTATGCACAGACAGACCTGTCCCCACCATTACTGTACCCCAGTGTTATACAGGGACAGACCTGTCCCCACCAGTACTGTACCCCAGTGTTATACAGGGACAGACCTGTCCCCACCATTACTGTACCCCAGTGTTATACAGGGACAGACCTGTCCTCACCAGTACTGTACCCCAGTGTTATACAGTGACAGACCTGTCCCCACCATTACTGTACCCCAGTGTTATACAGGGACAGACCTGTCCCCACCATTACTGTACCCCAGTGTTATACAGGGACAGACCTGTCCCCACCAGTACTGTACCCCAGTGTTATACAGGGACAGACCTGTCCTCACCAGAACTGTACCCCAGTGTTATACACAGACACACCTGTCCCCACCATTACTGTACCCCAGTATTATACAGGGACAGACCTGTCCCCACCAGTACTATTCCCCCGTGTTATACAGTGATAGACCTGTCCCCCACCAGTACTGTACCCCAGTGTTATACAGGGACAGACGCTGTCCCCACATGTACTGTATCCCAGTGTTATACAGGGTCAGACCTGTCCCCACCATTACTGTACCCCAATGTTATACAGGGACAGACCTGTCCCCACCATTACTGTACCCCAGTGTTATATAGGGACAGACCTGTCCCCACCATTACTGTACCCCAGTGTTATACAGGGACAGACCTGTCCCCACCATTACTGTACCCCAGTGTTACACAGAGACAGACCAGTCCCCACCAGTACTGTACCCCAATGTTGTACAGGGACAGACCTGTCCCCACCAGTACTGTACCTCAGTGTTACACAGAGACAGACCAGTCCCCACCAGTACTGTACCCCAGTGTTATACAGTGACACGGTGTGGGCGGCACAGTGGCACAGTGGTTAGCACTGCTGCCTTGCAGCGCCAGATACCCGGGTTCAATTCCCGCCTCAGGCGACTGACTGTGTTATAGGGACAGACCTGTCCCCACCATTACTGTACCCCAGTGTTATACAGGGACAGACCTGTCCCCACCATTACTGTACCCCAGTGTTACACAGGGACAGACCTGTCCCTACCAGTACTGTACCCCAGTGTTATACAGGGTCAGACCTGTCCCCACCATTACTGTACCCCAGTGTTATACAGGGACAGACCTGTCCCCACCATTACTGTACCCCAGTGTTTTACAGGGACAGACCTGTCCCTACCAGTCCTGTACCCCAGTGTTACACAGGGACAGACCTTTCCCCACCAGTACTGCACCCCAGTGTTATACAGGGACAGACCTGTCCCCACCAGTACTGTACCCCAGTGTTATACAGCGACAGACCTGTGCCCACCAGTACTGTACCCCAGTGTTACACAGGGACAGACCTGTCCCCACCAGTACTGTACCCCAGTGTTATACAGGGACAGACCTGTCCCCACCATTACTGTACCCCAGTGTTATACAGGGACAGACCTGTACCCACCAGTACTGTACCCCAGTGTTATACAGGGACAGTCCTGTCCCCCACCAGTACTGTACCCCAGTGTTATACAGGGACAGACCTGTCCCCACCAGTACTGTACCCCAGTGTTATACAGCGACAGACCTGTCCCCACCAGTACTGTACCCCAGTGTTATACAGGGTCATACCTGTCCCCACCATTACTGTACCCCAGTGTTATACAGGGACAGACCTGTCCTCACCATTACTGTACCCCAGTGTTATACAGGGACAGATCTGTCCTCACCAGTACTGTACCCCAGTGTTATACACAGACAGACCTGTCCCCGCTAGTACTGTACCCCAGTGTTATACAGGGACAGACCTGTCCCCACCAGTACTGTACCCCAGTGTTATACAGGGACAGACGTGTCCCCACCATTACTGTACCCCAGTGTGATACAGGGACTGACCTGTCCCCACCATTACTGTACCACAGTGTTATACAGTGACAGACCTGTCCCCCACCATTACTGTACCCCAGTGTTATACAGGGACAGACCTGTCCCCACCATTACTGTACCCCAGTGTGATACAGGGACAGACCTGTCCCCACCATTACTGTACCCCAGTGTTACACAGGGACAGACCTGTCCCTACCAGTACTGTACCCCAGTGTTATACAGCGACAGACCTGTACCCACCAGTACTGTACCCCAGTGTTATACAGGGACAGTCCTGTCCCCCACCAGTACTATACCGCAGTGTTATACAGATATAGACATGTCCCCACCATTACTGTACCCCAGTGTTATACAGTGACAGACCTGTCCCCCACCAGTACTATACCCCAGTGTTATACAGGGACAGACCTGTCCCCACCAGTACTGCACCCCAGTGTTATACAGCGATAGACCTGTCCCCAGCGCTACTGTACCCCAGTGTAATACAGTGACAGACCTCTCCCCACCAGTACTGTATCCCATTGTTATGCACTGACTGATCTCTCCCCACCAGTACTGTACCCCAGTGTTATACAGGGACAGACCTGTCCCCACCCGTACTGTACCCCAGTGTTATACAGTGACAGACCTGTCCCCCACCAGTACTGTACCCCAGTGTTATACACAGACAGACCTGTCCCCACCCGTACTGTACCCCAGTGTTATACAGTGACAGACCTGTCCCCCACCAGTACTGTACCCCAGTGTTATACAGGGACAGACCTGTCCCCCGCCAGTACTGTACCCCAGTGTTATACAGGGACAGACCTGTCCCCATCAGTACTGTACCCCAGTGTTATATAGGGACAGACCTGTCCCCACCAGTACTGTACCCTAGTGTTATACAGGGTCAGACCTGTCTCCACCATTACTGTACCGCAGTGTTATGCAGGGACAGACCTGTCCCCACCTGTACTGTACCCCAGTGTTATACAGGGACAGACCTGTCCCCACCAGTACTATACCCCAGTGTTATACAGTGACAGACCTGTCCCCCACCAGTACTGTACCCCAGTGTTATACAGGGACAGACCTGTCCCCCGCCAGTACTGTACCCCAGTGTTATACAGGGACAGACCTGTCCCCACCAGTACTGTACCCCAGTGTTATACAGGGACAGACCTGTCCCCACCAGTACTGTACCCCAGTGTTATACAGGGACAGACCTGTCCCCACCAGTACTATACCCCAGTGTTATACAGTGACAGACCTGTCCCCCACCATTACTGTACCCCAGTGTTATACAGGGTCAGACCTGTCCCCACCATTACTGTACCCCAGTGTTATACAGGGACAGACCTGTCCCCACCATTACTGTACCCCAGTGTTTTTCAGGGACAGACCTGTCCTCTCCAGTACTGTACCCCAGTGTTATACACAGACAGACCTGTCCCCACCATTACTGTACCGCAGTGTTATACAGGGACAGACCTGTCCCCACCTGTACTATTCCCCCGTGTTATACAGTGATAGACCTGTCCCCCACCAGTACTGTACCCCAGTGTTATACAGTGACTGACCTGTCCCCACCATTACTGTACCCCAGTGTTATACAGGGACAGACCTGCCCCCACCATTACTGTACCCCAGTGTTATATAGGGGCAGACCTGTCCCCACCAGTACTGTACCCCAGTGTTATACAGGGTTAGACCTGTCCCCACCATTCCTGTACCCCAGTGTTATACAGGGACAGACCTGTCCCCACCATTACTGTACCCCAGTGTTATACAGGGACAGACCTGTTCTCACCAGTACTGTACCCCAGTGTTATACAGGGACAGACCTGTCCCCACCATTACTGTACCCCAGTGTTATACAGGGACAGACCTGTCCCCACCAGTACTGTACCCCAGTGTTATACAGCGACAGACCTGTCCCCGCCAGTACTGTACCCCAGTGTTATACAGGGACAGACCTGTCCCTACCAGTACTGTACCCCAGTGTTATACAGGGACAGACCTGTCCCCACCATTACTGTACCCCAGTGTTTTTCATGGACAGACCTGTCCCTACCAGTACTGTACCCCAGTGTTATACAGTGACAGACCTGTCCCCACCAGTACTGTACCCCAGTGTTATACAGTGACAGACCTGTACCCACCAGTTCTGTACCCCAGTGTTAGACAGGGACAGTCCTGTTCTCACCAGTACTGTACCCCAGTGTTATACAGGGACAGACCTGTCCCCACCAGTACTGTACCCCAGTGTTATACAGTGACAGACCTGTCCCCACCAGTACTGTACCCCAGTGTTGTACAGGGACAGACCTGTCCCCACCAGTACTGTACCCCAGTGTTATACAGTGACAGACCTGTACCCACCAGTACTGTACCCCAGTGTTATACAGTGACAGACCTGTCCCCACCAGTACTGTATCCCAGTGTTATACAGTGACAGACCTGTACCCACCATTACTGTACCCCAGTGTTATACAGGGACAGACCTGTACCCACCATTACTGTACCCCAATGTTAAACAGGGACAGACCTGTACCCACCATTACTGTACCCCAGTGTTATACAGGGACAGACCTGTCCTCACCAGTACTGTACCCCAGTGTTATACAGTGACAGACCTGTCCCCACCATTACTGTACCCCAGTGTTATACAGGGACAGACCTGTCCCCACCAGTACTGTACCCCAGTGTTATACAGGGACAGACCTGTCCTCACCAGAACTGTACCCCAGTGTTATACACAGACACACCTGTCCCCACCATTACTGTACCCCAGTATTATACAGGGACAGACCTGTCCCCACCAGTACTATTCCCCGTGTTACACAGTGATAGACCTGTCCCCCACCAGTACTGTACCCCAGTGTTATACAGGGACAGACGCTGTCCCCACCAGTACTGTATCCCAGTGTTATACAGGGTCAGACCTGTCCCCACCATTACTGTACCCCAATGTTATACAGGGACAGACCTGTCCCCACCATTACTGTACCCCAGTGTTATATAGGGACAGACCTGTCCCCACCATTACTGTACCCCAGTGTTATACAGGGACAGACCTGTCCCCACCATTACTGTACCCCAGTGTTGCACAGAGACAGACCAGTCCCCACCAGTACTGTACCCCAGTGTTACACAGACAGACCTGTCCCCACCATTACTGTACCCCAGTGTTATACAGGGACAGACTTGTCCCCACCAGTACTGTACCCCAGTGTTACACAGACAGACCAGTCCCCACCAGTACTGTACCCCAGTGTTATACAGTGACACGGTGTGGGCGGCACAGTGGCACAGTGGTTAGCACTGCTGCCTTGCAGCGCCAGATACCCGGGTTCAATTCCCGCCTCAGGCGACTGACTGTGTTATAGGGACAGACCTGTCCCCACCATTACTGTACCCCAGTGTTATACAGGGACAGACCTGTCCCCACCATTACTGTACCCCAGTGTTACACAGGGACAGACCTGTCCCTCCCAGTACTGTACCCCAGTGTTATACAGGGTCAGACCTGTCCCCACCATTACTGTACCCCAGTGTTATACAGGGACAGACCTGTCCCCACCATTACTGTACCCCAGTGTTATACAGGGACAGACCTGTCCTCACCAGTACTGTACCCCAGTGTTATACAGGGACAGACCTGTCCCCACCATTACTGTACCCCAGTGTTATACAGGGACAGACCTGTACCCACCAGTACTGTACCCCAGTGTTATACAGGGACAGTCCTGTCCCCCACCAGTACTGTACCCCAGTGTTATACAGGGACAGACCTGTCCCCACCAGTACTGTACCCCAGTGTTATACAGCGACAGACCTGTCCCCACCAGTACTGTACCCCAGTGTTATACAGGGACAGACCTGTCCCCACCAGTACTGTACCCCAGTGTTATACAGCGACAGACCTGTCCCCACAAGTATTGTACCCCAGTGTTATACAGGTATAGACATGTCCCCACCAGTACTGTACCCCAGTGTTATACAGTGACAGACCTGTCCCCCACCAGTACTATACCCCAGTGTTATACAGGGACAGACCTGTCCCCACCAGTACTGCACCCCAGTGTTATACAGCGATAGACCTGTCCCCACCGCTACTGTACCCCAGTGTAATACAGTGACAGACCTCTCCCCACCAGTACTGTATCCCAGTGTTATACAGGGACAGACCTGTCCCCACCAGTACTGTACCCCAGTGGTATACAGCGACAGACCTGTCCCCACCATTACTGTACCCCAGTGTTATACAGGGTCAGACCTGTCCCACCATTACTGTACCCCAGTGTTATACAGGGACAGACCTGTCCCCACCTGTACTATTCCCCCGTGTTATACAGTGATAGACCTGTCCCCCACCAGTACTGTACCCCAGTGTTATACAGTGACTGACCTGTCCCCACCATAACTGTACCCCAGTGTTATACAGTGACAGACCAGTCCCCACCAGTACTGTACCCCAGTGTTATACAGTGACAGACCTGTCCACCACCATTACTGTACCCCAGTGTTATACAGTGACAGACCTGTCCCCCGCCAGTACTGTACCCCAGTGTAATACAGGGACAGACCTGTCCCCACCAGTACTATACCCCAGTGTTATACAGTGACAGACCTGTCCCCCATCATTACTGTACCCCAGTGTTATATAGGGACAGACCTGTCCCCACCAGTACTGTACCCCAGTGTTATACAGAGTCAGACCTGTCCCCACCATTCCTGTACCCCAGTGTTATACAGGGACAGACCTTTCCCCACCGGTACTGTACCCCAGTGTTATGCACAGACAGACCTGTCCCCACCATTACTGTACCCCAGTGTTATACAGGGACAGACCTGTCCCCACCAGTACTGTACCCCAGTGTTATACAGGGACAGACCTGTCCCCACCATTACTGTACCCCAGTGTTATACAGGGACAGACCTGTCCTCACCAGTACTGTACCCCAGTGTTATACAGTGACAGACCTGTCCCCACCATTACTGTACCCCAGTGTTATACAGGGACAGACCTGTCCCCACCATTACTGTACCCCAGTGTTATACAGGGACAGACCTGTCCCCACCAGTACTGTACCCCAGTGTTATACAGGGACAGACCTGTCCTCACCAGAACTGTACCCCAGTGTTATACACAGACACACCTGTCCCCACCATTACTGTACCCCAGTATTATACAGGGACAGACCTGTCCCCACCAGTACTATTCCCCCGTGTTATACAGTGATAGACCTGTCCCCCACCAGTACTGTACCCCAGTGTTATACAGGGACAGACGCTGTCCCCACCAGTACTGTATCCCAGTGTTATACAGGGTCAGACCTGTCCCCACCATTACTGTACCCCAATGTTATACAGGGACAGACCTGTCCCCACCATTACTGTACCCCAGTGTTATATAGGGACAGACCAGTCCCCACCAGTACTGTACCCCAGTGTTGTACAGGGACAGACCTGTCCCCACCAGTACTGTACCCCAGTGTTACACAGAGACAGACCAGTCCCCACCAGTACTGCACCCCAGTGTTATACAGCGATAGACCTGTCCCCACCGCTACTGTACCCCAGTGTAATACAGTGACAGACCTCTCCCCACCAGTACTGTATCCCAGTGTTATACAGGGACAGACCTGTCCCCACCAGTACTGTACCCCAGTGGTATACAGCGACAGACCTGTCCCCACCATTACTGTACCCCAGTGTTATACAGGGTCAGACCTGTCCCACCATTACTGTACCCCAGTGTTATACAGGGACAGACCTGTCCCCACCTGTACTATTCCCCCGTGTTATACAGTGATAGACCTGTCCCCCACCAGTACTGTACCCCAGTGTTATACAGTGACTGACCTGTCCCCACCATAACTGTACCCCAGTGTTATACAGTGACAGACCAGTCCCCACCAGTACTGTACCCCAGTGTTATACAGTGACAGACCTGTCCACCACCATTACTGTACCCCAGTGTTATACAGTGACAGACCTGTCCCCCGCCAGTACTGTACCCCAGTGTAATACAGGGACAGACCTGTCCCCACCAGTACTATACCCCAGTGTTATACAGTGACAGACCTGTCCCCCACCAGTACTGTACCCCAGTGTTATACAGTGACTGACCTGTCCCCACCATAACTGTACCCCAGTGTTATACAGTGACAGACCAGTCCCCACCAGTACTGTACCCCAGTGTTATACAGTGACAGACCTGTCCACCACCATTACTGTACCCCAGTGTTATACAGTGACAGACCTGTCCCCCGCCAGTACTGTACCCCAGTGTAATACAGGGACAGACCTGTCCCCACCAGTACTGTACCCCAGTGTTATACAGAGTCAGACCTGTCCCCACCATTCCTGTACCCCAGTGTTATACAGGGACAGACCTTTCCCCACCGGTACTGTACCCCAGTGTTATGCACAGACAGACCTGTCCCCACCATTACTGTACCCCAGTGTTATACAGGGACAGACCTGTCCCCACCAGTACTATTCCCCCGTGTTATACAGTGATAGACCTGTCCCCCACCAGTACTGTACCCCAGTGTTATACAGGGACAGACGCTGTCCCCACCAGTACTGTATCCCAGTGTTATACAGGGTCAGACCTGTCCCCACCATTACTGTACCCCAATGTTATACAGGGACAGACCTGTCCCCACCATTACTGTACCCCAGTGTTATATAGGGACAGACCAGTCCCCACCAGTACTGTACCCCAGTGTTGTACAGGGACAGACCTGTCCCCACCAGTACTGTACCCCAGTGTTACACAGAGACAGACCAGTCCCCACCAGTACTGTACCCCAGTGTTATACAGTGACACGGTGTGGGCGGCACAGTGGCACAGTGGTTAGCACTGCTGCCTTGCAGCGCCAGATACCCGGGTTCAATTCCCGCCTCAGGCGACTGACTGTGTTATAGGGACAGACCTGTCCCCACCATTACTGTACCCCAGTGTTATACAGGGACAGACCTGTCCCCACCATTACTGTACCCCAGTGTTACACAGGGACAGACCTGTCCCTACCAGTACTGTACCCCAGTGTTATACAGGGTCAGACCTGTCCCCACCATTACTGTACCCCAGTGTTATACAGGGACAGACCTGTCCCCATCAGTACTGTACCCCAGTGTTATACAGGGACAGTCCTGTCCCCACCATTACTGTACCCCAGTGTTATATAGGGACAGACCTGTCCCCACCAGCACTGTACCCCAGTGTTATACAGTGACAGACCTGTCCCCACCAGTACTGTACCCCAGTGTTATACAGTGACAGACCTGTCCCCACCAGTACTGTACCCCAGTGTTACAAGGGACAGACCTGTCCCCACCAGTACTGTACCCCAGTGTTACACAGGGACAGACCTGTCCCCACCATTACTGTACCCCAGTGTTATACAGGGACAGACCTGTACCCACCAGTACTGTACCCCAGTGTTATACAGGGACAGTCCTGTCCCCCACCAGTACTGTACCCCAGTGTTATACAGGGACAGACCTGTCCCCACCAGTACTGTACCCCAGTGTTATACAGCGACAGACCTGTCCCCACCAGTACTGTACCCCAGTGTTATACAGGGTCATACCTGTCCCCACCATTACTGTACCCCAGTGTTATACAGGGACAGACCTGTCCCCACCATTAGTGTACCCCAGTGTTATACAGGGACAGATCTGTCCTCACCAGTACTGTACCCCAGTGTTATACACAGACAGACCTGTCCCCGCTAGTACTGTACCCCAGTGTTATACAGGGACAGACCTGTCCCCACCAGTACTGTACCCCAGTGTTATACAGGGACTGACCTGTCCCCACCATTACTGTACCACAGTGTTATACAGTGACAGACCTGTCCCCCACCATTACTGTACCCCAGTGTTATACAGGGACAGACCTGTCCCCACCATTACTGTACCCCAGTGTGATACAGGGACAGACCTGTCCCCACCATTACTGTACCCCAGTGTTACACAGGGACAGACCTGTCCCTACCAGTACTGTACCCCAGTGTTATACAGCGACAGACCTGTACCCACCAGTACTGCACCCCAGTGTGATACAGGGACAGACCTGTCCCCACCATTACTGTACCCCAGTGTTACACAGGGACAGACCTGTCCCTACCAGTACTGTACCCCAGTGTTATACAGCGACAGACCTGTACCCACCAGTACTGTACCCCAGTGTTATACAGGGACAGTCCTGTCCCCCACCAGTACTATACCGCAGTGTTATACAGATATAGACATGTCCCCACCATTACTGTACCCCAGTGTTATACAGTGACAGACCTGTCCCCCACCAGTACTATACCCCAGTGTTATACAGGGACAGACCTGTCCCCACCAGTACTGCACCCCAGTGTTATACAGCGATAGACCTGTCCCCAGCGCTACTGTACCCCAGTGTAATACAGTGACAGACCTCTCCCCACCAGTACTGTATCCCAGTGTTATGCACTGACTGATCTCTCCCCACCAGTACTGTACCCCAGTGTTATACAGGGACAGACCTGTCCCCACCAGTACTGTACCCCAGTGTTATACACAGACAGACCTGTCCCCACCCGTACTGTACCCCAGTGTTATACAGTGACAGACCTGTCCCCCACCAGTACTGTACCCCAGTGTTATACAGGGACAGACCTGTCCCCCGCCAGTACTGTACCCCAGTGTTATACAGGGACAGACCTGTCCCCATCAGTACTGTACCCCAGTGTTATACAGGGACAGTCCTGTCCCCACCATTACTGTACCCCAGTGTTATATTGGGACAGACCTGTCCCCACCAGTACTGTACCCCAGTGTTATACAGGGACAGACCTGTCCCCACCAGTACTGTACCCCAGTGTTATAGAGTGACAGACCTGTCCCCACCAGTACTATACCCCAGTGTTATATAGGGACAGACCTGTCCCCACCAGTACTGTACCCTAGTGTTATACAGGGTCAGACCTGTCTCCACCATTACTGTACCGCAGTGTTATGCAGGGACAGACCTGTCCCCACCTGTACTGTACCCCAGTGTTATACAGGGACAGACCTGTCCCCACCAGTACTATACCCCAGTGTTATACAGTGACAGACCTGTCCCCCACCAGTACTGTACCCCAGTGTTATACAGGGACAGACCTGTCCCCAGCCAGTACTGTACCCCAGTGTTATACAGGGACAGACCTGTCCCCACCAGTACTGTACCCCAGTGTTATACAGGGACAGACCTGTCCCCATCAGTACTGTACCCCAGTGTTATACAGGGACAGTCCTGTCCCCACCATTACTGTACCCCAGTGTTATATAGGGACAGACCTGTCCCCACCAGTACTGTACCCCAGTGTTATACAGGGACAGACCTGTCCCCACCAGTACTGTACCCCAGTGTTATAGAGTGACAGACCTGTCCCCACCAGTACTGTACCCCAGTGTTATATAGGGACAGACCTGTCCCCACCAGTACTGTACCCTAGTGTTATACAGGGTCAGACCTGTCTCCACCATTACTGTACCGCAGTGTTATGCAGGGACAGACCTGTCCCCACCTGTACTGTACCCCAGTGTTATACAGGGACAGACCTGTCCCCACCAGTACTATACCCCAGTGTTATACAGTGACAGACCTGTCCCCCACCAGTACTGTACCCCAGTGTTATACAGGGACAGACCTGTCCCCCGCCAGTACTGTACCCCAGTGTTATACAGGGACAGACCTGTCCCCACCAGTACTGTACCCCAGTGTTATACAGGGACAGACGTGTCCCCACCAGTACTATACCCCAGTGTTATACAGGGACAGACCTGTACCCACCATTACTGTACCACAGTGTTAAACAGGGACAGACCTGTCCCCACCATTACTGTACCCCAGTGTTATACAGGGACAGACCTGTCCCCATCAGTACTGTATCCCAGTGTGATACAGTGACAGACCTGTCCCCACCAGAACTGTACCCCAGTGTTATACAGTGACAGACCTGTCCCCACCATTACTGTACCCCAGTGTTTTTCAGGGACAGACCTGTCCCTACCAGTACTGTACCCCAGTGTTATACAGTGACAGACCTGTCCCCACCAGTACTGTACCCCAGTGTTATACAGTGACAGACCTGTACCCACCAGTTCTGTACCCCAGTGTTAGACAGGGACAGTCCTGTTCTCACCAGTACTGTACCCCAGTGTTATACAGGGACAGACCTATACCCACCAGTACTGTACCCCAGTGTTATACAGTGACAGACCTGTCCCCACCATTACTGTACCCCAGTGTTTTTCAGGGACAGACCTGTCCCTACCAGTACTGTACCCCAGTGTTATACAGTGACAGACCTGTCCCCACCAGTACTGTACCCCAGTGTTATACAGTGACAGACCATTACCCACCAGTTCTGTACCCCAGTGTTAGACAGGGACAGTCCTGTTCTCACCAGTACTGTACCCCAGTGTTATACAGGGACAGACCTATCCCTACCAGTACTGTACCCCAGTGTTATACAGTGACAGACCTGTCCCCACCAGTACTGTACCCCAGTGTTATACAGGGACAGACCTGTCCCTACCAGTACTGTACCCCAGTGTTATACAGGGACAGACCTGTCCCCACCAGTACTGTACCCCAGTGTTATACAGTGACAGACCTGTACCCATCAGTACTGTACCCAGTGTTATACAGTGACAGACCTGTCC
Organism: Chiloscyllium plagiosum; assembly: GCF_037043375.1. Classification (NCBI taxonomy): domain Eukaryota; kingdom Metazoa; phylum Chordata; class Chondrichthyes; order Orectolobiformes; family Hemiscylliidae; genus Chiloscyllium; species Chiloscyllium plagiosum. The sequence continues at coordinate 36,054,768 of NW_028270176.1, read as the reverse complement.
CCACCAGTACTGTACCCCAGTGTTATACAGTGACAGACCTGTACCCACCATTACTGTACCCCAGTGTTATTCAGTGACAGACCTGTACCCACCATTACTGTACCCCAGTGTTAAACAGGGACAGACCTGTACCCACCATTACTGTACCCCAGTGTTATACAGGGACAGACCTGTACCCACCATTACTGTACCCCAGTGTTATACAGGGACAGACCTGTCCCCACCAGTACTGTATCCCAGTGTGATACAGTGACAGACCTGTCCCCACCAGTACTGTACCCCAGTGTTATACAGTGACAGACCTGTCCCCACCAGTACTGTATCCCAGTGTTATACAGTGACAGACCTGTCCCCACCAGTACTGTATCCCAGTGTTATACAGTGACAGACCTGTCCCCACCAGTACTGTATCCCAGTGTTATACAGTGACAGACCTGTCCCCACCAGTACTGTACCCCAGTGTTATATACTGACAGACCTGTCCCCACCAGTACTGTACCACAGTGTTATACAGGGACAGACCTGTCCCCACCGGTACTGTATCCCAGTGTTCTACAGGGACAGACCTGTCCCCAGCCAGTACTGTACCCCAGTGTTATACAGGGACAGACCTGTCCCCACCAGTACTGTACCACAGTGTTATACAGGGACAGACCTGTCCCCACCTATACTGTACCACAGTGTTATACCGGGACAGACCTGTCCCCAGCAGTACTGTTCCCCAGTGTTCTACAGGGACAGACCTGTACCCACCATTACTGTACCCCAGTGTTATACAGCGACAGACCTGTGCCCACCAGTACTGTACCCCAGTGTTACACAGGGACAGACCTGTCCCCACCAGTACTGTACCCCAGTGTTATACAGGGACAGACCTGTCCCCACCATTACTGTACCCCAGTGTTATACAGGGACAGACCTGTACCCACCAGTACTGTACCCCAGTGTTATACAGGGACAGTCCTGTCCCCCACCAGTACTGTACCCCAGTGTTATACAGGGACAGACCTGTCCCCACCAGTACTGTACCCCAGTGTTATACAGCGACAGACCTGTCCCCACCATTACTGTACCCCAGTGTTATACAGGGTCATACCTGTCCCCACCATTATTGTACCCCAGTGTTATACAGGGACAGACCTGTCCCCACCTGTACTATTCCCCCGTGTTATACAGTGACTGACCTGTCCCCCACCAGTACTGTACCCCAGTGTTATACAGGGACAGACCTGCCCCCACCATTACTGTACCCCAGTGTTATATAGGGGCAGACCTGTCCCCACCAGTACTGTACCCCAGTGTTATACAGGGTCAGACCTGTACCCACCATTACTGTACCCCAGTGTTATACAGGGACAGACCTGTCCCCACCATTACTGTACCCCAGTGTTATACAGGGACAGACCTGTTCTCACCAGTACTGTACCCCAGTGTTATACAGTGACAGACCTGTCCCCACCATTACTGTACCCCAGTGTTATACAGGGACAGACCTGTCCCCACCAGTACTGTACCCCAGTGTTATACAGCGACAGACCTGTCCCCGCCAGTACTGTACCCCAGTGTTATACAGGGACAGACCTGTCCCTACCAGTACTGTACCCCAGTGTTATACAGGGACAGACCTGTCCCCACCATTACTGTACCCCAGTGTTTTTCAGGGACAGACCTGTCCCTACCAGTACTGTACCCCAGTGTTATACAGTGACAGACCTGTCCCCACCAGTACTGTACCCCAGTGTTATACAGTGACAGACCTATCCCCACCAGTACTGTACCCCAGTGTTATACAGTGACAGACCTGTCCCCACCAGTACTGTACCCCAGTGTTATACAGTGACAGACCTATCCCCACCAGTTCTGTACCCCAGTGTTAGACAGGGACAGTCCTGTTCTCACCAGTACTGTACCCCAGTGTTATACAGGGACAGACCTATCCCCACCAGTACTGTACCCCAGTGTTATACAGTGACAGACCTGTCCCCACCAGTACTGTACCCCAGTGTTGTACAGGGACAGACCTGTCCCCACCAGTACTGTACCCCAGTGTTATACAGTGACAGACCTGTACCCACCAGTACTGTACCCCAGTGTTATACAGTGACAGACCTGTCCCCACCAGTACTGTATCCCAGTGTAATACAGTGACAGACCTGTACCCACCATTACTGTACCCCAGTGTTATACAGGGACAGACCTGTACCCACCATTACTGTACCCCAATGTTAAACAGGGACAGACCTGTACCCACCATTACTGTACCCCAGTGTTATACAGGGACAGACCTGTCCCCACCAGTACTGTACCCCAGTGTTATACAGTGACAGACCTATCCCCACCAGTACTGTATCCCAGTGTTATATAGGGACAGACCTGTCCCCACCAGCACTGTACCCCAGTGTTATACAGTGACAGACCTGTCCCCACCAGTACTGTACCCCAGTGTTATACAGTGACAGACCTGTCCCCACCAGTACTGTACCCCAGTGTGATTCAGTGACAGACCTGTCCCCACCAGTACTGTATCCCAGTGTTATACACTGACAGACCTGTCCCCACCAGTACTGTACCCCAGTGTAACACAGGGACAGACCTGTCCCCACCGGTACTGTACCCCAGTGTTATACACTGACAGACCTGTCCCCACCAGTACTGTACCCCAGTGTTATACAGGGACAGACCTGTCCCCACCAGTACTGTACCCCAGTGTTATACAGGGACAGACCTGTCCCCACCAGTACTGTACCCCAGTGTTATACAGGGACAGACCTGTCCCCACCAGTACTGTACCCCAGTGTTACACAGGGACAGACCTGTCCCCACCAGTACTGTACCCCAGTGTTATACAGTGACAGACCTGTCCCCACCTGTACTGTACCCCAGTGTTATACAGGGACAGACCTGTCCCCACCAGTACTGTACCCCAGTGTTATACACTGACAGACCTGTCCCCACCTGTACTGTACCCCAGTGCTATACAGTGACAGACCTGTCCCCACCAGTACTGTACCCCAGTGTTATACAGGGTCAGACCTGTCCCCACCAGTACTGTACCCCAGTGTTATACAGGGACAGACCTGTCCCCACCAGTACTGTACCCCAGTGTTACACAGGGACAGACCTGTCCCCACCAGTACTGTAGCCCAGTGTTATACAGTGACAGACCTGTCCCCACCTGTACTGTGCCCCAGTGTTACAGGGACAGACCTGTCCCCACCAGTACTGTACCCCAGTGTTATACACTGACAGACCTGTCCCCACCTGTACTGTACCCCAGTGCTATACAGTGACAGACCTGTCCCCACCAGTACTGTACCCCAGTGTTATACAGGGTCAGACCTGTTCCCACCATTACTGTACCCCAGTGTTATACAGGGACAGACCTGTCCCCACCATTACTGTACCCCAGTGTTTTTCAGGGACAGACCTGTCCCTACCAGTACTGTACCCCAGTGTTATACAGTGACAGACCTGTCCCCACCAGTACTGTACCCCAGTGTTATACAGTGACAGACCTGTACCCACCAGTTCTGTACCCCAGTGTTAGACAGGGACAGTCCTGTTCTCACCAGTACTGTACCCCAGTGTTATACAGGGACAGACCTATCCCCACCAGTACTGTACCCCAGTGTTATACAGTGACAGACCTGTCCCCACCAGTACTGTACCCCAGTGTTATACAGGGACAGACCTGTCCCCACCAGTACTGTACCCCAGTGTTATACAGTGACAGACCTGTACCCACCAGTACTGTACCCCAGTGTTATACAGTGACAGACCTGTCCCCACCAGTACTGTATCCCAGTGTTATACAGTGACAGACCTGTACCCACCATTACTGTACCCCAGTGTTATACAGGGACAGACCTGTACCCACCATTACTGTACCCCAGTGTTATACAGGGACAGACCTGTACCCACCATTACTGTACCACAGTGTTAAACAGGGACAGACCTGTCCCCACCATTACTGTACCCCAGTGTTATACAGTGACAGACCTGTCCCCATCAGTACTGTATCCCAGTGTGACACAGTGACAGACCTGTCCCCACCAGAACTGTACCCCAGTGTTATACAGTGACAGACCTGTCCCCACCATTACTGTACCCCAGTGTTTTTCAGGGACAGACCTGTCCCTACCAGTACTGTACCCCAGTGTTATACAGTGACAGACCTGTCCCCACCAGTACTGTACACCAGTGTTATACAGTGACAGACCTGTACCCACCAGTTCTGTACCCCAGTGTTAGACAGGGACAGTCCTGTTCTCACCAGTACTGTACCCCAGTGTTATACAGGGACAGACCTATACCCACCAGTACTGTACCCCAGTGTTATACAGTGACAGACCTGTCCCCACCATTACTGTACCCCAGTGTTTTTCAGGGACAGACCTGTCCCTACCAGTACTGTACCCCAGTGTTATACAGTGACAGACCTGTCCCCACCAGTACTGTACCCCAGTGTTATACAGTGACAGACCAGTACCCACCAGTTCTGTACCCCAGTGTTAGACAGGGACAGTCCTGTTCTCACCAGTACTGTACCCCAGTGTTATACAGGGACAGACCTATCCCTACCAGTACTGTACCCCAGTGTTATACAGTGACAGACCTGTCCCCACCAGTACTGTACCCCAGTGTTATACAGGGACAGACCTGTCCCTACCAGTACTGTACCCCAGTGTTATACAGGGACAGACATGTCCCCACCAGTACTGTACCCCAGTGTTATACAGTGACAGACCTGTACCCACCAGTACTGTACCCCAGTGTTATACAGTGACAGACCTGTCCCCACCAGTACTGTACCCCAGTGTTATACAGTGACAGACCTGTACCCACCATTACTGTACCCCAGTGTTATTCAGTGACAGACCTGTACCCACCATTACTGTACCCCAGTGTTAAACAGGGACAGACCTGTACCCACCATTACTGTACCCCAGTGTTATACAGGGACAGACCTGTACCCACCATTACTGTACCCCAGTGTTATACAGGGACAGACCTGTCCCCACCAGTACTGTATCCCAGTGTGATACAGTGACAGACCTGTCCCCACCAGTACTGTACCCCAGTGTTATACAGTGACAGACCTGTCCCCACCAGTACTGTACCCCAGTGTTATACAGTGACAGACCTGTCCCCACCAGTACTGTATCCCAGTGTTATACAGTGACAGACCTGTCCCCACCAGTACTGTATCCCAGTGTTATACAGTGACAGACCTGTCCCCACCAGTACTGTATCCCAGTGTTATACAGTGACAGACCTGTCCCCACCAGTACTGTACCCCAGTGTTATATACTGACAGACCTGTCCCCACCAGTACTGTACCCCAGTGTTACACAGGGACAGACCTGTCCCCACCGGTACTGTATCCCAGTGTTCTACACTGACAGACCTGTCCCCACCTATACTGTACCACAGTGTTATACCGGGACAGACCTGTCCCCAGCAGTACTGTTCCCCAGTGTTATACAGGGACAGACCTGTCCCCACCAGTACTGTACCCCAGTGTTATACAGGGACAGACCTGTCCCCACCAGTACTATACCCCAGTGTTATACAGGGACAGACCTGTCCCCACCAGTACTGTACCCCAGTGTAATACAGGGACAGACCTGTCCCCACCAGTACTGTACCACAGTGTTATACAGTGACAGACCTGTCCCCACCAGTACTGTACCCCAGTGTTATACAGTGACAGACCTGTCCCCACCAGTACTGTACCCCAGTGTTATACAGTGACAGACCTGTCCCCACCAGTACTGTACCCCAGTATTATACATGGACAGGCCTGTCCCCACCAGTACTGTACCCCAGTGTTATACACTGACAGACCTGTCCCCACCAGTACTGTACCCCAGTGTTATATAGGGACAGACCTGTCCCCACCAGCACTGTACCCCAGTGTTATACAGTGACAGACCTGTACCCACCAGTACTGTACCCCAGTGTTATACAGTGACAGACCTGTCCCCACCAGTACTGTATCCCAGTGTTATACAGTGACAGACCTGTCCCCACCAGTACTGTACCCCAGTGTGATTCAGTGACAGACCTGTCCCCACCAGTACTGTATCCCAGTGTTATACACTGACAGACCTGTCCCCACCAGTACTGTACCCCAGTGTTACACATGGACAGACCTGTCCCCACCGGTACTGTACCCCAGTGTTATACACTGACAGACCTGTCCCCACCAGTACTGTACCCCAGTGTTATACAGGGACAGACCTGTCCCCACCAGTACTGTACCCCAGTGTTATACAGGGACAGACCTGTCCCCACCAGTACTGTACCCCAGTGTTATACAGGGACAGACCTGTCCCCACCAGTACTGTACCCCAGTGTTACACAGGGACAGACCTGTCCCCACCAGTACTGTACCCCAGTGTTATACAGTGACAGACCTGTCCCCACCAGTACTGTACCCCAGTGTTATACAGGGACAGACCTGTCCCCACCAGTACTGTACCCCAGTGTTATACAGTGACAGACCTGTCCCCACCTGTACTGTACCCCAGTGCTATACAGTGACAGACCTGTCCCCACCAGTACTGTACCCCAGTGTTATACAGGGTCAGACCTGTCCCCACCATTACTGTATCCCAGTGTTATACAGGGACAGACCTGTCCCCACCATTACTGTACCCCAGTGTTATACAGGGACAGACCTGTCCCTACCAGTACTGTACCCCAGTGTTATACAGTGTCAGACCTGTCCCCACAAGTACTGTACCCCAGTGTTATACAGTGACAGACCTGTCCCCACCATTACTGTACCCCAGTGTTTTTCAGGGACAGACCTGTCCCTACCAGTACTGTACCCCAGTGTTATACAGTGACAGACCTGTCCCCACCAGTACTGTACCCCAGTGTTATACAGTGACAGACCTGTACCCACCAGTTCTGTACCCCAGTGTTAGACAGGGACAGTCCTGTTCTCGCCAGTACTGTACCCCAGTGTTATACCGGGACAGACCTATCCCCACCAGTACTGTACCCCAGTGTTATACAGGGACAGACCTGTCCCCACCAGTACTGTACCCCAGTGTTATACAGGGACAGACCTGTCCCCACCAGTACTGTACCCCAGTGTTATACACTGACAGACCTATCCCCACCAGTACTGTACCCCAGTGTTATACCGGGACAGACCTATCCCCACCAGTACTGTACCCCAGTGTTATACAGGGACAGACCTGTCCCCACCAGTACTGTACCCCAGTGTTATACACTGACAGACCTGTCCCCACCTGTACTGTACCCCAGTGATATACAGTGACAGACCTGTCCCCACCAGTACTGTACCCCAGTGTTATATACTGACAGACCTGTCCCCACCTGTACTGTACCCCAGTGCTATACAGTGACAGACCTGTCCCCACCAGTACTGTACCCCAGTGTTATACAGTGACAGACCTGTCCCCACCAGTACTGTACCCAGTGATATACAGTGACAGACCTGTCCCCACCAGTACTGTACCCCAGTGTTATATACTGACAGACCTGTCCCCACCTGTACTGTACCCCAGTGCTATACAGTGACAGACCTGTCCCCACCAGTACTGTATCCCAGTGTTATACAGGGACAGACCTGTCCCCACCAGTTCTGTACCCCAGTGTTATACAGGGACAGACCTATCCCCACCAGTACTGTACCCCAGTGTTATACAGGAACAGACCTGTCCCCACCAGTACTGTATCCCAGTGTTATACACAGACAGACCTGTCCCCACCAGGACTGTACCCCAGTTTTGGTTAGGCATAGCCCTGTAATTTAACTGACAGTATCAGTGGTGTATTTGTTTTGAATGTGAGCAGAATGGGACATTGTTGGTTGTGTCCTGTTGTTCTCGGTGGTTTACCAGTGTCGCCCTGTTTCTTTTTTCCCAGCCGGGCCCCGGATGCCTCCCATGAGGCCACCCCCTCCCCCTCCGTTGATGGGACCGCCGATGCGCACTCCTCCCCCCCTTCTGATGGGCCATCCCATGGCCCCCCCGCCGCCGATGGGACCGATGCATCCAGTGCGCTATTCCAACGTGAGTGTGTCTGCATGTCCTGGACAGCTACGCTTTCACCGTGAATCTCATCCTCACCCTGAAATGTTCACGTCTCTGACCTGACACTCCGTATCCCTCAGTTAGACCCACACTCGGAGCACCGTGCACAGTTCCAGTCTCCTATCCCTCAGTTAGACCCACACTCGGAGCACTGTGCACAGTTCCAGTCTCCGTATCCCTCAGTTAGACACACACTCGGAGCACCGTGCACAGTTCCAGTCTCCTATCCCTCAGGTAGACCCACACTCGGAGCACCGTGCACAGTTCCAGTCTCCGTATCCCTCAGTCAGACCCACACTCGGAGCACTGTGCACAGTTCCAGTCTCCGTATCCCTCAGTCAGACCCACACTCGGAGCACCGTGCACAGTTCCAGTCTCCGTATCCCTCAGTTAGACCCACACTCGGAGCACTGTGCACAGTTCCAGTCTACATATCCCTCAGTTAGTCCCACACTCGGAGCACCGTGCACAGTTCCAGTCTCCGTATCCTTCAGTTAGACCCACACTCGGAGCACCGTGCACAGTTCCAGTCTCCGTATCCCTCAGTTAGACACACACTCGGAGCACCGTGCACAGTTCCAGCCTCCGTATCCCTCAGTCAGACCCACACTCGGAGCACTGTGCACAGTTCCAGTCTCCGTATCCCTCAGTCAGACCCACACTCGGAGCACCGTGCACAGTTCCAGTCTCCGTATCCCTCAGTTAGACCCACACTCGGAGCACTGTGCACAGTTCCAGTCTACGTATCCCTCAGTTAGTCCCACACTCGGAGCACCGTGCACAGTTCCAGTCTCCGTATCCCTCAGTTAGACCCACACTCGGAGCACCGTGCACAGTTCCAGTCTCCGTATCCCTCAGTTAGACCCACACTCTGAGCACTGTGCACTGTTCCAGTCTCCGTATCCCTCCATTGGACCCACTCTCGGAGCACCGTGTACAGTTCCAGTCTCCGTATCCATCACTCAGACCCACACTCGGAGCACCGTGCACAGTTCCAGTCTCCATATCCCTCAGTTAGACCCACACTCGGAGCACTGTGCACAGTTCCAGTCTCCGTATCCCTCAGTTAGACCCACTCTCGGAGCACCGTGCACAGTTCCAGTCTCCGTATCCCTCAGTTAGACCCACACTCGGAGCACCGTGCACCGTTCCAGTCTCCGTATCCCTCCATTAGACCCACACTCGGAGCACCGTGCACAGTTCCAGTCTCCGTATCCCTCAGTTCGACCCACTCTCGGAGCACCGTGCACAGTTCCAGTCTCCGTATCCCTCAGTTAGACCCACACTCGGAGCACCGTGCACAGTTCCAGTCTCCGTATCCCTCAGTTAGACCCACACTTGGAGCACCATGCACAGTTGCAATCTGCATTTGATATAAATGAGGTGAGGTCCTGGCGAAGATGCATTTTCCAAGGGTGATCCCAGGACAGAGAGAGATTATATACTGTTGGCAGATACTGAACAGACTGGATCCTTTTTACCCTTGAGGGAGTGTGCTGAGGGGGTGACCTGACTGAGTGGGTTAATATTCTGAAAGGGGGTGCGATCGGGAGTTTGAGAGAAGATGTCCCTTCATTGGTGTGGTTAGTGTCGGGGATTGCAAACCAGTGAGGGGCCATCCATCGAAGACAGTCCTGTAGCGATCCCTTTGGGAATTCAGGAGAAGCATATTCCTGCAGAGACTAGGAGGTCGGCATGTGGGACTGGCTCCCATAGAGTGTGGGGGTGAATCTTTTTGATGTGTTGAAGTTGTGGGGGAGCTGGATAAATCCACGTGGAAGAGAAGCAGCTGGTGATGATGATCAGAGATGAGGAAACGGTGGGGTGGGCAGAAGTGTCTGTTCCTTTGTCCTAACCCCTGTGATGTGCCTGCCTTCCCACAGGTAAATCAGCTGCCCCCTCTGATGCCAGTTCACCCCCCAGTGCTACAGCCCATGCCAAAAGCCAACCTGACCATCATTCAGGCAGCACCCACTGTCTACAGGCCCCCTGTGGTCAAGCCCAAAGAGGTGAGTGGCAGGTGTACCCCTGTCTGTGTGTGTGTGTGTGTGACCCTGTCTGTCTGTCTGTGTGTGTGTGTGACCCTGTCTGTCTGTCTGTCTGTGTGACCCTGTCTGTCTGTGTGTGTGTGACCCTGTCTGTCTGTGTGTGTGTGTGACCCTGTCTGTCTGTGTGTGTGTGTGACCCTGTCTGTCTATGTGTGTGTGTGTGACCCTGTCTGTCTGTGTGTGTGTGTGACCCTGTCTGTCTGTGTGTGTGTGACCCTGTCTCTGTCTGTGTATGTGTGTGATCCTGTCTCTGTCTGTCTGTGTGTGTGATCCTGTCTGTCTGTCTGTGTGTGTGTGACCCTGTCTGTCTGTCTGTGTGTGTGTGACCCTGTCTGTCTGTCTGTGTGTGTGTGACCCTGTCTGTCTGTGTGTGTGTGACCCTGTCTGTCTGTGTGTGTGTGTGTGACCCTGTCTGTCTGTGTGTGTGTGTGACTCTGTCTGTCTGTGTGTGTGTGACTCTGTCTGTCTGTGTGTGTGTGATCCTGTCTGTCTGTGTGTGTGTGTGATCCTGTCTGTCTGTGTGTGTGTGTGACCCTGTCTGTCTGTCTGTGTGTGTGTGACCCTGTCTGTCTGTCTGTGTGTGTGTGACCCTGTCTGTCTGTCTGTGTGTGTGTGATCCTGTCTGTCTGTCTGTGTGTGTGTGATCCTGTCTGTCTGTGTGTGTGTGATCCTGTCTGTCTGTCTGTGTGTGTGTGATCCTGTCTGTCTGTGTGTGTGATCCTGTCTGTCTGTGTGTGTGATCCTGTCTGTCTGTCTGTGTGTGTGATCCTGTCTGTCTGTCTGTGTGTGTGATCCTGTCTGTCTGTCTGTGTGTGTGATCCTGTCTGTGTGTGTGTGTGTGTGATCCTGTCTGTCTGTGTGTGTGATCCTGTCTGTCTGTGTGTGTGATCCTGTCTGTCTGTCTGTCTGTCTGTGTGTGTGATCCTGTCTGTCTGTGTGTGTGATCCTGTCTGTCTGTCTGTGTGTGTGATCCTGTCTGTCTGTCTGTGTGTGTGATCCTGTCTGTCTGTCTGTGTGTGTGATCCTGTCTGTGTGTGTGTGTGTGTGTGTGATCCTGTCTGTCTGTGTGTGTGATCCTGTCTGTCTGTCTGTCTGTCTGTGTGTGTGATCCTGTCTGTCTGTCTGTCTGTGTGTGTGATCCTGTCTGTCTGTCTGTGTGTGATCCTGTCTGTCTGTCTGTGTGACCCTGTCTGTCTCTGTGCGCTCTGTGTGTCCCTGTCTGTGTGTGTCTCTGTGTGACCATGTCTCTGTGTGACCATGTCTCTGTGTGACTCTTCTGCGTGTGTGTGACCCGTCTCTGTGTGTGTGACCCGTCTCTGTGTGTGTGACCCGTCTCTGTGTGTGTGACCCGGTCTCTGTGTGTGTGTCCCTGTCTGTCTCTGTGTCCCTGTCTGTGTGAGACCCTGTCTGTCTCTGTGCGCTCTGTGTGTCCCTGTCTGTCTGTGTGTGTGTGTGTGTGTGACCCTGTGTGTGTGTGTGTGTGTGTGACCCTGTGTGTGTGTGTGTGTGTGTGACCCTGTGTGTGTGTGTGTGTGACCCTGTGTGTGTGTGTGTGTGACCCTGTGTGTGTGTGTGTGTGACCCTGTGTGTGTGTGTGTGAGACCCTGTGTGTGTGTGTGTGTGTGTGTGTGAGCATGTGCCCGTGCCTCTGTGTGTGAGCATGTGCCCGTGCCTCTGTGTGTGAGCATGTGCCCGTGCCTCTGTGTGTGAGCATGTGCCCGTGCCTCTGTGTGTGAGCATGTGCCCGTGCCTCTGTGTGTGAGCATGTGCCCGTGCCTCTGTGTGTGAGCATGTGCCCGTGCCTCTGTGTGTGAGCATGTGCCCGTGCCTCTGTGTGTGAGCATGTGCCCGTGCCTCTGTGTGTGAGCATGTGCCCGTGCCTCTGTGTGTGAGCATGTGCCCGTGCCTCTGTGTGTGAGCATGTGCCCGTGCCTCTGTGTGTGAGCATGTGCCCGTGCCTCTGTGTGTGAGCATGTGCCCGTGCCTCTGTGTGTGAGCATGTGCCCGTGCCTCTGTGTGTGAGCATGTGCCCGTGCCTCTGTGTGTGAGCATGTGCCCGTGCCTGTGTGTGTGAGCATGTGCCCGTGCCTCTGTGTGTGAGCATGTGCCCGTGCCTCTGTGTGTGAGCATGTGCCCGTGCCTCTGTGTGTGAGCATGTGCCCGTGCCTCTGTGTGTGAGCATGTGCCCGTGCCTCTGTGTGTGAGCATGTGCCCGTGCCTCTGTGTGTGAGCATGTGCCCGTGCCTCTGTGTGTGAGCATGTGCCCGTGCCTCTGTGTGTGAGCATGTGCCCGTGCCTGTGTGTGTGAGCATGAGTGCGTGCCTGTGTGTGTGAGCATGCGCGCGTGCCTGTGTGTGAGCATGCACGCGTGCCTGTGTGTGCGTGTGAGCATGCGCACGTGCCTGTGTGTGCGTGTGAGCATGCGCGCGTGCCTGTGTGTGCGTGTGAGCATGCGCGCGTGCCTGTGTGTGTGAGTATGCGCGCGTGCCTGTGTGTGAGAGTATGCGCGCGTGCCTGTGTGTGAGAGTATGCGCGCGTGCCTGTGTGTAGCAGGTGCGCGTGCCTGTGTGTGTGAGTATGTGCGTGTGAGTGTGCGTACGTGCCTGTGTGTGAGTATGCCGGCGTGCCTGTGTGTGCTTGTGAGCATGCGCGCGTGCCTGTGTGTGCGTGTGAGCATGAGCGCGTGTGTGTGCGTGTGAGCATGAGCGCGTGCGTGTGAGTGTGTGTGCGTGTGAGCATGAGCGTGTGCCTGTCTGTCTCTGTGTCCCTGTTTGTCTGTGTGTATGACCCTGTCTGTCTGTGTGTGTGTGTGTGACCCTGTGTGTCTCTGCCTCTGTGTGTCCCTGTCCCTGTCTGTGTGTTTGTTGCTGGGGGAGATCGTCATCCCTCTGAGCTTGTAGTTTTTCCGTCTGTGAAGATCAGACCATGTCATTCTCAGGGTGTGGTTTTTAGATGTGTGTGATGTCTGTACTCATTCATCTCTCCATCTCTCCCCCTCTCTCTCTGTCTTCGCCGCCCCCCACCCACTCCTCATGCCTCCCTCCCCCTGGAACAGGAGATTCCTGAGCCCCATGTGGCCACTGTCCTGGAGGAGAAGGAGCTGCCCACAGAGGACAACCTGATTGGACCCACCTTACCGGAGGTGGAGCCGCCACACGTGGAGGTAAAGGGGGCGGGGCATGTCCGTGACGGGCAGGTAGGGGGTGGGGCATGTCCGTGACGGTCAGGCAGGGGGCGGGGCATGTCCGTGACGGGCAGGCAGGGGGCGGGGCGTGTCCGTGACGGGCAGGCAGCGGCATCCAGGATGGGCGGGAATGATGGTCAGATCAGCTGTAACCTCGTCGAATGGCAGAGCACCAGGGATCCTGCTCCTGATCACTGCCCAGTGATCCCTGGGTTAGAGAGAGAGAGGGGGGGGAAATCAGCCAGGGATCCTGCTCCTGATCACTGCCCAGTGATCCCTGGGTTAGAGAGAGAGAGGGGGGGGAAATCAGCCAGGGATCCTGCTCCTGATCACTGCCCAGTGACCCCTGGGTTAGAGAGAGAGTGAGGGGGGAAATCAGCCAGGGAATCTGCTCCTGATCACTGCCCAGTGACCCCCCCTCCCTCCCCTGCTCAGGGAAGAGTTTGTCTGTTTGCTCAGGTTGGGGAGGTGATTCCTGAAGACAAGAAGAAGAACAAACAGGAGAGGACAAAGCGTTGTATCCGGACAGCAGCCGGCATTTCCTGGGAGGATCCGAGCCTATTGGAGTGGGAACACGGTGAGCCCGTGGTCCTGTCGTGTTGGAGGTGGGAGGGGGAGAGGGTCATTGGGGTGACTGATGCGCTCTCACCCCACCCCCCCACCGCCCCCACCCCAGTCTGGGCCCCGGGAGGGGGGAGGGGGGGGAAGTGAGTGTCGTGAGCAGGCCTGATCTCTGTGGGTACCCTGACCCATGAGCTAACTGCAGTGTAGCGGCCTCCCTACCATAACCCACTCCACACAGTGAGCACCCAGAGACTGTCAGAGATTTATCCCGATCAGGCGGCATTTCTGTCTGTCATGGTGTGAGATCCTTACTGTCCAGTGTCTCAGACAAGGTTCACGTATGTGGGAGTGTGAGCGCATGCCTCTGTGTGATAGCATGTGCGCGTGCCTGTGTGTGTGTGTGAGAGAGAGCATGAGCGCGTGCCTGTGTGTGTGCGTGCCTGTGTGTGTGCGTGCCTGTGTGTGTGCGTGCCTGTGTGTGTGCGTGCGCGAGAGAGATGCCTGTGTGTGTGTGTGTGTGTGAGATGCCTGTGTGTGTGTGTGTGTGTGTGAGAGATGCCTGTGTGTGTGAGAGATGCCTGTGTGTGTGTGTGTGAGAGATGCCTGTGTGTGTGTGTGTGAGAGATGCCTGTGTGTGTGTGTGTGAGAGATGCCTGTGTGTGTGTGTGTGAGAGATGCCTGTCTGTGTGAGAGATGCCTGTGTGAGAGATGCCTGTGTGTGTGTGTGTGAGAGATGCCTGTGTGTGTGTGTGTGAGAGATGCCTGTGTGTGTGTGTGAGAGATGCCTGTGTGTGTGTGTGAGAGATGCCTGTGTGTGTGTGTGAGAGATGCCTGTGTGTGTGTGTGAGAGATGCCTGTGTGTGTGTGTGAGAGATGCCTGTGTGTGTGTGTGAGAGATGTCTGTGTGTGTGTGAGAGATGCCTGTGTGTGTGTGTGAGAGATGCCTGTGTGTGTGTGTGAGAGATGCCTGTGTGTGTGTGTGAGAGATGCCTGTGTGTGTGTGTGAGAGATGCCTGTGTGTGTGTGTGAGAGATGCCTGTGTGTGTGTGTGAGAGATGCCTGTGTGTGTGTGAGAGATGCCTGTGTGTGTGTGAGAGATGCCTGTGTGTGTGTGTGTGAGAGATGCCTGTGTGTGTGTGTGTGAGAGATGCCTGTGTGTGTGTGTGTGAGAGATGCCTGTGTGTGTGTGTGTGAGAGATGCCTGTGTGTGTGTGTGTGAGAGATGCCTGTGTGTGTGTGTGTGAGAGATGCCTGTGTGTGTGTGTGTGAGAGATGCCTGTGTGTGTGTGTGTGAGAGATGCCTGTGTGTGTGTGTGTGAGAGATGCCTGTGTGTGTGTGTGAGTGAAAGATGCCTGTGTGTGTGAGTGAGAGATGCCTGTGTGTGTGTGTGAGAGATGCCTGTGTGTGTGTGTGAGAGATGCCTGTGTGTGTGTGAGAGAGATGCCTGTGTGTGTGTGTGAGAGAGATGCCTGTGTGTGTGTGAGAGAGAGATGCCTGTGTGTGTGTGTGAGAGAGATGCCTGTGTGTGTGTGTGAGAGAGATGCCTGTGTGTGTGTGTGAGAGAGATGCCTGTGTGTGTGTGTGAGAGAGATGCCTGTGTGTGTGTGTGAGAGAGATGCCTGTGTGTGTGTGTGAGAGAGATGCCTGTGTGTGTGTGTGAGAGAGATGCCTGTGTGTGTGTGTGAGAGAGATGCCTGTGTGTGTGTGAGAGAGATGCCTGTGTGTGTGTGTGAGAGAGAGATGCCTGTGTGTGTGTGAGAGAGATGCCTGTGTGTGTGTGTGAGAGAGATGCCTGTGTGTGTGTGTGTGAGAGAGATGCCTGTGTGTGTGTGTGTGTGAGAGATGCCTGTGTGTGTGTGTGTGTGAGAGATGCCTGTGTGTGTGTGTGTGAGAGAGATGCCTGTGTGTGTGTGTGAGAGAGATGCCTGTGTGTGTGTGTGAGAGAGATGCCTGTGTGTGTGTGTGAGAGAGATGCCTGTGTGTGTGTGTGAGAGAGATGCCTGTGTGTGTGTGAGAGAGATGCCTGTGTGTGTGTGTGAGAGAGAGATGCCTGTGTGTGTGTGAGAGAGATGCCTGTGTGTGTGTGTGTGAGAGAGATGCCTGTGTGTGTGTGTGTGAGAGAGATGCCTGTGTGTGTGTGTGAGAGAGATGCCTGTGTGTGTGTGTGAGAGAGATGCCTGTGTGTGTGTGTGTGAGAGAGATGCCTGTGTGTGTGTGTGTGTGAGAGATGCCTGTGTGTGTGTGTGTGTGAGAGATGCCTGTGTGTGTGTGTGTGAGAGAGATGCCTGTGTGTGTGTGTGTGTGTGTGAGAGAGATGCCTGTGTGTGTGTGTGAGAGAGATGCCTGTGTGTGTGTGAGAGAGAGATGCCTGTGTGTGTGTGAGAGAGAGATGCCTGTGTGTGTGTGAGAGAGAGATGCCTGTGTGTGTGTGTGTGAGAGAGATGCCTGTGTGTGTGTGTGTGTGAGATGCCTGTGTGTGTGTGAGAGATGCCTGTGTGTGTGTGTGTGAGATGCCTGTGTGTGTGTGTGTGAGATGCCTGTGTGTGTGTGTGAGAGATGCCTGTGTGTGTGTGTGTGAGAGATGCCTGTGTGTGTGTGAGAGATGCCTGTGTGTGTGTGTGTGTGAGAGATGCCTGTGTGTGTGTGTGTGAGAGATGCCTGTGTGTGTGTGTGTGAGAGATGCCTGTGTGTGTGTGTGTGTGAGAGATGCCTGTGTGTGTGTGTGTGAGAGATGCCTGTGTGTGTGTGTGTGAGAGATGCCTGTGTGTGTGTGTGTGAGAGATGCCTGTGTGTGTGTGTGTGAGAGATGCCTGTGTGTGTGTGTGAGAGATGCCTGTGTGTGTGTGTGAGAGAGATGCCTGTGTGTGTGTGTGAGAGATGCCTGTGTGTGTGTGTGAGAGATGCCTGTGTGTGTGTGTGAGAGATGCCTGTGTGTGTGTGTGAGAGATGCCTGTGTGTGTGTGTGTGTGTGAGAGAGATGCCTGTGTGTGTGTGTGTGTGTGTGAGAGAGATGCCTGTGTGTGTGTGTGAGAGATGCCTGTGTGTGTGTGTGTGAGAGAGATGCCTGTGTGTGTGTGTGTGTGAGAGATGCCTGTGTGTGTGTGTGAGAGAGATGTCTGTGTGTGTGTGTGAGAGAGATGCCTGTGTGTGTGTGTGTGAGAGATGCCTGTGTGTGTGTGTGTGTGTTAGAGATGCCTGTGTGTGTGTGTGTGTGAGAGATGCCTGTGTGTGTGTGTGTGAGAGATGCCTGTGTGTGTGTGTGTGAGAGATGCCTGTGTGTGTGTGTGTGAGAGATGCCTGTGTGTGTGTGTGTCAGAGATGCCTGTGTGTGTGTGTGTCAGAGATGCCTGTGTGTGTGTGTGTGTGTGAGAGATGCCTGTGTGTGTGTGTGTGAGAGATGCCTGTGTGTGTGTGTGTGAGAGATGCCTGTGTGTGTGTGTGAGAGAGATGCCTGTGTGTGTGTGTGTGTCAGAGATGCCTGTGTGTGTGTGTGTGAGAGATGCCTGTGTGTGTGTGTGAGAGAGAGATGCCTATGTGTGAGTGTGAGAGAGATGTCTGTGTGTGAGTGTGAGAGAGATGCCTGTGTGTGAGTGTGAGAGAGATGCCTGTGTGTGAGTGTGAGAGAGATGCCTGTGTGTGTGTGAGAGAGAGATGCCTGTGTGTGTGTGTGTGAGAGAGATGCGTGTGTGTGTGTGTGTGAGAGATACCTGTGTGTGTGTGTGAGAGAGATGCCTGTGTGTGTGTGTGAGAGAGATGCCTGTGTGTGTGTGAGAGATGCCTGTGTGTGTGTGAGAGATGCCTGTGTGTGTGTGTGAGAGATGCCTGTGTGTGTGTGTGAGAGATGCCTGTGTGTGTGTGTGAGAGATGCCTGTGTGTGTGTGTGAGAGATGCCTGTGTGTGTGTGTGTGAGAGATGCCTGTGTGTGTGTGTGTGTGTGTGAGATGCCTGTGTGTGTGTGTGTGTGAGATGCCTGTGTGTGTGTGTGTGAGAGATGCCTGTGTGTGTGTGTGTGAGAGATGCCTGTGTGTGTGTGTGTGAGAGAGATGCATGTGTGTGTGTGTGAGAGAGAGATGCCTGTGTGTGTGTGTGTGTGTGAGAGATGCCTGTGTGTGTGTGTGTGTGAGAGATGCCTGTGTGTGTGTGTGTGAGAGATGCCTGTGTGTGTGTGTGTGAGAGATGCCTGTGTGTGTGTGTGTGAGAGATGCCTGTGTGTGTGTGTGTGTGAGAGATGCCTGTGTGTGTGTGTGTGAGAGATGCCTGTGTGTGTGTGTGTGAGAGATGCCTGTGTGTGTGTGTGTGAGAGATGCCTGTGTGTGTGTGTGAGAGATGCCTGTGTGTGTGTGAGATGCCTGTGTGTGTGTGTGTGAGATGCCAGTGTGTGTGTGTGAGAGAGATGCCTGTGTGTGTGTGTGTGAGAGATGCCTGTGTGTGTGTGTGTGAGAGATGCCTGTGTGTGTGTGTGTGAGAGATGCCTGTGTGTGTGTGTGAGAGAGATGCCTGTGTGTGTGTGTGAGAGAGATGCCTGTGTGTGTGTGTGAGAGAGATGCCTGTGTGTGTGTGTGTGAGATGCCTGTGTGTGTGTGTGTGTGAGAGATGCCTGTGTGTGTGTGTGTGTGTGAGAGATGCCTGTGTGTGTGTGTGTGAGAGATGCGTGTGTGTGTGTGAGAGATGCCTGTGTGTGTGAGAGATGCCTGTGTGTGTGTGTGTGAGAGATGCCTGTGTGTGTGTGTGAGAGATGCCTGTGTGTGTGTGTGTGAGAGATGCCTGTGTGTATGTGTGAGAGAGATGCCTGTGTGTGTGTGTGAGAGATGCCTGTGTGTGTGTGTGTGAGAGATGCCTGTGTGTGTGTGTGTGAGAGATGCCTGTGTGTGTGTGTGAGAGAGATGCCTGTGTGTGTGTGTGAGAGAGATGCCTGTGTGTGTGTGTGAGAGAGATGCCTGTGTGTGTGTGTGTGAGAGATGCCTGTGTGTGTGTGTGAGAGATGCCTGTGTGTGTGTGTGAGAGATGCCTGTGTGTGTGAGAGAGATGCCTGTGTGAGAGAGATGCCTGTGTGTGTGTGTGTGAGGGATGCCTGTGTGTGTGTGTGTGTGAGAGATGCCTGTGTGTGTGTGAGAGAGATGCCTGTGTGTGTGTGTGTGTGTGAGAGATGCCTGTGTGTGTGTGAGAGATGCCTGTGTGTGTGTGTGTGTGTGAGAGATGCCTGTGTGTGTGTGTGTGTGTGAGAGATGCCTGTGTGTGTGTGTGTGTGTGAGAGATGTGTGTGTGTGTGTGAGAGATGCCTGTGTGTGTGTGTGTGTGTGAGAGATGCCTGTGTGTGTGTGAGAGAGAGATGCCTGTGTGTGTGTGAGAGAGAGATGCCTGTGTGTGTGTGAGAGAGAGATGCCTGTGTGTGTGTGAGAGATGCCTGTGTGTGTGTGTGAGAGAGATGCCTGTGTGTGTGTGTGAGAGAGATGCCTGTGTGTGTGTGTGAGAGAGATGCCTGTGTGTGTGTGAGAGATGCCTGTGTGTGTGTGTGTGAGAGAGATGCCTGTGTGTGTGAGAGATGCCTGTGTGTGTGTGTGTGAGAGATGCCTGTGTGTGTGTGTGTGAGAGATGCCTGTGTGTGTGTGTGTGAGAGATGCCTGTGTGTGTGTGTGTGAGAGAGATGCCTGTGTGTGTGTGTGAGAGAGAGATGCCTGTGTGTGTGTGTGTGAGAGAGATGCCTGTGTGTGTGTGTGTGAGAGATGCCTGTGTGTGTGTGTGAGAGAGATGCCTGTGTGTGTGTGTGAGAGATGCCTGTGTGTGTGTGTGTGAGAGATGCCTGTGTGTGTGTGTGAGAGAGATGCCTGTGTGTGTGTGTGAGAGATGCCTGTGTGTGTGTGTGAGAGATGCCTGTGTGTGTGTGAGAGATGCCTGTGTGTGTGTGTGTGTGAGAGAGATGTGTGTGTGTGTGTGTGAGATGCCTGTGTGTGTGAGATGCATGTGTGTGTGTGAGAGAGATGCCTGTGTGTGTGTGTGAGAGAGATGCCTGTGTGTGTGTGTGAGAGAGATGCCTGTGTGTGTGTGTGTGAGAGATGCCTGTGTGTGTGTGTGAGAGATGCCTGTGTGTGTGTGTGAGAGAGATGCCTGTGTGTGTGTGTGTGTGTGAGAGATGCCTGTGTGTGTGTGTGAGAGAGATGCCTGTGTGTGTGTGTGTGAGAGAGATGCCTGTGTGTGTGTGTGTGAGAGATGCCTGTGTGTGTGTGTGTGAGAGATGCCTGTGTGTGTGTGTGAGAGAGATGACTGTGTGTGTGTGTGTGAGAGATGCCTGTGTGTGTGTGTGTGAGAGAGATGCCTGTGTGTGTGTGTGTGAGAGATGCCTGTGTGTGTGTGTGAGAGATGCCTGTGTGTGTGTGTGTGTGAGAGATGCCTGTGTGTGTGTGTGAGAGATGCCTGTGTGTGTGTGTGTGAGAGATGCCTGTGTGTGTGTGTGTGAGAGATGCCTGTGTGTGTGTGAGAGATGCCTGTGTGTGTGTGAGAGATGCCTGTGTGTGTGTGAGAGAGATGCCTGTGTGTGTGTGAGATGCCTGTGTGTGTGTGAGAGATGCCTGTGTGTGTGTGAGAGATGCCTGTGTGTGTGTGAGAGAGATGCCTGTGTGTGTGTGAGAGATGCCTGTGTGAGAGAGATGTGTGTGTGTGTGTGTGAGAGATGCCTGTGTGTGTGTGTGTGAGAGATGCCTGTGTGTGTGTGTGTGAGAGATGCCTGTGTGTGTGTGTGTGAGAGATGCCTGTGTGTGTGTGTGAGAGATGCCTGTGTGTGTGTGTGAGAGATGCCTGTGTGTGTGTGTGTGAGAGATGCCTGTGTGTGTGTGTGTGAGAGATGCCTGTGCGTGTGTGTGTGTGAGAGATGCCTGTGTGTGTGTGTGTGAGAGATGCCTGTGTGTGTGTGTGTGTGAGAGATGCCTGTGTGTGTGTGTGTGTGTGAGAGATGCCTGTGTGTGTGTGTGAGAGATGCCTGTGTGAGAGATGCCTGTGTGTGTGTGTGAGCATGAGCGCGTGCCTGTGTGTGTGTGTGTGCATGAGCGCGTGCCTCTGTGTGTGTGAGAGCATGAGTGCGTGTGCATGAGCATGAGCACGTGCCTGCGTGCGTGTGTGAGAACATGAGCGCGTACCTGCGTGAGCATAAACTTGTGCCTGTGTGTGCACGCATGTGAGCATGAGCGTGTACTACCTGTGTATGCGTGTGAGGATGAGCGAATGCCTGTGTGTGTGAGCATGTGCGCGTACCTGCGTGTGTGTGAGAGAGCATGGGAATGTGTCTGTGTGTGAGCATGAGTGCGGGCTTGTGTATGCGTGTGAGCATGAGCGTGTGCCTGTTTGTGTGTGAGCGTGTGCCTGTGTGCGCATGTGAGCATCAGCGTGTGCCTGTGTATGGGTGTGAGCATCAGCGTGTGCCTGTGTATGGGTGTGAGCATCAGCGTGTGCCTGTGTATGGGTGTGAGCATCAGCGTGTGCCTGTGTATGGGTGTGAGCATCAGCGTGTGCCTGTGTATGGGTGTGAGCATCAGCGTGTGCCTGTGTATGGGTGTGAGCATCAGCGTGTGCCTGTGTATGGGTGTGAGCATCAGCGTGTGCCTGTGTATGCGTGTGAGCATCAGCGTGTGCCTGTGTATGCGTGTGAGCATCAGCGTGTGCCTGTGTATGGGTGTGAGCATCAGCGTGTGCCTGTGTATGGGTGTGAGCATCAGCGTGTGCCTGTGTATGGGTGTGAGCATCAGCGTGTGCCTGTGTATGGGTGTGAGCATCAGCGTGTGCCTGTGTATGCGTGTGAGCATCAGCGTGTGCCTGTGTATGGGTGTGAGCATCAGCGTGTGCCTGTGTATGCGTGTGAGCATCAGCGTGTGCCTGTGTATGGGTGTGAGCATCAGCGTGTGCCTGTGTATGGGTGTGAGCATCAGCGTGTGCCTGTGTATGCGTGTGAGCATCAGCGTGTGCCTGTGTATGGGTGTGAGCATCAGCGTGTGCCTGTGTATGGGTGTGAGCATCAGCGTGTGCCTGTGTATGGGTGTGAGCATCAGCGTGTGCCTGTGTATACGTGTGAGCATCAGCGTGTGCCTGTGTATGCGTGTGAGCATCAGCGTGTGCCTGTGTATGCGTGTGAGCATCAGCGTGTGCCTGTGTATGGGTGTGAGCATCAGCGTGTGCCTGTGTATGGGTGTGAGCATCAGCGTGTGCCTGTGTATACGTGTGAGCATGAGCGTGTACTACCTCTGTGTTCGTGTGAGGAGGAGCGCGTGCCTGTGTGTGAGAGCAAGAGCGCGTGCCTGTGTGTGAGAGCAAGAGCGCGTGCCTGTGTGTGAGAGCAAGAGCGCGTGCCTGTGTGTGAGAGCAAGAGCGCGTGCCTGTGTGTGAGAGCAAGAGCGCGTGCCTGTGTGTGAGAGCAAGAGCGCGTGCCTGTGTGTGAGAGCAAGAGCGCGTGCCTGTGTGTGAGAGCAAGAGCGCGTGCCTGTGTGTGAGAGCAAGAGCGCGTGCCTGTGTGTGAGAGCAAGAGCGCGTGCCTGTGAGCATGAGCGCGTGCCTGTGTGTGCGTGAGAGCATGAGCGCGTGCCTGTGTGCGTGAGAGCATGAGCGCGTGCCTGTGTGCGTGTGAGCATGAGCGTGTGCCTGTGTGTGCGTGTGAGCATGTGTGCGTGAGCGTGTGTGCGTATGAGCGTGTGCCTGTGTGCATCAGCGCGTGTGCGCGTGTGAGCATGAGCACGTGCCCGTGTGAGCATCAGCGTATGCCCGTGTGAGCATGAGCGGGTGCCTGTGTGTGTGCATGTGAGCATGAGCGCGTACTTGTATGCGCGTGTGTGAGCATGGGCGTGTCTGTGTGCCTGTGAGCATGAGCGCGTGCCTGTGAGCATGAGCGTGTGCCTGTGTGTGTGAGCATGAGCGCGTGCCTGTGTGAGCATCAGCATGTGCGTGTGTGTGTGTGAGAGCATGTTTACGTGCCTGTGTGTGTGCCTGTGTGTGAGAGCATGTGTGTGTGCCTGTGTGTGAGAGCATGAGCGTGTGCCTGTGTGTGAGAGCATGAGCGTGTGCCTGTGTGTGAGAGCATGAGCGCGTGCCTGTGTGTGAGAGCATGAGCGCGTGCCTGTGTGTGAGAGCATGAGCGCGTGCCTGTGTGTGAGAGCATGAGCGCGTGCCTGTGTGTGAGAGCATGAGCGCGTGCCTGTGTGTGAGAGCATGAGCGCGTGCCTGTGTGTGAGAGCGTGAGCGCGTGCCTGTGTGTGAGAGCGTGAGCGCGTGCCTGTGTGTGAGCGCGTGAGCGCGTGCCTGTGTGTGAGAGCGTGAGCGCGTGCCTGAGCGTGAGCGCGTGCCTGTGTTTGTGAGCGTGAGCGCGTGCCTGTGTGTGTGAGCGTGAGCGCGTGCCTGTGTGTGTGAGCGTGAGCGCGTGCCTGTGTGTGAGCGCGTGCCTGTGTGTGAGAGCGTGAGCGCGTGCCTGTGTGTGAGCGCATGAGCGCGTGCCTGTGTGTGAGAGCGTGAGCGCGTGCCTGAGCGTGAGCGCGTGCCTGTGTTTGTGAGCGTGAGCGCGTGCCTGTGTGTGAGAGCGTGAGCGCGTGCCTGTGTGTGAGCGCATGAGCGCGTGCCTGTGTGTGAGAGCGTGAGCGCGTGCCTGAGCGTGAGCGCGTGCCTGTGTTTGTGAGCGTGAGCGCGTGCCTGTGTGTGTGAGCGTGAGCGCGTGCCTGTGTGTGTGAGCGTGAGCGCGTGCCTGTGTGTGAGAGCGTGAGCGCGTGCCTGTGTGTGCGTGAGCATGAGCATGTGCCTGTGTGCGCGTGTGAGCATGAGCACGTACCTGTGTGCCCGTGTGAGCATCAGCGTGTGCCCGTGTGAGCATGAGCGGGTGCCTGTGTGTGTGCATGTGAGCATGAGCGCGTACCTGTATATGTGTGTGTGTATGTGCGTGTGTGAGAGAGCGCGAGTGTTTGTGTGTAGATGAATTGTGTAAGGGTTGGTCTGATATCTCTCAGTCTGCGATCTGGTTCTGGGTGTATATCTGAATGTATTGCTGAAGTCTGTGCCCATGAAGCTCAGATCGCCAGATGGTGAAGGGATAAACTGGGGTTTTCTCTTGGTTTGGAGGGTGGTGGACACCCAGTTATGACCCTGCAGCTTGATGCTCCCAACATCCTGGGGGTTACCACCGAACAGAAACTCACCAGGTTCCAGATCAGTGGTGCTGGAAGAGCACAGCAATTCAGGCAGCATCCGAGGACAGGCAAAATCGACGTTTCGGGCAAAAGCCCTTCATCAGGAATAAAGGCAGAGAGCCTGAAGCGTGGAGAGATGAGCTAGAGGAGGGTGGGGGTGGGGAGTCCCTTCCCACGTGGTTAAAGATGCCCTCCAACGCATCTCATCCACATCCCGCACCTCTGCCCTCAGACCCCACCTTTCCAACCGCAACAAGGACAGAACGCCCCTGGTGCTCACCTTCCAACCTACCAACCTTCGCATAAACCAAATCATCCGCCGACATTTCCGCCACCTCCAAACAGACCCCACCCCCAGGGATATATTTCCCTCCCCACCCCTTTCCGTCTTCCGCAAAGACTGTTCCCTCCGTGACTACCTGGTCAGGTCCATGCCCCCTACAACCCACCCTCCCATCCTGGCACTTTCCCCTGCCACCGCAGGAACTGTAAAACCTGCGCCCACACCTCCTCCCTCACCTCCATCCAAGGCCCTAAAAGAGCCTTCCACATCCATCAGAGTTTTACCTGCACATCCACTAATATCATCTATTGTATCCGTTGCTCCCGATGCGGTCTCCTCTACATTGGAGAGACTGGGCACCTCCTAGCAGAGCGCTTTAGTGAACATCTCCGGGACACCCGCACCAATCAACCACACCGCCCCGTGGCCCAACATTTCAACTCCCCCTCCCACTCTGCCGAGGACATGGAGGTCCTGGGCCTCCTTCACCGCCGCTCCCTCACCACCAGACGCCTGGAGGAAGAACGCCTCATCTTCCGCCTCGGAACACTTCAACCCCAGGGCATCAATGTGGACTTCAACAGCTTCCTCATTTCCCCTTCCCCCACCTCATCCTAGTTTCTAACCTCCAGCAACTCGATCCCCTGACTTGTCCGGACTTGTCTGACCTGCCCAGCTCCTTTTCCACCTATCCACTCCACCCTCTCCTCCCTGACCTATCACCTTCATCTCCTTCCCCACTGACCTATTGTACTCTATGCTACTCTCTCCCCACCCCCACCCTCCTCTAGCTTATCTCTCCACGCTTCAGGCTCTCTGCCTTTATTCCTGATGAAGGGCTTTTGCCCGAAACGTCGATTTTGCCTGTCCTCGGATGCTGCCTGAATTGCTGTGCTCTTCCAGCACCACTGATCCAGAATCTGGTTTCCAGCATCTGCAGTCATTGTTTTTACCTCTAGAAACCCACCAGGACCCACCACATCAACCCAGCGGCTCCAAGAGCAGGTCAGAGGCTGGGAATCCTGCAGCGAGTAACTCCCCTCCTGACTCCCCCCACCATCGACAAGGCCCAAGGCAGGAGGGTGAGGGAATACTCCCCACTTGCCCCTGGGTGGGGGCAGCTCAACAACACTCGAGAAGCTTGACACCATCCAGGGACAAAGCAGCCCCCACGCCCACAAACATCCCCTCCCTCCCCCCACCAACGCTCAGTAACAGCAGTGTGTACAATCCCGTCCCCCCCACCGACCCTCAGTAACAGCAGTGTGTGCCATCCCCCACCGACCCTCAATAACAGAAGTGTGTACCATCCCCTCCCCCCCACTGACCCTCAGTAACAGCAGTGTGTGCCATCCCCCCCCCACCCTCAGTAACAGCAGTGTGTACCATCCCCTCCCTCCCCGCCACCGACGCTCAGTAACAGCAGTGTGTACCATCCCCTCCCTCCCCCCACCGACGCTCAGTAACAGCAGTGTGTACCATCCCCTCCCTCCCCCCACCGACGCTCAGTAACAGCAGTGTATACCATCCCCTCCCTCCCCCCACCGACGCTCAGTAACAGCAGTGTGTACCATCCCCTCCCTCCCCCCACCGACCCTCAGTAACAGAAGTGTGTACCATCCCCTCCCTCCCCCCCACCGACCCTCAGTAACAGCAGTGTGTGCCATCCCCTCCCTCCCCCCCCACCGACCCTCAGTAACAGCAGTGTGTACCATCCCCTCCCTCCCCCCCACCGACCCTCAGTAACAGCAGTGTGTACCATCCCCTCCCTTCCCCACCGACGCTCAGTAACAGCAGTGTGTACCATCCCCTCCCTTCCCCACCGACGCTCAGTAACAGCAGTGTGTACCATCCCCTCCCTTCCCCACCGACCCTCAGTAACAGCAGTGTGTACCATCCCCTCCCTCCCCCCCCACCGACCCTCAGTAACAGCAGTGTGTACCATCCCCCACCGACCCTCAGTAACAGCAGTGTGTACCATCCCCTCCCTTCCCCACCGACGCTCAGTAACAGCAGTGTGTACCATCCCCTCCCTTCCCCACCGACGCTCAGTAACAGCAGTGTGTACCATCCCCTCCCTCCCCCCACCGACGCTCAGTAACAGCAGTGTGTACCATCCCCTCCCTCCCCCGACCCTCAGTAACAGCAGTGTGTACCATCCCCTCCCTCCCCCCCACCGACCCTCAGTAACAGCAGTGTGTACCATCCCCTCCCTCCCCCCCACCGACCCTCAGTAACAGCAGTGTGTGCCATCCCCTCCCTCCCCCACCGACCCTCAGTAACAGCAGTGTGTACCATCCCCCACCAACGCTCAGTAACAGCAGTGTGTACCATCCCCTTCCTTCCCCCCCCCACCGACCCTCAGTAACAGCAGTGTGTGCCATCCCCTCCCTCCCCCCCACCGACGCTCAGTAACAGCAGTGTGCACCATCCCCTTCCTTCCCCCCCCCACCGACGCTCAGTAACAGCAGTGTGTACCATCCCCTCCCTCCCCCCAGCGACCCTCAGTAACAGCAGTGTGTACCATCCCCTCCCTCCCCGCCACCGACGCTCAGTAACAGCAGTGTGTACCATCCCCTCCCTCCCCCCCACCGACCCTCAGTAACAGCAGTGTGTACCATCCCCTCCCTCCCCCCCACCGACGCTCAGTAACAGCAGTGTGTACCATCCCCTTCCTTCCCCCCCCACCGACCCTCAGTAACAGCAGTGTGTACCATCCCCCACCGACCCTCAGTAACAGCAGTGTGTGCCATCCCTTCCCTCCCCACACCGACGCTCAGTAACAGCAGTGTGTACCATCCCCTTCCTTCCCCCCCCCCCACCGACCCTCAGTAACAGCAGTGTGTACCATCCCCCACCGACGCTCAGTAACAGCAGTGTGTACCATCCCCTTCCTTCCCCCCCCACCGACCCTCAGTAACAGCAGTGTGTGCCATCCCCTCCCTCCCCCCCACCGACGCTCAGTAACAGCAGTGTGTACCATCCCCTTCCTTCCCCCCCCCCCACCGACCCTCAGTAACAGCAGTGTGTACCATCCCCTCCCTCCCCCCCCCCCCCACCGACCCTCAGTAACAGCAGTGTGTACCATCCCCTCCCTCCCCCCCACCGACCCTCAGTAGCAGCAGTGTGTACCATCCCCTCCCTCCCCCCCACCGACCCTCAGTAACAGCAGTGTGTACCATCCCCTCCCTCCCCCCCCCCCCCCCCACCGACCCTCAGTAACAGCAGTGTGTACCATCCCTGCCCCCCCCCCCCCCCCCCCCACCTCCAGTGTGTACCAGCTACAAGATGTGCTGCAGAAACTCACCAAAGTCTAGAAGGACAAGGGGCAGCAGGTACATGGGAACACCCCCCCCCCCCCCACAAGTTCCCCTCCGAGCCCCTCACCGTCCCGACTTGGAAATCTATCGGCCGTTCCTTCCTGGGTCAGAATCCTGGGATTCCCTCCCTCAGGGACATTGTGGGTCTCCCCTACAGCACATGGGCTGCAGCGGGTCAAGGAGGCAGCTCACCCCCACCTTCCCAAGGGGGGCAATTAAGGACGGGGCGATAAATACTGGCAACAGACAGTGTTACGCACAATGCCTTAATGAACCAAATCAATAAGCAAAGCCCCTGGAGCAGATACCCCCCACACCCTGGTAGGGCCACACTGCCATCTGTCTGTCCAGTGACACTGGCCACCCAGTGGGGTTTTGGCCCCTTGAGATGGACCCTCGCCGGTGCTGGCCGGACCCAGATTCAAACTTGTCTCTCTCTCTCTCTGACTCTCTCTCTGACTCTCTCTCTCTGACTCTCTCTCTGACTCTCTCTCTGACTCTCTCTCTGACTCTCTCTCTGACTCTCTCTCTCACTCTCTCTCTCACTCTGTCTCTCACTCTGTCTCTCACTCTGTCTCTCACTCTGTCTCTCACTCTGTCTCTCACTCTGTGTCTCAC
The DNA here is from genome assembly GCF_037043375.1 of Chiloscyllium plagiosum. Classification (NCBI taxonomy): domain Eukaryota; kingdom Metazoa; phylum Chordata; class Chondrichthyes; order Orectolobiformes; family Hemiscylliidae; genus Chiloscyllium; species Chiloscyllium plagiosum. The sequence goes on along the minus strand of NW_028270176.1, from coordinate 36,026,527 downwards.
TCTGTGTCTCACTCTGTGTCTCACTCTGTGTCTCACTCTGTGTCTCTCTCTCTCTCTCTCTCTCTGTCTCTCTCTCTGTCTCTCTCTCTCTGTATCTCTCTCTCTGTATCTCTCTCTCTCTGTCTGTATCTCTCTCTCTCTCTCTCTCTGTCTGTATCTCTCTCTCTCTCTGTCTGTATCTCTCTCTCTCTCTGTCTGTATCTCTCTCTCTCTCTCTCTGTATCTCTCTCTCTGTCTGTATCTCTCTCTCTCTCTCTCTCTCTCTCTGTCTGTATCTCTCTGTCTCTGCCTCACGCACTCTCTCTGTCTCTCGGCCCCTCCCAGATGATTTCCGAATCTTCTGCGGGGATCTAGGAAACGAGGTGAACGACGATATTCTGGGGCGGGCCTTCGGCAAGTACCAATCCTTCCTGAAGGCGAAGGTCATCAGAGACAAGCGCACTGGCAAGACCAAGGGCTACGGCTTTGTCAGCTTCAAGGACCCTAACGATTACGTGCGGGCAATGAGGGAGATGAACGGTGAGAGAACACACTGTACCCGGTCTCGCCACAGGCCGCACGGCTCTCCTGGGGAAATCCAAATCAACTGTCGGGGAAACGAGGGTTAGGGATACCCCGGGAGGGAGTTACAGACTGGGATCTAACCGAGGGGTTCGGGGTGGTTTATATACAGAATAACAGATACCCAGGAGGGAGTTACAGACTGGAATCTAATCGAGGGGTTCGGGGTGGTTTATATACAGAATAACAGATACCCGGGGAGTGAGATACAGACTGGGATCTAATCGAGGGGTTCGGGGTGGTTTATATACAGAATAACAGATACCCGGGGAGTGAGATACAGACTGGGATCTAATCGAGGGGTTCGGGGTGGGGTTTATATACAGAATAACAGATACCGGGAGGGAGTTACAGACTGGGATCGAACCGAGGGGTTCGGGGTGGTTTATATACAGAATAACAGATACCCCGGGAGGGAGTTACAGACTGGGATCTAATCGAGGGGTTCGGGGTGGTTTATATACAGAATAACAGATACCCCGGGAGAGAGTTACAGACTGGAATATAATCGAGGGGTTCGGAGTGGTTTATATACAGAATAACAGATACCCCGGGAGAGAGTTACAGACTGGAATATAATCGAGGGGTTCGGAGTGGTTTATATACAGAATAACAGATACCCGGGGAGTGAGATACAGACTGGGATCTAATCGAGGGGTTCGGAGTGGTTTATATACAGAATAACAGATACCCCGGGAGAGAGTTACAGACTGGAATATAATCGAGGGGTTCGGAGTGGTTTATATACAGAATAACAGATACCCCGGGAGGGAGTTACAGACTGGAATCTAATCGAGGGGTTCGGAGTGGTTTATATACAGAATAACAGATACCCGGGAGGTAGTTACAGACTGGGATCTAATCGAGGGGCTCGGGGTGGTTTATATACAGAATAACAGATACCCGGGAGGGAGTTACAGACTGGAATCTAATCGAGGGGTTCGGGGTGATCCTCCTGACTTGACCGTTCCCTCCCCAGGAAAGTACGTCGGGAGTCGGCCAATTAAATTGCGGAAGAGCATGTGGCGGGACCGGAACCTGGACGTGGTGAGGAAGAAGCAGAAGGAGAAGAAGAAGCTGGGGCTGCGCTGAGCGACCTGGTGGGGCGGCGCAGAACCTTCCCGTTCTGTCCAGCATCCTCCCCAGCGTGGTGCTGCCAGGGGTGGCCTGATGCCTGGGGTTGAGACATTGGGCTCCCTGTTTCCCCACCCCCCGCGTTGTGTATAAATGCTGACACCCCCCCCCCCCCCCCCCCAACCCCTGAGCTTTTCCTGCTCAGCATCAGTGGGCAGCTCTGTGCAGAGCAGCTGACGGACTGGTGTAACAAGGTGTTTTTGATGCAGGCACCTCGTTGTTTTGTGAATTTACACACACACGCACACTCGTTTTCACACACACACACACTCGCGGCTGGTTGTGCAGCAATAGATGGTTTTACTTCATGTTGCTGGTGGCCTCCTCCTTTGCCTCCTGATCTTGTAACCGCTGTCTCAGGGCACACCGGGTTCCCCCTCAGCTGGGGATCAGCGCAGAGCGAGAAACAACGCACTGACAGAGCAGGGTGGTCCCGCTGCGCTGCACATCTCAGTGATTTGGTTTGGTTTATTATCGACGCGTGTACCTGAGTGCAGTGAAAAGTGTTGTTTTGCGAGCAGTAAAGACAGATCACGGGGTAATAGAACAGTTAAGCTGCACAGAAAGCAAGATTAACCGGAGATTTGGGAGTTAAGAGGCCTCTTCAGCAATGGGTCTCTCTCTCTCACTCTCGCCCTCCCCTCACTTTGCCTCCCACTCTCCCCCTCTCCCATTTCCCCTCCACATTCCACTCTTTCTCTGTCTTTCTCTTCCCCCCCCCCCCCCTTGCCTCCAGCTCTCCATTTTCCCCCTCCCCATTCTCTCTCCCCCACCTTTCCTTTCTCTCCCTTCCCCCCTTCTCTCTCTCTCCCCCCTTCTCTCTCTCTCCCCCCTTCTCTCTCTCCCCCGTTCTCTCTCTCTCCCCCCTTCTCTCTCTCCCCCTTCTCTCTCCCTCCCCTTCTCTCTCCCTCCCCCTTTCTCTCTCTCTCCCCCCCCTTTCTCTCTCTCCCCCCCCTTTCTCTCTCTCCCCCCCCCTTTCTCTCTCTCCCCCCCTTTCTCTCTCTCCCCCCTTTCTCTCTCTCCCCCCCCTTTCTCTCTCTCCCCCCCCTTTCTCTCTCTCCCCCCCCTTTCTCTCTCCCCCCCCTTTCTCTCTCCCCCCCCTTTCTCTCTCCCCCCCCTTTCTCTCTCTCCCCCCCTTTCTCTCTCTCCCCCCCTTTCTCTCTCTCCCCCCCCTTTCTCTCTCTCTCCCCCCCTTTCTCTCTCCCCCCCTTTCTCTCTCTCTCCCCCCCTTTCTCTCTCTCTCCCCCCCTTTCTCTCTCTCTCCCCCCTTTCTCTCTCTCTCCCCCCCCTTTCTCTCTCTCTCCCCCCCCTTTCTCTCTCTCTCCCCCCCCTTTCTCTCCTCTCCCCCCCTTTCTCTCTCCCCCCCCTTTCTCTCTCCCCCCACCCTTTCTCTCTCTCCCCCCTTTCTCTCTCTCCCCCCCTTTTCTCTCCCCCCACCCTTTCTCTCTCTCCCCCCTTTCTCTCTCTCCCCCCTTTCTCTCTCTCCCCCCTTTCTCTCTCTCCCCCCTTTCTCTCTCTCTCCCCCCTTTCTCTCTCTCCCCCCCTTTCTCTCTCTCCCCCCCTTTCTCTCTCTCCCCCCCTTTCTCTCTCTCCCCCCCTTTCTCTCTCTCCCCCCCTTTCTCTCTCTCCCCCCCTTTTTCTCTCTCCCCCCCCTTTCTCTCCTCTCCCCCCCCTTTCTCTCCTCTCCCCCCCCTTTCTCTCTCCCCCCCTTTCTCTCTCTTCCCCCTCTCTCTCTCTCTCTCCCCCCTCTCTCGCTCTCTCCCCCCTCTCTCGCTCTCTCCCCCCTCTCTCGCTCTCTCCCCCCTCTCTCGCTCTCTCCCCCCTCTCTCGCACTCTCCCCCCTCTCTCGCACTCTCCCCCCTCTCTCGCTCTCTCCCCCCTCTCTCGCTCTCTCCCCCCTCTCTCGCTCTCTCCCCCCTCTCTCGCTCTCTCCCCCCTCTCTCGCTCTCTCCCCCCTCTCTCGCTCTCTCCCCCCTCTCTCGCTCTCTCCCCCCTCCTCGCTCTCTCCCCCCTCCTCGCTCTCCCCCCTCCTCGCTCTCTCCCCCGTCCTCGCTCTTTTCCCCCGTCCTCGCTCTCTCTCTCCCCCCGTCCTCGCTCTCTCTCTCCCCCCGTCCTCGCTCTCTCTCTCCCCCCGTCCTCGCTCTCTCTCTCCCCCCGTCCTCGCTCTCTCTCTCCCCCCGTCCTCGCTCTCTCTCTCCCCCCGTCCTCGCTCTCTCTCTCCCCCCGTCCTCGCTCTCTCTCTCCCCCCGTCCTCGCTCTCTCTCTCCCCCCGTCCTCGCTCTCTCTCTCCCCCCGTCCTCGCTCTCTCTCTCCCCCCGTCCTCGCTCTCTCTCTCCCCCCGTCCTCGCTCTCTCTCTCCCCCCCGTCCTCGCTCTCTCTCTCCCCCCGTCCTCGCTCTCTCTCTCCCCCCGTCCTCGCTCTCTCTCTCCCCCCGTCCTCGCTCTCTCTCTCCCCCCGTCCTCGCTCTCTCTCTCCCCCCGTCCTCGCTCTCTCTCTCCCCCCGTCCTCGCTCTCTCTCTCCCCCCGTCCTCGCTCTCTCTCTCCCCCCGTCCTCGCTCTCTCTCTCCCCCCGTCCTCGCTCTCTCTCTCCCCCCGTCCTCGCTCTCTCTCTCCCCCCGTCCTCGCTCTCTCTCTCCCCCCGTCCTCGCTCTCTCTCTCCCCCCGTCCTCGCTCTCTCTCTTCCCCCGTCCTCGCTCTCTCTCTTCCCCCGTCCTCGCTCTCTCTCTTCCCCCGTCCTCGCTCTCTCTCTTCCCCCGTCCTCGCTCTCTCTCTTCCCCCGTCCTCGCTCTCTCTCTTCCCCCGTCCTCGCTCTCTCTCTTCCCCCGTCCTCGCTCTCTCTCTTCCCCCGTCCTCGCTCTCTCTCTTCCCCCGTCCTCGCTCTCTCTCTTCCCCCGTCCTCGCTCTCTCTCTTCCCCCGTCCTCGCTCTCTCTCTTCCCCCGTCCTCGCTCTCTCTCTTCCCCCGTCCTCGCTCTCTCTCTTCCCCCGTCCTCGCTCTCTCTCTTCCCCCGTCCTCGCTCTCTCTCTTCCCCCGTCCTCGCTCTCTCTCTTCCCCCGTCCTCGCTCTCTCTCTTCCCCCGTCCTCGCTCTCTCTCTTCCCCCGTCCTCGCTCTCTCTCTTCCCCCGTCCTCGCTCTCTCTCTTCCCCCGTCCTCGCTCTCTCTCTTCCCCCGTCCTCGCTCTCTCTCTTCCCCCGTCCTCGCTCTCTCTCTTCCCCCGTCCTCGCTCTCTCTTCCCCCTCTCTCCCGCTCTCTCTCTTCCCCCTCTCTCCCGCTCTCTCTCTTCCCCCTCTCTCCCGCCCTCTCTCTTCCCCCTCTCTCCCGCCCTCTCTCTTCCCCCTCTCTCCCGCCCTCTCTCTTCCCCCTCTCTCCCGCCCTCTCTCTTCCCCCTCTCTCCCGCCCTCTCTCTTCCCCCTCTCTCCCGCCCTCTCTCTTCCCCCTCTCTCCCGCCCTCTCTCTTCCCCCTCTCTCCCGCCCTCTCTCTTCCCCCTCTCTCCCGCCCTCTCTCTTCCCCCTCTCTCCCGCCCTCTCTCTTCCCCCTCTCTCCCGCCCTCTCTCTTCCCCCTCTCTCCCGCCCTCTCTCTTCCCCCTCTCTCCCGCCCTCTCTCTTCCCCCTCTCTCCCGCCCTCTCTCTTCCCCCTCTCTCCCGCCCTCTCTCTTCCCCCTCTCTCCCGCCCTCTCTCTTCCCCCTCTCTCCCGCCCTCTCTCTCACCACGCCTCTCTCTTCCCCTCCATCTCCTCCTCTACCTTTGACTCTGCCTGTTTCACTGTGTGTGTGTGTTTCTCTTTGTCTGCCTCTCCCTGTCTCCTTTGTGTCTTTACCCCTCCCTCTCTCTGCAGGATGGCAAGCGGGTAGAGAGGCTGTGTGGCAAAGATTCAGGCGGCTGGTTCCAGACATGAGGGGTTTCAGGGCCGTGGAGCGAGAGAGACTGGGACTAACCTCTCTGAGAGTGGGATTTAATAGAGGGCTTTAACACCACGAGGGGCAGGAGAGGGAGTGTTCCCGGGAGGGGGGAAAGGGTCTGGAAGCAGATGGTCAGGGATGGGAGAGAATCAGAAAGAGAGACCGAAACCGAGGAGAGTCAGCACAAGGTCCAGTGACTGCCTCTCGGTCGCCACGGATACTGTACCCTGGGCTGAATAGATATGTGTCGAACTCTCCGTCCTCAATGTTACGTCTCTGTTTCCAATTGCTACTCAAGCACGTCTCAGTAAACAGCAGGTCGAGACAGGCTGTCTGTGCACTGAGCCCATGGCCATCCCAGTCACTCAGACACGAGCTAAATAGGAAATAACAGTGCCTGGCTCTTCACCCATCATCAGATACAGAGTAAAGCTCTCTCTACACTGTCCCCCCATCAAACACTCCCAGGGACAGGGACAGCGCGGGGTTAGATACAGAGTAAAGCTCCCTCTACACTGTCCCCACATCAAACACTCCCAGGGACAAGGACAACACGGGGTTAGATACAGAGTAAAGCTCCCTCTACACTGTCCCCCCATCAAACACTCCCAGGGACAGCACGGGGTTAGATACAGAGTGAAGCTCCCTCTACACTGTCCCCCCATCAAACACTCCCAGGGACAGCACGGGGATAGATACAGAGTAAAGCTCCCTCTACACTGTCCCCCCATCAAACACTCCCAGGGACAAGGACAACACGGGGTTAGATACAGAGTAAAGCTCCCTCTACACTGTCCCCCCATCAAACACTCCCAGGGACAGCACGGGGTTAGATACAGAGTGAAGCTCCCTCTACACTGTCCCCCCATCAAACACTCCCAGGGACAGCACGGGGATAGATACAGAGTAAAGCTCCCTCTACACTGTCCCCCCATCAAACACTCCCAGGGACAAGGACAACACGGGGTTAGATACAGAGTAAAGCTCCCTCTACACTGTCCCCCCATCAAACACTCCCAGGGACAGCACGGGGATAGATACAGAGTAAAGCTCCCTCTACACTGTCCCCCCATCAAACACTCCCAGGGACAGGGACAGCACAGGGTTAGATACAGAGTAAAGCTCTCCCTACATTGTCCCCACATCAAACACTCCCAGGGACAGCATGGGGTTAGATACAGAGTAAAGCTCCCTCTACACCGACCCCCCCCATCAAACACTCCCAGGGACAGCACGCGGTTATATCCAGAGTAAAGCTAACTCTACACTGTTCACCATTCCCCCCCAAACACTCCCAGGAGACCATGAAGGAAAGGATGAGTAAATTGGGTTGAACTTCCATTTGGGGTCTGTATGATTCTGATGCAGGGAGCAGTCAGTGTGGGGTAAGGACTGAACGTCCCGAGAGCAAGAGCCGAAAACTTTGGCTGTCATCCAATTGAGTGAGAGAGAGGGTGGGTGTACTGGGACTCCCGGCCATGCACTGCTGTGTGTGGATAATGCGTTTGTATGTGTGTGTGAGACCCCATACCCCAGTGAGAGTCAGTGTGTGTGACCCCATACCCCAGTGAGAGTCAGTATGTGTGTGACCCCATACCCCAGTGAGAGTCAGTGTGTGTGTGACCCCATACCCCAGTGAGAGTCAGTGTGTGTGTGACCCCATACCCCAGTGAGAGTCAGTGTGTGTGTGTGACCCCATACCCCAGTGAGAGTCAGTGTGTGTGTGTGACCCCATACCCCAGTGAGAGTCGGTGTGTGTGTGTGACCCCATACCCCAGTGAGGGTCCGTGTGTGTGACCCCATACCCCAGTGAGGGTCAGTGTGTGTGTGTGACCCCATACCCCAGTGAGAGTCAGTGTGTGTGACCCCATACCCCAGTGAGGGTCAGTGTGTGTGACCCCATACCCCAGTGAGGGTCAGTGTGTGTGTGTGACCCCATACCCCAGTGAGGGTCAGTGTGTGTGTGTGACCCCATACCCCAGTGAGAGTCAGTGTGTGTGACCCCATACCCCAGTGAGGGTCAGTGTGTGTGTGAGTGAGCCCGTACCCCAGTGAGAGTCCGTGTGTGTGACCCCATACCCCAGTGAGGGTCAGTATGTGTGTGTGTTTGTGACCCCATACCCCAGTGAGAGTCAGTATGTGTGTGTGTGTGGGACCCCGTACCCCAGTGAGAGTCAGTGTGTGTGTGAGCCCGTACGCCAGTGAGAGTCAGTGTGTGTGTGTGAGCCCATACCCCAGTGAGGGTCAGTGTGTGTGTGTGAGCCCGTATCCCAGTGAGAGTCAGTGTGTGTGGGAGCCCGTACCCCAGTGAGGGTCAGTGTGTGTGTGAGCCCATATCCCAGTGAGGGTCAGTGTGTGTGTGTGTGGGACCCCGTACCCCAGTGAGAGTCAGTGTGTGTGTGTGAGCCCGTATCCCAGTGAGAGTCAGTGTGTGTGTGAGCCCGTATCCCAGTGAGAGTCAGTGTGTGTGTGAGCCCGTATCCCAGTGAGAGTCAGTGTGTGTGTGTGAGCCCGTATCCCAGTGAGAGTCAGTGTGTGTGTGTGAGCTCGTATCCCAGTGAGGGTCAGTGTGTGTGTGAGCCCGTACCCCAGTGAGGGTCAGTGTGTGTGTGAGCCCGTACCCCAGTGAGAGTCAGTGTGTGTGTGGGAGCCCATACCCCAGTGAGGGTCAGTGTGTGTGTGAGCCCGTATCCCAGTGAGGGTCAGTGTGTGTGTGAGCCCGTACCCCAGTGAGGGTCAGGGTGTGTGTGTGAGCCCGTATCCCAGTGAGGGTCAGTGTGTGTGTGAGCCCGTACCCTAGTGAGGGTCAGTGTGTGTGTGAGCCCGTACCCCAGTGAGAGTCAGTGTGTGTGTGAGCCCGTACCCCAGTGAGGGTCAGTGTGTGTGTGTGAGCCCGTATCCCAGTGAGGGTCAGTGTGTGTGTGAGCCCGTACCCCAGTGAGGGTCAGTGTGTGTGTGTGTGAGCCCGTATCCCAGTGAGAGTCAGTGTGTGTGTGAGCCCGTACCCCAGTGAGAGTCAGTGTGTGTGTGAGCCCGTACCCCAGTGAGGGTCAGTGTGTGTGTGAGCCCGTACCCCAGTGAGAGTCAGTGTGTGTGTGTGAGCCCGTACCCCTGTCAGAGTCAGTGTGTGTGTGAGCCCGTACCCCAGTGAGGGTCAGTGTGTGTGTGTGAGCCCGTACCCCAGTGAGAGTCAGTGTGTGTGTGAGCCCGTACCCCAGTGAGAGTCAGTGTGTGTGTGTGAGCCCGTACCCCAGTGAGAGTCAGTGTGTGTGTGAGCCCGTACCACAGTGAGAGTCAGTGTGTGTGTGTGAGCCCGTACCCCAGTGAGGGTCAGTGTGTGTGTGAGCCCATACCCCAGTGAGAGTCAGTGTGTGTGTGAGCCCGTACCCCAGTGAGAGTCAGTGTGTGTGTGTGAGCCCGTACCCCAGTGAGAGTCAGTGTGTGTGTGTGAGCCCGTACCCCAGTGAGAGTCAGTGTGTGTGTGAGCCCGTACCCCAGTGAGAGTCAGTGTGTGTGTGTGAGCCCGTACCCCAGTGAGAGTCAGTGTGTGTGTGAGCCCGTATCCCAGTGAGGGTCAGTGTGTGTGTGTGAGCCCGTACCCCAGTGAGAGTCAGTGTGTGTGTGAGCCCGTACCCCAGTGAGGGTCAGTGTGTGTGTGAGCCCGTACCCCAGTGAGGGTCAGTGTGTGTGTGAGCCCGTACCCCAGTGAGAGTCAGTGTGTGTGTGTGAGCCCGTACCCCAGTGAGGGTCAGTGTGTGTGTGAGCCCGTACCCCAGTGAGAGTCAGTGTGTGTGTGTGGGCCCGTACCCCAGTGAGAGTCAGTGTGTGTGGGACCCCATACCCCAGTGAGGGTCAGTGTGTGTGTGAGCCCGTACCCCAGTGAGAGTCAGTGTGTGTGTGAGCCCGTACCCCAGTGAGGGTCAGTGTGTGTGTGAGCCCGTACCCCAGTGAGAGTCAGTGTGTGTGTGTGAGCCCATACCCCAGTGAGGGTCAGTGTGTGTGTGAGCCCGTACCCCAGTGAGAGTCAGTGTGTGTGTGAGCCCGTACCCCAGTGAGAGTCAGTGTGTGTGTGAGCCCGTATCCCAGTGAGAGTCAGTGTGTGTGTGAGCCCGTATCCCAGTGAGAGTCAGTGTGTGTGTGTGAGCCCGTACCCCAGTGAGAGTCAGTGTGTGTGTGAGCCCGTACCCCAGTGAGAGTCAGTGTGTGTGAGCCCGTACCCCAGTGAGAGTCAGTGTGTGTGTGAGCCCGTACCCCAGTGAGAGTCAGTGTGTGTGTGAGCCCGTATCCCAGTGAGGGTCAGTGTGTGTGTGTGAGCCCGTATCCCAGTGAGAGTCAGTGTGTGTATGAGCCCGTACCCCAGTGAGAGTCAGTGTGTGTGGGACCCCGTACCCCAGTGAGGGTCAGTGTGTGTGGGAGCCCGTAACCCAGTGAGAGTCAGTGTGTGTGTGGGAGCCCGTATCCCAGTGAGGGTCAGTGTGTGTGTGTGAGACCCCGTACCCCAGTGAGAGTCAGTGTGTGTGGGCCCGTGCCCCAGTGAGAGTCAGTGTGTGGGAGCCCGTACCCCAGTGAGAGTCAGTGTGTGGGAGCCCGTATCCCAGTGAGAGTCAGTGTGTGTGGGCCCGTGCCCCAGTGAGAGTCAGTGTGTGGGAGCCCGTACCCCAGTGAGAGTCAGTGTGTGGGAGCCCGTACCCCAGTGAGAGTCAGTGTGTGTGGGCCCGTGCCCCAGTGAGAGTCAGTGTGTGTGTGTGTGAGCACGTATCCCAGTGAGAGTCAGTATGTGTGTTGGCCCCATACCCCAGTGAGAGTGTGTGAGCACGTATCCCAGTGAGAGTCAGTATGTGTGCGTGTGAGCACGTACCCCAGTGAGTGTGTGTGTGTGAGCCCGTACCCCAGTGAGAATCAGTGTGTGTGTGAGCCCGTATCCCAGTGAGAGTCAGTGTGTGTGTGTGAGCCCGTATCCCAGTGAGAGTCAGTGTGTGTGTGGGAGCCCGTATCCCAGTGAGAGTCAGTGTGTGTGGGAGCCCGTACCCCAGTGAGAGTCAGTGTGTGTGTGTGTGTGAGCCCGTATCCCTGTGAGAGTCAGTGTCTGTGTGTGAGCCCGTATCCCAGTGAGAGTCAGTGTGTGTGTGAGCCCGTACCCCAGTGAGTGTGTGTGTGTGTGTGTGAGAGCACATACCCCAGTGAGAGTCAGTGTGTGTGTGAGCCCGTACCCCAGTGAGATTCAGTGTGTGTGTGAGAGCACATACCCCAGTGAGAGTCAGTGTGTGTGAGAGCCCATACCCCAGTGAGAGTCAGTGTGTGTGTGAGCCCGTACCCCAGTGAGAGTCAGTGTGTGTGTGGGCCCGTACCCCAGTGAGAGTCAGTGTGTGTGTGAGCCCGTACCCCAGTGAGAGTCAGTGTGTGTGTGAGCCCGTATCCCAGTGAGGGTCAGTGTGTGTGTGTGAGCCCGTATCCCAGTGAGAGTCAGTGTGTGTATGAGCCCGTACCCCAGTGAGAGTCAGTGTGTGTGGGACCCCGTACCCCAGTGAGGGTCAGTGTGTGTGGGAGCCCGTAACCCAGTGAGAGTCAGTGTGTGTGTGGGAGCCCGTATCCCAGTGAGGGTCAGTGTGTGTGTGTGAGACCCCGTACCCCAGTGAGAGTCAGTGTGTGTGGGCCCGTGCCCCAGTGAGAGTCAGTGTGTGTGGGCCCGTACCCCAGTGAGAGTCAGTGTCTGTGGGCCCGTGCCCCAGTGAGAGTCAGTGTCTGTGTGAGCACGTATCCCAGTGAGAGTCAGTATGTGTGTTGGCCCCATACCTCAGTGAGAGTGTGTGAGCACGTATCCCAGTGAGAGTCAGTATGTGTGTTGGCCCCATACCCCAGTGAGAGTGTGTGAGCACGTATCCCAGTGAGACTCAGTATGTGTGTTGGCCCCATACCTCAGTGAGAGTGTGTGAGCACGTATCCCAGTGAGAGTCAGTATGTGTGTTGGCCCCATACCCCAGTGAGAGTCAGTGTGTGTGTGTGTGAGCACGTACCCCAGTGAGTGTGTGTGTGTGAGCCCGTACCCCAGTGAGAGTCAGTGTGTGTGAGCCCGTATCCCAGTGAGGGTCAGTGTGTGTGTGAGCCCGTATCCCTGTGAGAGTCACTGTGTGTGTGAGCCCGTATCCCAGTGAGAGTCAGTATGTGTGTGTGTGAGCACGTACCCCAGTGAGTGTGTGTGTGTGAGCCCGTACCCCAGTGAGAGTCAGTGTGTGTGAGCCCGTATCCCAGTGAGGGTCAGTGTGTGTGTGAGCCCGTATCCCTGTGAGAGTCAGTGTGTGTGTGAGCCCGTATCCCAGTGAGAGTCAGTGTGTGTGTGTGTGAGCCCGTATCCCAGTGAGAGTCAGTGTGTGTGTGAGCCCGTATCCCAGTGAGAGTCAGTGTGTGTGGGAGCCCGTATCCCTGTGAGAGTCAGTGTGTGTGTGTGTGAGCCCGTATCCCAGTGAGAGTCAGTGTGTGTGTGTGAGCCCTTACCCCAGTGAGAGTCAGTGTGTGTGTGGGAGCCCGTACCCCAGTGAGGGTCAGTGTGTGTGTGAGCCCGTATCCCAGTGAGAGTCAGTGTGTGTGTGTGTGAGCCCGTATCCCAGTGAGAGTCAGTGTGTGTGTGTGAGCCCTTACCCCAGTGAGAGTCAGTGTGTGTGTGGGAGCCCGTACCCCAGTGAGGGTCAGTGTGTGTGTGTGAGCCCGTATCCCAGTGAGGGTCAGTGTGTGTGTGACAGCCCGTACCCCAGTGAGGGTCAGTGTGTGTGTGGGAGCCCGTACCCCAGTGAGGGTCAGTGTGTGTGGGAGCCCATACCCCAATGAGAGTCAGTGTGTGTGTGTGTGTGTGAGCACATACCCCAGTGAGGATCAGTGTGTGTGTGTGAGCCCGTACCCCAGTGAGGGTCAGTGTGTGTGTGAGCCCGTACCCCAGTGAGAGTCAGTGTGTGTGTGTGTGTGTGTGTGAGCACGTATCCCAGTGAGAGTCAGTGTCTGTGGGCTCGTGCCCCAGTGAGAGTCAGTGTGTGTGTGTGTGTGTGTGAGCACGTATCCCAGTGAGAGTCAGTATGTGTGTTGGCCCCATACCTCAGTGAGAGTGTGTGAGCACGTATCCCAGTGAGAGTCAGTATGTGTGTTGGCCCCATACCCCAGTGAGAGTGTGTGAGCACGTATCCCAGTGAGAGTCAGTATGTGTGTTGGCCCCATACCTCAGTGAGTGTGTGAGCACGTATCCCAGTGAGAGTCAGTATGTGTGTTGGCCCCATACCTCAGTGAGAGTGTGTGACCCCGTATCCCAGTGAGGGTCAGTGTGTGTGTGAGCCCGTATCCCTGTGAGAGTCAGTGTGTGTGTGAGAGCACATACCCCAGTGAGAGTCAGTGTGTGTGTGTGAGACCCCGTACCCCAGTGAGAGTCAGTGTGTGTGTGAGCCCGTACCCCAGTGAGGGTCAGTGTGTGTGTGTGTGTGAGCCCGGACCCCAGTGAGAGTCAGTGTGTGTGGGCCCGTGCCCCAGTGAGAGTCAGTGTGTGGGAGCCCGTACCCCAGTGAGAGTCAGTGTGTGGGAGCCCGTACCCCAGTGAGAGTCAGTGTGTGTGGGCCCGTGCCCCAGTGAGAGTCGGTGTGTGTGTGTGTGTGAGCACGTATCCCAGTGAGAGTCAGTATGTGTGTTGGCCCCATACCTCAGTGAGAGTGTGTGAGCACGTATCCCAGTGAGAGTCAGTATGTGTGTTGGCCCCATACCCCAGTGAGAGTGTGTGAGCACGTATCCCAGTGAGAGTCAGTATGTGTGCGTGTGAGCACGTACCCCAGTGAGTGTGTGTGTGTGAGCCCGTACCCCAGTGAGAGTCAGTGTGTGTGTGAGCCCGTATCCCAGTGAGAGTCAGTGTGTGTGTGGGAGCCCGTATCCCAGTGAGAGTCAGTGTGTGTGGGAGCCCGTACCCCAGTGAGAGTCAGTGTGTGTGTGTGTGTGAGCCCGTATCCCTGTGAGAGTCAGTGTCTGTGTGTGAGCCCGTATCCCAGTGAGAGTCAGTGTGTGTGTGAGCCCGTACCCAAGTGAGTGTGTGTGTGTGTGGGAGCCCGTATCCCTGTGAGAGTCAGTGTGTGTGTGTGAGCCCGTATCCCAGTGAGAGTCAGTGTGTGTGAGAGCCCGTACCCCAGTGAGATTCAGTGTGTGTGTGAGAGCACATACCCCAGTGAGAGTCAGTGTGTGTGAGAGCCCATACCCCAGTGAGAGTCAGTGTGTGTGTGAGCCCGTACCCCAGTGAGAGTCAGTGTGTGTGTGTGGGCCCGTACCCCAGTGAGAGTCAGTGTGTGTGTGAGCCCGTACCCCAGTGAGAGTCAGTGTGTGTGTGAGCCCGTACCCCAGTGAGAGTCAGTGTGTGTGTGGGCCCGTACCCCAGTGAGAGTCAGTGTCTGTGGGCCCGTGCCCCAGTGAGAGTCAGTGTGTGTGTGTGAGCACGTATCCCAGTGAGAGTCAGTATGTGTGTTGGCCCCATACCTCAGTGAGAGTGTGTGAGCACGTATCCCAGTGAGAGTCAGTATGTGTGTTGGCCCCATACCCCAGTGAGAGTGTGTGAGCACGTATCCCAGTGAGAGTCAGTATGTGTGTTGGCCCCATACCCCAGTGAGAGTGTGTGAGCACGTATCCCAGTGAGAGTCAGTATGTGTGTGTGTGAGCACGTACCCCAGTGAGTGTGTGTGTGTGAGCCCGTACCCCAGTGAGAGTCAGTGTGTGTGTGAGCCCGTATCCCAGTGAGGGTCAGTGTGTGTGTGTGAGCCCGTATCCCAGTGAGAGTCAGTGTGTGTATGAGCCCGTACCCCAGTGAGAGTCAGTGTGTGTGGGACCCCGTACCCCAGTGAGGGTCAGTGTGTGTGGGAGCCCGTAACCCAGTGAGAGTCAGTGTGTGTGTGGGAGCCCGTATCCCAGTGAGGGTCAGTGTGTGTGTGTGAGACCCCGTACCCCAGTGAGAGTCAGTGTGTGTGGGCCCGTGCCCCAGTGAGAGTCAGTGTGTGGGAGCCCGTACCCCAGTGAGAGTCAGTGTGTGGGAGCCCGTATCCCAGTGAGAGTCAGTGTGTGTGGGCCCGTGCCCCAGTGAGAGTCAGTGTGTGGGAGCCCGTACCCCAGTGAGAGTCAGTGTGTGGGAGCCCGTACCCCAGTGAGAGTCAGTGTGTGTGGGCCCGTGCCCCAGTGAGAGTCAGTGTGTGTGTGTGTGAGCACGTATCCCAGTGAGAGTCAGTATGTGTGTTGGCCCCATACCCCAGTGAGAGTGTGTGAGCACGTATCCCAGTGAGAGTCAGTATGTGTGCGTGTGAGCACGTACCCCAGTGAGTGTGTGTGTGTGAGCCCGTACCCCAGTGAGAATCAGTGTGTGTGTGAGCCCGTATCCCAGTGAGAGTCAGTGTGTGTGTGTGAGCCCGTATCCCAGTGAGAGTCAGTGTGTGTGTGGGAGCCCGTATCCCAGTGAGAGTCAGTGTGTGTGGGAGCCCGTACCCCAGTGAGAGTCAGTGTGTGTGTGTGTGTGAGCCCGTATCCCTGTGAGAGTCAGTGTCTGTGTGTGAGCCCGTATCCCAGTGAGAGTCAGTGTGTGTGTGAGCCCGTACCCCAGTGAGTGTGTGTGTGTGTGTGAGAGCACATACCCCAGTGAGAGTCAGTGTGTGTGTGAGCCCGTACCCCAGTGAGATTCAGTGTGTGTGTGAGAGCACATACCCCAGTGAGAGTCAGTGTGTGTGAGAGCCCATACCCCAGTGAGAGTCAGTGTGTGTGTGAGCCCGTACCCCAGTGAGAGTCAGTGTGTGTGTGGGCCCGTACCCCAGTGAGAGTCAGTGTGTGTGTGAGCCCGTACCCCAGTGAGAGTCAGTGTGTGTGTGAGCCCGTACCCCAGTGAGAGTCAGTGTGTGTGTGGGCCCGTACCCCAGTGAGAGTCAGTGTCTGTGGGCCCGTGCCCCAGTGAGAGTCAGTGTCTGTGTGAGCACGTATCCCAGTGAGAGTCAGTATGTGTGTTGGCCCCATACCTCAGTGAGAGTGTGTGAGCACGTATCCCAGTGAGAGTCAGTATGTGTGTTGGCCCCATACCCCAGTGAGAGTGTGTGAGCACGTATCCCAGTGAGACTCAGTATGTGTGTTGGCCCCATACCTCAGTGAGAGTGTGTGAGCACGTATCCCAGTGAGAGTCAGTATGTGTGTTGGCCCCATACCCCAGTGAGAGTCAGTGTGTGTGTGTGTGAGCACGTACCCCAGTGAGTGTGTGTGTGTGAGCCCGTACCCCAGTGAGAGTCAGTGT
Organism: Chiloscyllium plagiosum; assembly: GCF_037043375.1. Lineage (NCBI taxonomy): Eukaryota > Metazoa > Chordata > Chondrichthyes > Orectolobiformes > Hemiscylliidae > Chiloscyllium > Chiloscyllium plagiosum. The sequence goes on along the minus strand of NW_028270176.1, from coordinate 36,010,656 downwards.
GTGTGAGCCCGTATCCCAGTGAGGGTCAGTGTGTGTGTGAGCCCGTATCCCTGTGAGAGTCACTGTGTGTGTGAGCCCGTATCCCAGTGAGAGTCAGTATGTGTGTGTGTGAGCACGTACCCCAGTGAGTGTGTGTGTGTGAGCCCGTACCCCAGTGAGGGTCAGTGTGTGTGTGAGCCCGTATCCCAGTGAGGGTCAGTGTGTGTGTGAGCCCGTATCCCTGTGAGAGTCAGTGTGTGTGTGAGCCCGTATCCCAGTGAGAGTCAGTGTGTGTGTGTGTGAGCCCGTATCCCAGTGAGAGTCAGTGTGTGTGTGAGCCCGTATCCCAGTGAGAGTCAGTGTGTGTGGGAGCCCGTATCCCTGTGAGAGTCAGTGTGTGTGTGTGTGAGCCCGTATCCCAGTGAGAGTCAGTGTGTGTGTGTGAGCCCTTACCCCAGTGAGAGTCAGTGTGTGTGTGGGAGCCCGTACCCCAGTGAGGGTCAGTGTGTGTGTGAGCCCGTATCCCAGTGAGAGTCAGTGTGTGTGTGTGTGAGCCCGTATCCCAGTGAGAGTCAGTGTGTGTGTGTGAGCCCTTACCCCAGTGAGAGTCAGTGTGTGTGTGGGAGCCCGTACCCCAGTGAGGGTCAGTGTGTGTGTGTGAGCCCGTATCCCAGTGAGGGTCAGTGTGTGTGTGACAGCCCGTACCCCAGTGAGGGTCAGTGTGTGTGTGGGAGCCCGTACCCCAGTGAGGGTCAGTGTGTGTGGGAGCCCATACCCCAATGAGAGTCAGTGTGTGTGTGTGTGTGTGAGCACATACCCCAGTGAGGATCAGTGTGTGTGTGTGAGCCCGTACCCCAGTGAGGGTCAGTGTGTGTGTGAGCCCGTACCCCAGTGAGAGTCAGTGTGTGTGTGTGTGTGTGTGTGTGAGCACGTATCCCAGTGAGAGTCAGTGTCTGTGGGCTCGTGCCCCAGTGAGAGTCAGTGTGTGTGTGTGTGTGTGTGAGCACGTATCCCAGTGAGAGTCAGTATGTGTGTTGGCCCCATACCTCAGTGAGAGTGTGTGAGCACGTATCCCAGTGAGAGTCAGTATGTGTGTTGGCCCCATACCCCAGTGAGAGTGTGTGAGCACGTATCCCAGTGAGAGTCAGTATGTGTGTTGGCCCCATACCTCAGTGAGTGTGTGAGCACGTATCCCAGTGAGAGTCAGTATGTGTGTTGGCCCCATACCTCAGTGAGAGTGTGTGAGCACGTATCCCAGTGAGAGTCAGTGTGTGTGACCCCGTATCCCAGTGAGGGTCAGTGTGTGTGTGAGCCCGTATCCCTGTGAGAGTCAGTGTGTGTGTGAGAGCACATACCCCAGTGAGAGTCAGTGTGTGTGTGTGAGACCCCGTACCCCAGTGAGAGTCAGTGTGTGTGTGAGCCCGTACCCCAGTGAGGGTCAGTGTGTGTGTGTGTGTGAGCCCGGACCCCAGTGAGAGTCAGTGTGTGTGGGCCCGTGCCCCAGTGAGAGTCAGTGTGTGGGAGCCCGTACCCCAGTGAGAGTCAGTGTGTGGGAGCCCGTACCCCAGTGAGAGTCAGTGTGTGTGGGCCCGTGCCCCAGTGAGAGTCGGTGTGTGTGTGTGTGTGAGCACGTATCCCAGTGAGAGTCAGTATGTGTGTTGGCCCCATACCTCAGTGAGAGTGTGTGAGCACGTATCCCAGTGAGAGTCAGTATGTGTGTTGGCCCCATACCCCAGTGAGAGTGTGTGAGCACGTATCCCAGTGAGAGTCAGTATGTGTGCGTGTGAGCACGTACCCCAGTGAGTGTGTGTGTGTGAGCCCGTACCCCAGTGAGAGTCAGTGTGTGTGTGAGCCCGTATCCCAGTGAGAGTCAGTGTGTGTGTGGGAGCCCGTATCCCAGTGAGAGTCAGTGTGTGTGGGAGCCCGTACCCCAGTGAGAGTCAGTGTGTGTGTGTGTGTGAGCCCGTATCCCTGTGAGAGTCAGTGTCTGTGTGTGAGCCCGTATCCCAGTGAGAGTCAGTGTGTGTGTGAGCCCGTACCCAAGTGAGTGTGTGTGTGTGTGGGAGCCCGTATCCCTGTGAGAGTCAGTGTGTGTGTGTGAGCCCGTATCCCAGTGAGAGTCAGTGTGTGTGAGAGCCCGTACCCCAGTGAGATTCAGTGTGTGTGTGAGAGCACATACCCCAGTGAGAGTCAGTGTGTGTGAGAGCCCATACCCCAGTGAGAGTCAGTGTGTGTGTGAGCCCGTACCCCAGTGAGAGTCAGTGTGTGTGTGTGGGCCCGTACCCCAGTGAGAGTCAGTGTGTGTGTGAGCCCGTACCCCAGTGAGAGTCAGTGTGTGTGTGAGCCCGTACCCCAGTGAGAGTCAGTGTGTGTGTGGGCCCGTACCCCAGTGAGAGTCAGTGTCTGTGGGCCCGTGCCCCAGTGAGAGTCAGTGTGTGTGTGTGAGCACGTATCCCAGTGAGAGTCAGTATGTGTGTTGGCCCCATACCTCAGTGAGAGTGTGTGAGCACGTATCCCAGTGAGAGTCAGTATGTGTGTTGGCCCCATACCCCAGTGAGAGTGTGTGAGCACGTATCCCAGTGAGAGTCAGTATGTGTGTTGGCCCCATACCCCAGTGAGAGTGTGTGAGCACGTATCCCAGTGAGAGTCAGTATGTGTGTGTGTGAGCACGTACCCCAGTGAGTGTGTGTGTGTGAGCCCGTACCCCAGTGAGAGTCAGTGTGTGTGAGCCCGTATCCCAGTGAGGGTCAGTGTGTGTGTGAGCCCGTATCCCTGTGAGAGTCAGTGTGTGTGTGAGCCCGTATCCCAGTGAGAGTCAGTGTGTGTGTGTGTGAGCCCGTATCCCAGTGAGAGTCAGTGTGTGTGTGAGCCCGTACCCCAGTGAGAGTCAGTGTGTGTGTGAGCCCGTATCCCAGTGAGAGTCAGTGTGTGTGTGTGTGTGAGCCCGTATCCCAGTGAGAGTCAGTGTGTGTGTGTGAGCCCTTACCCCAGTGAGAGTCAGTGTGTGTGTGGGAGCCCGTACCCCAGTGAGAGTCAGTGTGTGTGTGGGAGCCCGTACCCCAGTGAGGGTCAGTGTGTGTGTGTGAGCCCGTATCCCAGTGAGGGTCAGTGTGTGTGTGTGAGCCCGTACCCCAGTGAGGGTCAGTGTGTGTGTGAGCCCATACCCCAGTGAGAGTCAGTGTGTGTGGGAGCCCGTACCCCAGTGAGGGTCAGTGTGTGTGTGGGAGCCCGTACCCCAGTGAGGGTCAGTGTGTGTGTGAGCCCGTACCCAGTGAGAGTCAGTGTGTGTGTGGGCCCGTACCCCAGTGAGAGTCAGTGTCTGTGGGCTCGTGCCCCAGTGAGAGTCAGTGTGTGTGTGTGTGTGTGTGTGTGAGCACGTATCCCAGTGAGAGTCAGTATGTGTGTTGGCCCCATACCCCAGTGAGAGTGTGTGAGCACGTATCCCAGTGAGAGTCAGTATGTGTGTTGGCCCCATACCTCAGTGAGAGTGTGTGAGCACGTATCCCAGTGAGAGTCAGTATGTGTGTTGGCCCCATACCCCAGTGAGAGTGTGTGAGCACGTATCCCAGTGAGAGTCAGTATGTGTGTGTGTGAGCACGTACCCCAGTGAGTGTGTGTGTGTGAGCACGTACCCCAGTGAGTGTGTGTGTGTGAGCCCGTACCCCAGTGAGAGTCAGTGTGTGTGACCCCGTATCCCAGTGAGGGTCAGTGTGTGTGTGAGCCCGTATCCCTGTGAGAGTCAGTGTGTGTGTGTGTGAGCCCGTACCCCAGTGAGAGTCAGTGTGTGTGGGAGCCCGTACCCCAGTGAGAGTCAGTGTGTGTGTGGGAGCCCGTACCCCAGTGAGAGTCAGTGTGTGTGTGGGAGCCCGTACCCCAGTGAGGGTCAGTGTGTGTGTGTGAGCCCGTATCCCAGTGAGGGTCAGTGTGTGTGTGAGAGCCCGTACCCCAGTGAGGGTCAGTGTGTGTGTGAGCCCATACCCCAGTGAGAGTCAGTGTGTGTGGGAGCCCGTACCCCAGTGAGAGTCAGTGTGTGTGTGAGCCCGTATCCCAGTGAGAGTCAGTGTGTGTGTGTGGGAGCCCGTACCCCAGTGAGGGTCAGTGTGTGTGGGAGCCCGTACCCCAGTGAGGGTCAGTGTGTGTGTGAGCCCGTATCCCAGTGAGGGTCAGTGTGTGTGTGAGCCCGTACCCCAGTGAGAGTCAGTGTGTGTGTGAGCCCGTACCCCAGTGAGGGTCAGTGTGTGTGTGTGGGAGCCCGTACCCCAGTGAGGGTCAGTGTGTGTGGGAGCCCATACCCCAATGAGAGTCAGTGTGTGTGTGTGTGAGCACATACCCCAGTGAGGATCAGTGTGTGTGTGTGAGCCCGTACCCCAGTGAGGGTCAGTGTGTGTGTGTGAGCCCTTACCCCAGTGAGAGTCAGTGTGTGTGTGAGCCCGTATCCCAGTGAGAGTCAGTGTGTGTGTGTGTGAGCCCGTATCCCAGTGAGAGTCAGTGTGTGTGTGAGCCCGTATCCCAGTGAGCGTCAGTGTGTGTGGGAGCCCGTATCCCTGTGAGAGTCAGTGTGTGTGTGTGAGCCCGTATCCCAGTGAGAGTCAGTGTGTGTGTGTGAGCCCTTACCCCAGTGAGGGTCAGCGTGTGTGTGTGAGCCCGTACCCCAGTGAGGGTCAGTGTGTGTGTGAGCCCGTACCCCAGTGAGAGTCAGTGTGTGTGTGGGAGCCCGTACCCCAGTGAGGGTCAGTGTGTGTGTGTGAGCCCGTATCCCAGTGAGGGTCAGTGTGTGTGTGTGAGCCCGTACCCCAGTGAGGGTCAGTGTGTGTGTGAGCCCATACCCCAGTGAGAGTCAGTGTGTGTGTGTGTGAGCCCGTATCCCAGTGAGAGTCAGTGTGTGTGACCCCGTATCCCAGTGAGGGTCAGTGTGTGTGTGAGCCCGTATCCCTGTGAGAGTCAGTGTGTGTGTGTGTGAGCCCGTACCCCAGTGAGAGTCAGTGTGTGTGGGAGCCCGTACCCCAGTGAGAGTCAGTGTGTGTGTGGGAGCCCGTACCCCAGTGAGAGTCAGTGTGTGTGTGGGAGCCCGTACCCCAGTGAGGGTCAGTGTGTGTGTGTGAGCCCGTATCCCAGTGAGGGTCAGTGTGTGTGTGAGAGCCCGTACCCCAGTGAGGGTCAGTGTGTGTGTGAGCCCATACCCCAGTGAGAGTCAGTGTGTGTGGGAGCCCGTACCCCAGTGAGAGTCAGTGTGTGTGTGAGCCCGTATCCCAGTGAGAGTCAGTGTGTGTGTGTGGGAGCCCGTACCCCAGTGAGGGTCAGTGTGTGTGGGAGCCCGTACCCCAGTGAGGGTCAGTGTGTGTGTGAGCCCGTATCCCAGTGAGGGTCAGTGTGTGTGTGAGCCCGTACCCCAGTGAGAGTGTGTGTGTGAGCCCGTACCCCAGTGAGGGTCAGTGTGTGTGTGTGGGAGCCCGTACCCCAGTGAGGGTCAGTGTGTGTGGGAGCCCATACCCCAATGAGAGTCAGTGTGTGTGTGTGTGTGTGTGAGCACATACCCCAGTGAGGATCAGTGTGTGTGTGTGAGCCCGTACCCCAGTGAGGGTCAGTGTGTGTGTGTGAGCCCTTACCCCAGTGAGAGTCAGTGTGTGTGTGAGCCCGTATCCCAGTGAGAGTCAGTGTGTGTGTGTGTGAGCCCGTATCCCAGTGAGAGTCAGTGTGTGTGTGAGCCCGTATCCCAGTGAGCGTCAGTGTGTGTGGGAGCCCGTATCCCTGTGAGAGTCAGTGTGTGTGTGTGAGCCCGTATCCCAGTGAGAGTCAGTGTGTGTGTGAGCCCGTACCCCAGTGAGAGTCAGTGTGTGTGGGAGCCCGTATCCCTGTGAGAGTCAGTGTGTGTCTGTGAGCCCGTACCCCAGTGAGAGTCAGTGTGTGTGTGTGAGCCCGTATCCCAGTGAGAGTCAGTGTGTGTGGGAGCCCGTACCCCAGTGAGGGTCAGTGTGTATGAGTGTGAGCCCGTACCCCAGTGAGAGTCAGTGTGTGTGTGTGGGAGCCCGTACCCCAGTGAGAGTCAGTGTGTGTGTGTGTGTGAGCCCGTACCCCAGTGAGGGTCAGTGTGTGTGGGAGCCGATACCCCAATGAGAGTCAGTGTGTGTGTGTGTGTGTGTGTGTGAGCACATACCCCAGTGAGGGTCAGTGTGTGTGAGTGTGAGCCCGTACCCCAGTGAGAGTCAGTGTGTGTGGGAGCCCGTACCCCAGTGAGAGTCAGTGTGTGTGTGTGAGCCCTTACCCCAGTGAGGGTCAGCGTGTGTGTGTGAGCCCGTACCCCAGTGAGGGTCAGTGTGTGTGTGAGCCCGTACCCCAGTGAGGGTCAGTGTGTGTGTGAGCCCGTACCCCAGTGAGGGTCAGTGTGTGTGTGAGCCCGTACCCCAGTGAGAGTCAGTGTGTGTGTGGGAGCCCGTACCCCAGTGAGAGTCAGTGTGTGTGTGGGAGCCCGTACCCCAGTGAGGGTCAGTGTGTGTGTGTGAGCCCGTATCCCAGTGAGGGTCAGTGTGTGTGTGAGAGCCCGTACCCCAGTGAGGGTCAGTGTGTGTGTGAGCCCATACCCCAGTGAGAGTCAGTGTGTGTGGGAGCCCGTACCCCAGTGAGGGTCAGTGTGTGTGGGAGCCCGTACCCCAGTGAGGGTCAGTGTGTGTGTGTGGGAGCCCGTACCCCAGTGAGGGTCAGTGTGTGTGGGAGCCCATACCCCAATGAGAGTCAGTGTGTGTGTGTGTGTGTGTGAGCACATACCCCAGTGAGGATCAGTGTGTGTGTGAGCCCGTACCCCAGTGAGGGTCAGTGTGTGTGTGTGAGCCCTTACCCCAGTGAGAGTCAGTGTGTGTGTGAGCCCGTATCCCAGTGAGAGTCAGTGTGTGTGTGTGAGCCCTTACCCCAGTGAGGGTCAGTGTGTGTGTGAGCCCGTATCCCAGTGAGAGTCAGTGTGTGTGTGAGCCCGTATCCCAGTGAGGGTCAGTGTGTGTGTGAGCCCGTACCCCAGTGAGGGTCAGTGTGTGTGTGAGCCCGTATCCCAGTGAGGGTCAGTGTGTGTGTGAGCCCGTACCCCAGTGAGGGTCAGTGTGTGTGTGAGCCCATACCCCAGTGAGAGTCAGTGTGTGTGTGTGTGTGTGTGTGAGCCCGTATCCCAGTGAGAGTCAGTGTGTGTGAGAGCACGTACCCCAGTGAGAGTCAGTGTGTGTGTGAGCCCGTACCCGAGTGAGGGTGAGTGTGTGTGTGAGCCCGTACCCCAGTGAGGGTCAGTGTGTGTGTGTGTGAGCCCGTACCCCAGTGAGAGTCAGTGTGTGTGTGAGCCCGTACCCCAGTGAGAGTCAGTGTGTGTGTGTGAGAGCCCGTACCCCAGTGAGAGTCAGTGTGTGTGTGGGAGCCCGTACCCCAGTGAGAGTCAGTGTGTGGGTGAGCCCGTACCCCAGTGAGAGTCAGTGTGTGTGTGAGCCCGTACCCCAGTGAGAGTCAGTGTGTGTGTGAGCCCGTACCCCAGTGAGAGTCAGTGTGTGTGTGGGAGCCCGTACCCCAGTGAGGGTCAGTGTGTGTGTGTGAGCCCGTATCCCAGTGAGGGTCAGTGTGTGTGTGAGAGCCCGTACCCCAGTGAGGGTCAGTGTGTGTGTGAGCCCATACCCCAGTGAGAGTCAGTGTGTGTGGGAGCCCGTACCCCAGTGAGAGTCAGTGTGTGTGTGAGCCCGTATCCCAGTGAGAGTCAGTGTGTGTGTGTGGGAGCCCGTACCCCAGTGAGGGTCAGTGTGTGTGGGAGCCCGTATCCCAGTGAGAGTCAGTGTGTGTGTGTGGGAGCCCGTACCCCAGTGAGGGTCAGTGTGTGTGTGTGGGAGCCCGTACCCCAGTGAGGGTCAGTGTGTGTGGGAGCCCATACCCCAATGAGAGTCTGTGTGTGTGTGTGAGCACTTACCCCAGTGAGGATCAGTGTGTGTTTGAGCCCGTACCCCAGTGAGGGTCAGTGTGTGTGTGTGAGCCCTTACCCCAGTGAGAGTCAGTGTGTGTGTGAGCCCGTATCCCAGTGAGAGTCAGTGTGTGTGTGTGTGAGCCCGTATCCCAGTGAGAGTCAGTGTGTGTGTGAGCCCGTATCCCAGTGAGAGTCAGTGTGTGTGGGAGCCCGTATCCCTGTGAGAGTCAGTGTGTGTGTGTGAGCCCGTATCCCAGTGAGAGTCAGTGTGTGTGAGAGCCCGTACCCCAGTGAGAGTCAGTGTGTGTGGGAGCCCGTATCCCTGTAAGAGTCAGTGTGTGTGTGTGAGCCCGTACCCCAGTGAGAGTCAGTGTGTGTGTGTGAGCCCGTATCCCAGTGAGAGTCAGTGTGTGTGGGAGCCCGTACCCCAGTGAGGGTCAGTGTGTATGAGTGTGAGCCCGTACCCCAGTGAGAGTCAGTCTGTGTGTGTGGGAGCCCGTACCCCAGTGAGAGTCAGTGTGTGTGTGTGTGTGAGCCCGTACCCCAGTGAGGGTCAGTGTGTGTGGGAGCCGATACCCCAATGAGAGTCAGTGTGTGTGTGTGTGTGTGTGTGAGCACATACCCCAGTGAGGGTCAGTGTGTGTGAGTGTGAGCCCGTACCCCAGTGAGAGTCAGTGTGTGTGGGAGCCCGTACCCCAGTGAGAGTCAGTGTGTGTGTGTGTGTGTGAGCCCTTACCCCAGTGAGGGTCAGCGTGTGTGTGTGAGCCCGTACCCCAGTGAGGGTCAGTGTGTGTGTGAGCCCGTACCCCAGTGAGGGTCAGTGTGTGTGTGAGCCCGTACCCCAGTGAGGGTCAGTGTGTGTGTGAGCCCGTACCCCAGTGAGGGTCAGTGTGTGTGTGAGCCCGTACCCCAGTGAGAGTCAGTGTGTGTGTGAGCCCGTACCCCAGTGAGGGTCAGTGTGTGTGTGAGCCCGTACCCCAGTGAGAGTCAGTGTGTGTGTGAGCCCGTATCCCAGTGAGGGTCAGTGTGTGTGTGAGCCCGTACCCCAGTGAGGGTCAGTGTGTGTGTGAGCCCTTACCCCAGTGAGGGTCAGTGTGTGTGTGAGCCCGTACCCCAGTGAGAGTCAGTGTGTGTGAGAGCCCGTACCCCAGTGAGGGTCAGTGTGTGTGTGAGCCCGTATCCCAGTGAGGGTCAGTGTGTGTGTGAGCCCGTACCCCAGTGAGGGTCAGTGTGTGTGTGAGCCCATACCCCAGTGAGAGTCAGTGTGTGTGTGTGTGTGTGTGTGAGCCCGTATCCCAGTGAGAGTCAGTGTGTGTGAGAGCACGTACCCCAGTGAGAGTCAGTGTGTGTGTGAGCCCGTACCCGAGTGAGGGTCAGTGTGTGTGTGAGCCCGTACCCCAGTGAGGGTCAGTGTGTGTGTGTGTGAGCCCGTACCCCAGTGAGAGTCAGTGTGTGTGTGAGCCCGTACCCCAGTGAGAGTCAGTGTGTGTGTGTGAGAGCCCGTACCCCAGTGAGAGTCAGTGTGTGTGTGTGAGCCCGTACCCCAGTGAGAGTCAGTGTGTGGGTGAGCCCGTACCCCAGTGAGAGTCAGTGTGTGTGTGAGCCCGTACCCCAGTGAGAGTCAGTGTGTGTGTGTGAGCCCGTATCCCAATGAGAGTCAGTGTGTGTGTGTGAGCCCGTACCCCAGTGAGGGTCAGTGTGTGTGGGAGCCCGTATCCCAGTGAGGGTCAGTGTGTGTGTGAGCCCGTATCCCAGTGAGGGTCAGTGTGTGTGTGTGAGCCCGTACCCCAGTGAGAGTCTGTGTGTGTGGGAGCCCGTACCCCAGTGAGAGTCAGTGTGTGTGTGAGCCCGTATCCCAGTGAGGGTCAGTGTGTGTGTGAGCCCGTATCCCAGTGAGAGTCAGTGTGTGTGTGAGCCCGTACCCCAGTGAGGGTCAGTGTGTGTGTGAGCCCGTACCCCAGTGAGAGTCAGTGTGTGTGTGAGCCCGTACCCCAGTGAGGGTCAGTGTGTGTGTGTGAGCCCGTACCCCAGTGAGGGTCAGTGTGTGTGTGAGCCCGTATCCCAGTGAGAGTCAGTGTGTGTGAGAGCCCGTACCCCAGTGAGGGTCAGTGTGTGTGTGACCCCGTACCCCAGTGAGAGTCAGTGTTTGTGGGACCCCGTACCCCAGTGAGAGTCAGTGTGTGTGTGTGAGCCCGTACCCCAGTGAGGGTCAGTGTGTGTGTGTGAGCCCGTACCCCAGTGAGTGTCAGTGTGTGTGTGTGAGCCCGTACCCCAGTGAGAGTCAGTGTGTGTGTGTGAGCCCGTACCCCAGTGAGGGTCAGTGTGTGTGTGTGACCCCGTACCCCAGTGAGAGTCAGTGTTTGTGGGACCCCGTACCCCAGTGAGAGTCAGTGTGTGTGTGTGAGCCCGTACCCCAGTGAGGGTCAGTGTGTGTGTGTGAGCCCGTACCCCAGTGAGGGTCAGTGTGTGTGTGAGCCCGTACCCCAGTGAGGGTCAGTGTGTGTGTGTGAGCCCGTACCCCAGTGAGGGTCAGTGTGTGTGTGTGAGCCCGTACCCCAGTGAGGGTCAGTGTGTGTGTGTGAGCCCGTACCCCAGTGAGAGTCAGTGTGTGTGTGTGAGACCGTACCCCAGTGAGGGTCAGTGTGTGTGTGTGTGAGCCCGTACCCCAGTGAGAGTCAGTGTGTGTGTGTGAGCCCGCACCCCAGTGAGGGTCAGTGTGTGTGTGTGTGAGCCCGTACCCCAGTGAGGGTCAGTGTGTGTGTGTGTGAGCCCGTACCCCAGTGAGAGTCAGTGTGTGTGTGAGCCCGTACCCCAGTGAGAGTCAGTGTGTGTGTGAGCCCGTACCCCAGTGAGAGTCAGTGTGTGTGTGAGCCCGTACCCCAGTGAGAGTCAGTGTGTGTGTGAGCCCGTACCCCAGTGAGAGTCAGTGTGTGTGTGAGCCCGTACCCCAGTGAGGGTCAGTGTGTGTGTGTGTGAGCCCGTACCCCAGTGAGGGTCAGTGTGTGTGTGTGTGAGCCCGTACCCCAGTGAGAGTCAGTGTGTGTGTGTGAGCCCGCACCCCAGTGAGAGTCAGTGTGTGTGTGTGAGCCCGTACCCCAGTGAGGGTCAGTGTGTGTGTGTGAGCCCGTACCCCAGTGAGGGTCAGTGTGTGTGGGAGCCCGTACCCCAGTGAGAGTCAGTGTGTGTGTGAGCCCGTACCCCAGTGAGGGTCAGTGTGTGTGTGAGCCCGTACCCCAGTGAGGGTCAGTGTGTGTGTGAGCCCGTACCCCAGTGAGGGTCAGTGTGTGTGTGAGCCCATACCCCAGTGAGAGTCAGTGTGTGTGTGAGCCCGTACCCCAGTGAGGGTCAGTGTGTGTGTGAGCCCGTACCCCAGTGAGAGTCAGTGTGTGTGTGAGCCCGTACCCCAGTGAGGGTCAGTGTGTGTGTGAGCCCGTACCCCAGTGAGAGTCAGTGTGTGTGTGTGAGCCCGTACCCCAGTGAGAGTCAGTGTGTGTGTGAGCCCGTACCCCAGTGAGAGTCAGTGTGTGTGTGAGCCCGTACCCCAGTGAGGGTCAGTGTGTGTGTGAGCCCGTACCCCAGTGAGAGTCAGTGTGTGTGTGGGAGCCCGTACCCCAGTGAGAGTCAGTGTGTGTGTGAGCCCGTACCCCAGTGAGGGTCAGTGTGTGTGTGTGAGCCCGTATCCCAGTGAGGGTCAGTGTGTGTGTGAGCCCGTACCCCAGTGAGGGTCAGTGTGTGTGTGTGTGAGCCCGTATCCCAGTGAGAGTCAGTGTGTGTGAGAGCCCGTACCCCAGTGAGGGTCAGTGTGTGTGTGACCCCGTACCCCAGTGAGAGTCAGTGTTTGTGGGACCCCGTACCCCAGTGAGAGTCAGTGTGTGTGTGTGAGCCCGTACCCCAGTGAGGGTCAGTGTGTGTGTGTGAGCCCGTACCCCAGTGAGAGTCAGTGTGTGTGTGAGCCCGTACCCCAGTGAGGGTCAGTGTGTGTGTGTGAGCCCGTACCCCAGTGAGGGTCAGTGTGTGTGTGAGCCCGTACCCCAGTGAGAGTCAGTGTGTGTGTGTGAGCCCGTACCCCAGTGAGGGTCAGTGTGTGTGTGTGAGCCCGTACCCCAGTGAGGGTCAGTGTGTGTGTGAGCCCGTACCCCAGTGAGAGTCAGTGTGTGTGTGTGAGCCCGTACCCCAGTGAGGGTCAGTGTGTGTGTGTGAGCCCGTACCCCAGTGAGGGTCAGTGTGTGTGTGAGCCCGTACCCCAGTGAGAGTCAGTGTGTGTGTGTGAGCCCGTACCCCAGTGAGGGTCAGTGTGTGTGTGTGTGAGCCCGTACCCCAGTGAGGGTTAGTGTGTGTGTGTGTGAGCCCATACCCCAGTGAGAGTCAGTGTGTGTGTGAGCCCGTACCCCAGTGAGAGTCAGTGTGTGTGTGTGTGAGCCCGTACCCCAGTGAGAGTCAGTGTGTGTGTGAGCCCGTACCCCAGTGAGAGTCAGTGTGTGTGTGTGAGCCCGTACCCCAGTGAGGGTCAGTGTGTGTGTGGGAGCCCGTACCCCAGTGAGAGTCAGTGTGTGTGTGAGCCCGTACCCCAGTGAGGGTCAGTGTGTGTGTGAGCCCATACCCCAGTGAGAGTCAGTGTGTGTGTGAGCCCGTACCCCAGTGAGAGTCAGTGTGTGTGTGAGCCCGTACCCCAGTGAGAGTCAGTGTGTGTGTGAGCCCGTACCCCAGTGAGGGTCAGTGTGTGTGTGTGAGCCCGTATCCCAGTGAGAGTCAGTGTGTGTGTGTGAGCCCGTACCCCAGTGAGGGTCAGTGTGTGTGTGAGCCCGTATCCCAGTGAGGGTCAGTGTGTGTGTGAGCCCGTACCCCAGTGAGGGTCAGTGTGTGTGTGAGCCCGTACCCCAGTGAGGGTCAGTGTGTGTGTGAGCCCGTACCCCAGTGAGGGTCAGTGTGTGTGTGAGCCCGTACCCCAGTGAGGGTCAGTGTGTGTGTGAGCCCGTACCCCAGTGAGGGTCAGTGTGTGTGTGAGCCCGTACCCCAGTGTGGGTCAGTGTGTGTGTGAGCCCGTACCCCAGTGAGAGTCAGTGTGTGTGTGAGCCCGTACCCCAGTGAGGGTCAGTGTGTGTGTGAGCCCGTATCCCAGTGAGGGTCAGTGTGTGTGTGAGCCCGTATCCCAGTGAGAGTCAGTGTGTGTGGGAGCCCGTACCCCAGTGAGAGTCAGTGTGTGTGGGAGCACGTACCCCAGTGAGAGTCAGTGTGTGTGGGAGCCCGTACCCCAGTGAGAGTCAGTGTGTGTGTGAGCCCGTACCCCAGTGAGGGTCAGTGTGTGTGTGAGCCCGTACCCCAGTGAGGGTCAGTGTGTGTGTGAGCCCGTACCCCAGTGAGAGTCAGTGTGTGTGTGTGAGCCCGTATCCCAGTGAGAGTCAGTGTGTGTGTGTGGGACCCCGTACCCCAGTGAGAGTCAGTGTGTGTGTGAGCCCGTACCCCAGTGAGGGTCAGTGTGTGTGTGAGCCCGTACCCCAGTGAGGGTCAGTGTGTGTGTGTGAGCCCGTACCCCAGTGAGAGTCAGTGTGTGTGTGTGTGTGTGAGCCCGTACCCCAGTGAGAGTCAGTGTGTGTGTGTGTGTGTGAGCCCGTACCCCAGTGAGGGTCAGTGTGTGTGTGAGCCCGTACCCCAGTGAGGGTCAGTGTGTGTGTGTGAGCCCGTACCCCAGTGAGAGTCAGTGTGTGTGTGTGTGTGAGCCCGTACCCCAGTGAGGGTCAGTGTGTGTGTGTGTGAGCCCGTACCCCAGTGAGGGTCAGTGTGTGTGTGTGTGAGCCCGTACCCCAGTGAGGGTCAGTGTGTGTGTGTGAGCCCGTACCCCAGTGAGGGTCAGTGTGTGTGTGAGCCCTTACCCCAGTGAGAGTCAGTGTGTGTGTGAGCCCGTATCCCAGTGAGGGTCAGTGTGTGTGTGTGGGACCCCGTACCCCAGTGAGAGTCAGTGTGTGTGTGAGCCCGTACCCCAGTGAGAGTCAGTGTGTGTGTGAGCCCGTACCCCAGTGAGAGTCAGTGTGTGTGTGGGACCCCGTACCCCAGTGAGGGTCAGTGTGTGTGTGGTACCCCGTACCCCAGTGAGGGTCAGTGTGTGTGTGTGGGACCCCGTACCCCAGTGAGGGTCAGTGTGTGTGTGTGGGACCCCGTACCCCAGTGAGAGTCAGTGTGTGTGTGAGCCCGTACCCCAGTGAGGGTCAGTGTGTGTGTGTGGGACCCCGTACCCCAGTGAGGGTCAGTGTGTGTGGGACCCCGTACCCCAGTGAGAGTCAGTGTGTGTGTGAGCCCGTACCCCAGTAAGAGTCAGTGTGTGTGTGAGCCCGTACCCCAGTGAGAGTCAGTGTGTGTGTGTGAGAGCCCGTACCCCAGTGAGAGTCAGTGTGTGTGTGGGACCCCGTACCCCAGTGAGGGTCAGTGTGTGTGTGTGGGACCCCGTACCCCAGTGAGAGTCAGTGTGTGTGTGTGAGAGCCCGTACCCCAGTGAGAGTCAGTGTGTGTGTGGGACCCCGTACCCCAGTGAGAGTCAGTGTGTGTGTGAGCCCGTACCCCAGTGAGGGTCAGTGTGTGTGTGAGCCCATACCCCAGTGAGGGTCAGTGTGTGTGTGTGTGAGCCCGTATCCCAGTGAGGGTCAGTGTGTGTGTGTGTGTGAGCCCGTATCCCAGTGAGAGTCAGTGTGTGTCGGACCCCGTACCCCAGTGAGAGTCAGTGTGTGTGTGAGCCCGTACCCCAGTGAGGGTCAGTGTGTGTGTGAGCCCGTACCCCAGTGAGGGTCAGTGTGTGTGTGAGCCCGTATCCCAGTGAGGGTCAGTGTGTGTGTGTGTGTGAGCCCGTACCCCAGTGAGGGTCAGTGTGTGTGTGAGCCCGTACCCCAGTGAGAGTCAGTGTGTGTGTGAGCCCGTACCCCAGTGAGGGTCAGTGTGAGTGTGAGCCCGTACCCCAGTGAGAGTCAGTGTGTGTGTGAGAGCCCGTACCCCAGTGAGAGTCAGTGTGTGTGTGAGCCCGTACCCCAGTGAGGGTCAGTGTGTGTGTGAGCCCTTACCCCAGTGAGAGTCAGTGTGTGTGTGAGCCCGTACCCCAGTGAGAGTCAGTGTGTGTGTGAGCCCGTACCCCAGTGAGGGTCAGTGTGTGTGAGAGCCCGTACCCCAGTGAGAGTCAGTGTGTGTGTGAGCCCTTACCCCAGTGAGAGTCAGTGTGTGTGTGAGCCCGTACCCCAGTGAGAGTCAGTGTGTGTGTGAGCCCGTACCCCAGTGAGGGTCAGTGTGTGTGTGAGCCCGTACCCCAGTGAGAGTCAGTGTGTGTGTGTGAGCCCGTACCCCAGTGAGAGTCAGTGTGTGTGTGAGCCCGTACCCCAGTGAGAGTCAGTGTGTGTGAGAGCCCGTACCCCAGTGAGGGTCAGTGTGTGTGTGTGTGTGAGCCCGTACCCCAGTGAGAGTCAGTGTGTGTGGGAGCCCGTACCCCAGTGAGGGTCAGTGTGTGTGTGTGTGAGCCCGTACCCCAGTGAGAGTCAGTGTGTGTGTGAGCCCGTATCCCAGTGAGAGTCAGTGTGTGTGTGAGCCCGTACCCCAGTGAGGGTCAGTGTGTGTGAGAGCCCGTACCCCAGTGAGGGTCAGTGTGTGTGTGAGCCCGTATCCCAGTGAGGGTCAGTGTGTGTGTGAGCCCGTACCCCAGTGAGAGTCAGTGTGTGTGTGTGTGAGCCCGTACCCCAGTGAGGGTCAGTGTGTGTGTGAGCCCGTACCCCAGTGAGAGTCAGTGTGTGTGTGTGGGACCCCGTACCCCAGTGAGAGTCAGTGTGTGTGTGAGCCCGTACCCCAGTGAGGGTCAGTGTGTGTGTGAGCCCGTACCCCAGTGAGGGTCAGTGTGTGTGTGAGCCCGTATCCCAGTGAGAGTCAGTGTGTGTGTGAGCCCGTACCCCAGTGAGAGTCAGTGTGTGTGTGAGCCCGTACCCCAGTGAGGGTCAGTGTGTGTGTGAGCCCATACCCCAGTGAGAGTCAGTGTGTGTGTGAGCCCTTACCCCAGTGAGAGTCAGTGTGTGTGTGAGCCCTTACCCCAGTGAGGGTCAGTGTGTGTGTGTGGGACCCCGTACCCCAGTGAGAGTCAGTGTGTGTGTGAGCCCGTACCCCAGTGAGGGTCAGTGTGTGTGTGAGCCCATACCCCAGTGAGGGTCAGTGTGTGTGTGAGCCCGTACCCCAGTGAGAGTCAGTGTGTGTGTGGGACCCCGTACCCCAGTGAGAGTCAGTGTGTGTGTGAGCCCGTACCCCAGTGAGAGTCAGTGTGTGTGGGACCCCATACCCCAGTGAGAGTCAGTGTGTGTGTGAGCCCATACCCCAGTGAGGGTCAGTGTGTGTGTGAGCCCGTACCCCAGTGAGAGTCAGTGTGTGTGTGAGCCCGTACCCCAGTGAGGGTCAGTGTGTGTGTGTGGGAGCCCGTACCCCAGTGAGAGTCAGTGTGTGTGAGAGCCCGTACCCCAGTGAGAGTCAGTGTGTGTGTGGGACCCCGTACCCCAGTGAGAGTCAGTGTGTGTGTGAGCCCATACCCCAGTGAGAGTCAGTGTGTGTGTGGGATCCCGTACCCCAGTGAGAGTCAGTGTGTGTGTGAGCCCGTACCCCAGTGAGGGTCAGTGTGTGTGTGTGGGACCCCGTACCCCAGTGAGAGTCAGTGTGTGTGTGAGAGCCCGTACCCCAGTGAGAGTCAGTGTGTGTGTGGGACCCCGTACCCCAGTGAGAGTCAGTGTGTGTGTGAGCCCGTACCCCAGTGAGGGTCAGTGTGTGTGAGAGCCCGTACCCCAGTGAGGGTCAGTGTGTGTGTGAGCCCGTATCCCAGTGAGGGTCAGTGTGTGTGTGAGCCCGTACCCCAGTGAGGGTCAGTGTGTGTGTGAGCCCATACCCCAGTGAGAGTCAGTGTGTGTGTGTGTGTGTGTGTGAGCCCGTATCCCAGTGAGAGTCAGTGTGTGTGTGTGAGCCCATACCCCAGTGAGGGTCAGTGTGTGTGTGAGCCCGTACCCCAGTGAGAGTCAGTGTGTGTGTGAGCCCGTACCCCAGTGAGGGTCAGTGTGTGTGTGAGCCCGTACCCCAGTGAGGGTCAGTGTGTGTGTGTGTGAGCCCGTACCCCAGTGAGAGTCAGTGTGTGTGTGAGCCCGTACCCCAGTGAGAGTCAGTGTGTGTGTGTGAGAGCCCGTACCCCAGTGAGAGTCAGTGTGTGTGTGTGAGCCCGTACCCCAGTGAGAGTCAGTGTGTGGGTGAGCCCGTACCCCAGTGAGGGTCAGTGTGTGTGTGTGTGAGCCCGTACCCCAGTGAGAGTCAGTGTGTGTGTGAGCCCGTACCCCAGTGAGAGTCAGTGTGTGTGTGTGAGCCCGTATCCCAATGAGAGTCAGTGTGTGTGTGTGAGCCCGTACCCCAGTGAGAGTCAGTGTGTGTGTGTGAGCCCATACCCCAGTGAGAGTCAGTGTGTGTGTGAGCCCGTACCCCAGTGAGAGTCAGTGTGTGTGTGAGCCCGTACCCCAGTGAGAGTCAGTGTGTGTGTGTGAGCCCATACCCCAGTGAGAGTCAGTGTGTGTGTGAGCCCGTACCCCAGTGAGAGTCAGTGTGTGTGTGAGCCCGTATCCCAGTGAGGGTCAGTGTGTGTGTGAGCCCGTACCCCAGTGAGAGTCAGTGTGTGTGTGAGCCCGTATCCCAGTGAGGGTCAGTGTGTGTGTGAGCCCGTACCCCAGTGAGAGTCGGTGTGTGTGTGAGCCCGTATCCCAGTGAGGGTCAGTGTGTGTGTGAGCCCGTACCCCAGTGAGAGTCAGTGTGTGTGTGAGCCCGTATCCCAGTGAGGGTCAGTGTGTGTGTGAGCCCGTACCCCAGTGAGAGTCAGTGTGTGTGTGAGCCCGTACCCCAGTGAGAGTCAGTGTGTGTGTGAGCCCGTACCCCAGTGAGAGTCAGTGTGTGTGTGTGAGCCCATACCCCAGTGAGAGTCAGTGTGTGTGTGAGCCCGTACCCCAGTGAGAGTCAGTGTGTGTGTGAGCCCGTACCCCAGTGAGAGTCAGTGTGTGTGTGAGCTCGTACCCCAGTGAGGGTCAGTGTGTGTGTGAGCCCGTACCCCAGTGAGAGTCAGTGTGTGTGTGTGAGCCCGTACCCCAGTGAGGGTCAGTGTGTGTGTGTGAGCCCGGACCCCAGTGAGAGTCAGTGTGTGTGTGAGCCCGTATCCCAGTGAGAGTCAGTGTGTGTGTGTGAGAGCCCGTACCCCAGTGAGGGTCAGTGTGTGTGTGAGCCCGTACCCCAGTGAGAGTCAGTGTGTGTGTGAGCCCGTACCCCAGTGAGGGTCAGTGTGTGTGTGTGAGCCCGTACCCCAGTGAGGGTCAGTGTGTGTGTGAGCCCGTACCCCAGTGAGAGTCAGTGTGTGTGTGTGAGCCCGTACCCCAGTGAGGGTCAGTGTGTGTGTGTGAGCCCGTACCCCAGTGAGAGTCAGTGTGTGTGTGAGCCCGTACCCCAGTGAGAGTCAGTGTGTGTGTGAGCCCGTATCCCAGTGAGGGTCAGTGTGTGTGTGTGAGCCCGTACCCCAGTGAGAGTCAGTGTGTGTGTGAGCCCGTACCCCAGTGAGAGTCAGTGTGTGTGTGAGCCCGTATCCCAGTGAGGGTCAGTGTGTGTGTGAGCCCGTACCCCAGTGAGAGTCAGTGTGTGTGTGAGCCCGTACCCCAGTGAGAGTCAGTGTGTGTGTGAGCCCGTACCCCAGTGAGAGTCAGTGTGTGTGTGAGCCCGTACCCCAGTGAGAGTCAGTGTGTGTGTGTGTGAGCCCGTACCCCAGTGAGAGTCAGTGTGTGTGTGAGCCCGTACCCCAGTGAGAGTCAGTGTGTGTGTGTGTGTGTGTGTGAGCCCGTACCCCAGTGAGAGTCAGTGTGTGTGTGAGCCCATACCCCAGTGAGAGTCAGTGTGTGTGTGAGCCCGTACCCCAGTGAGAGTCAGTGTGTGTGTGTGTGAGCCCGTACCCCAGTGAGAGTCAGTGTGTGTGTGTGTGTGTGTGTGAGCCCGTACCCCAGTGAGAGTCAGTGTGTGTGTGTGTGAGCCCGTACCCCAGTGAGAGTCAGTGTGTGTGTGAGCCCGTACCCCAGTGAGAGTCAGTGTGTGTGTGTGTGTGTGTGTGTGAGCCCGTACCCCAGTGAGAGTCAGTGTGTGTGTGAGCCCGTACCCCAGTGAGAGTCAGTGTGTGTGTGTGAGAGCCCGTACCCCAGTGAGAGTCAGTGTGTGTGGGACCCCGTACCCCAGTGAGAGTCAGTGTGTGTGTGAGCCCGTACCCCAGTGAGAGTCAGTGTGTGTGTGTGAGAGCCCGTACCCCAGTGAGAGTCAGTGTGTGTGGGACCCCGTACCCCAGTGAGAGTCAGTGTGTGTGAGCCCGTACCCCAGTGAGAGTCAGTGTGTGTGTGTGAGCCCGTACCCCAGTGAGAGTCAGTGTGTGTGTGTGAGAGCCCGTACCCCAGTGAGGGTCAGTGTGTGTGTGAGCCCGTACCCCAGTGAGAGTCAGTGTGTGTGTGAGCCCGTACCCCAGTGAGAGTCAGTGTGTGTGTGAGCCCGTATCCCAGTGAGGGTCAGTGTGTGTGTGTGAGAGCCCGTACCCCAGTGAGAGTCAGTGTGTGTGGGACCCCGTACCCCAGTGAGAGTCAGTGTGTGTGAGCCCGTACCCCAGTGAGAGTCAGTGTGTGTGTGTGAGCCCGTACCCCAGTGAGGGTCAGTGTGTGTGTGAGCCCGTATCCCAGTGAGGGTCAGTGTGTGTGTGTGAGCCCGTATCCCAGTGAGGGTCAGTGTGTGTGTGTGAGCCCGTACCCCAGTGAGAGTCAGTGTGTGTGTGTGAGCCCGTACCCCAGTGAGAGTCAGTGTGTGTGTGTGTGTCTGAGCCCGTACCCCAGTGAGAGTCAGTGTGTGTGTGGGAGCCCGTACCCCAGTGAGGGTCTGTGTGTGTGTGAGCCCGTATCCCAGTGAGAGTCAGTGTGTGTGTGAGCCCATACCCCAGTGAGAGTCAGTGTGTGTGTGAGCCCGTACCCCAGTGAGGGTCAGTGTGTGTGTGAGCCCGTACCCCAGTGAGGGTCAGTGTGTGTGTGTGAGCCCGTACCCCAGTGAGAGTCAGTGTGTGTGTGGGAGCCCGTACCCCAGTGAGAGTCAGTGTGTGTGTGAGCCCGTACCCCAGTGAGAGTCAGTGTGTGTGTGTGAGCCCGTACCCCAGTGAGGGTCAGTGTGTGTGTGTGAGCCCGTACCCCAGTGAGGGTCAGTGTGTGTGTGAGCCTATACCCCAGTGAGAGTCAGTGTGTGTGTGTGAGCCCGTACCCCAGTGAGAGTCAGTGTGTGTGTGTGTGTGGGACCCCGTACCCCAGTGAGGGTCAGTGTGTGTGTGGGAGCCCGTACCCCAGTGAGAGTCAGTGTGTGTGTGAGCCCGTACCCCAGTGAGGGTCAGTGTGTGTGTGTGAGCCCGTATCCCAGTGAGGGTCAGTGTGTGTGTGAGCCCGTACCCCAGTGAGAGTCAGTGTGTGTGGGACCCCGTACCCCAGTGAGAGTCAGTGTGTGTGTGTGAGCCCGTACCCCAGTGAGGGTCAGTGTGTGTGTGTGAGCCCGTACCCCAGTGAGAGTCAGTGTGTGTGTGAGCCCGTACCCCAGTGAGGGTCAGTGTGTGTGTGTGAGCCCGTACCCCAGTGAGGGTCAGTGTGTGTGTGAGCCCGTACCCCAGTGAGAGTCAGTGTGTGTGTGTGAGCCCGTACCCCAGTGAGGGTCAGTGTGTGTGTGTGAGCCCGTACCCCAGTGAGAGTCAGTGTGTGTGTGTGTGTGTGAGCCCGTACCCCAGTGAGAGTCAGTGTGTGTGTGAGCCCGTACCCCAGTGAGAGTCAGTGTGTGTGTGAGCCCGTACCCCAGTGAGAGTCAGTGTGTGTGTGAGCCCGTACCCCAGTGAGAGTCAGTTTGTGTGTGAGCCCGTACCCCAGTGAGGGTCAGTGTGTGTGTGTGAGCCCGTATCCCAGTGAGAGTCAGTGTGTGTGTGTGAGCCCGTACCCCAGTGAGGGTCAGTGTGTGTGTGAGCCCGTACCCCAGTGAGGGTCAGTGTGTGTGTGAGCCCGTACCCCAGTGAGGGTCAGTGTGTGTGTGAGCCCGTACCCCAGTGAGGGTCAGTGTGTGTGTGAGCCCGTAACCCAGTGAGGGTCAGTGTGTGTGTGAGCCCGTACCCCAGTGAGGGTCAGTGTGTGTGTGAGCCCGTACCCCAGTGAGGGTCAGTGTGTGTGTGAGCCCGTACCCCAGTGAGGGTCAGTGTGTGTGTGAGCCCGTACCCCAGTGAGAGTCAGTGTGTGTGTGAGCCCGTACCCCAGTGAGGGTCAGTGTGTGTGTGAGCCCGTATCCCAGTGAGGGTCAGTGTGTGTGTGAGCCCGTATCCCAGTGAGAGTCAGTGTGTGTGGGAGCCCGTACCCCAGTGAGAGTCAGTGTGTGTGGGAGCACGTACCCCAGTGAGAGTCAGTGTGTGTGGGAGCCCGTACCCCAGTGAGAGTCAGTGTGTGTGTGAGCCCGTACCCCAGTGAGGGTCAGTGTGTGTGTGAGCCCGTATCCCAGTGAGAGTCAGTGTGTGTGTGTGGGACCCCGTACCCCAGTGAGGGTCAGTGTGTGTGTGTGTGAGCCCGTACCCCAGTGAGAGTCAGTGTGTGTGTGAGCCCGTACCCCAGTGAGGGTCAGTGTGTGTGTGAGCCCGTACCCCAGTGAGGGTCAGTGTGTGTGTGTGAGCCCGTACCCCAGTGAGAGTCAGTGTGTGTGTGTGTGTGTGAGCCCGTACCCCAGTGAGAGTCAGTGTGTGTGTGTGTGTGTGAGCCCGTACCCCAGTGAGGGTCAGTGTGTGTGTGAGCCCGTACCCCAGTGAGGGTCAGTGTGTGTGTGTGAGCCCGTACCCCAGTGAGAGTCAGTGTGTGTGTGAGCCCGTACCCCAGTGAGAGTCAGTGTGTGTGTGTGTGGGACCCCGTACCCCAGTGAGAGTCAGTGTGTGTGTGAGCCCGTACCCCAGTGAGGGTCAGTGTGTGTGTGTGTGAGCCCGTACCCCAGTGAGGGTCAGTGTGTGTGTGTGAGCCCGTACCCCAGTGAGGGTCAGTGTGTGTGTGAGCCCTTACCCCAGTGAGAGTCAGTGTGTGTGTGAGCCCGTATCCCAGTGAGGGTCAGTGTGTGTGTGAGCCCGTATCCCAGTGAGGGTCAGTGTGTGTGTGTGGGACCCTGTACCCCAGTGAGAGTCAGTGTGTGTGTGTGGGACCCTGTACCCCAGTGAGAGTCAGTGTGTGTGTGAGCCCGTACCCCAGTGAGAGTCAGTGTGTGTGTGAGCCCGTACCCCAGTGAGGGTCAGTGTGTGTGTGGGACCCCGTACCCCAGTGAGGGTCAGTGTGTGTGTGGGTCCCCGTACCCCAGTGAGGGTCAGTGTGTGTGTGTGGGACCCCGTACCCCAGTGAGGGTCAGTGTGTGTGGGACCCCGTACCCCAGTGAGAGTCAGTGTGTGTGTGAGCCCGTACCCCTGTGAGGGTCAGTGTGTGTGTGTGGGACCCCGTACCCCAGTGAGAGTCAGTGTGTGTGTGAGAGCCCGTACCCCAGTGAGAGTCAGTGTGTGTGTGGGACCCCGTACCCCAGTGAGAGTCTGTGTGTGTGTGAGCCCGTACCCCAGTGAGGGTCAGTGTGTGTGTGAGCCCGTACCCCAGTGAGAGTCAGTGTGTGTGTGAGCCCATACCCCAGTGAGAGTCAGTGTGTGTGTGGGACCCCGTACCCCAGTGAGAGTCAGTGTGTGTGTGAGACCGTACCCCAGTGAGAGTCAGTGTGTGTGTGAGCCCGTATCCCAGTGAGGGTCAGTGTGTGTGTGTGAGCCCATACCCCAGTGAGGGTCAGTGTGTGTGTGTGTGAGCCCGTATCCCAGTGAGGGTCAGTGTGTGTGTGTGTGAGAGCCCGTACCCCAGTGAGGGTCAGTGTGTGTGTGAGCCCGTACCCCAGTGAGAGTCAGTGTGTGTGTGAGCCCGTACCCCAGTGAGGGTCAGTGTGAGTGTGAGCCCGTACCCCAGTGAGAGTCAGTGTGTGTGTGAGAGCCCGTACCCCAGTGAGAGTCAGTGTGTGTGTGAGCCCGTACCCCAGTGAGGGTCAGTGTGTGTGTGTGTGAGCCCGTACCCCAGTGAGAGTCAGTGTGTGTGTGAGCCCGTACCCCAGTGAGAGTCAGTGTGTGTGTGTGAGCCCGTATCCCAGTGAGGGTCAGTGTGTGTGTGTGAGCCCGTACCCCAGTGAGAGTCAGTGTGTGTGTGAGCCCGTACCCCAGTGAGAGTCAGTGTGTGTGTGAGCCCGTATCCCAGTGAGAGTCAGTGTGTGTGTGAGCCCGTACCCCAGTGAGAGTCAGTGTGTGTGTGAGCCCGTACCCCAGTGAGAGTCAGTGTGTGTGTGTGAGCGCGTACCCCAGTGAGAGTCAGTGTGTGTGAGAGCCCGTACCCCAGTGAGTGTGTGTGTGTGTGTGTGTGAGAGCACATACCCCAGTGAGAGTCAGTGTGTGTGTGAGCCCGTACCCCGGTGAGAGTCAGTGTGTGTGTGTGAGCCCGTACCCCAGTGAGAGTCAGTGTGTATGTGAGCCCGTACCCCAGTGAGAGTCAGTGTGTGTGTGAGCCCGTACCCCAGTGAGAGTCAGTGTGTGTGTGGGAGCCCGTATCCCAGTGAGGGTCGGTGTGTGTGTGTGAGCCCGTACCCCAGTGAGAGTCAGTGTGTGTGTGAGCCCGTACCCCAGTGAGGGTCAGAGTGTGTGTGTGAGCCCGTACCCCAGTGAGGGTCAGTGTGTGTGTGTGAGCCCGTATCCCAGTGAGAGTCAGTGTGTGTGTGTGAGCCCGTACCCCAGTGAGGGTCAGTGTGTGTGTGAGCCCGTACCCCAGTGAGGGTCAGTGTGTGTGTGTGAGCCCGTATCCCAGTGAGGGTCAGTGTGTGTGTGTGAGCCCGTACCCCAGTGAGAGTCAGTGTGTGTGTGTGGGACCCCGTACCCCAGTGAGAGTCAGTGTGTGTGGGACCCCGTACCCCAGTGAGAGTCAGTGTGTGTGTGAGCCCGTATCCCAGTGAGGGTCAGTGTGTGTGTGTGAGACCCCGTACCCCAGTGAGAGTCAGTGTGTGTGTGAGCCCGTACCCCAGTGAGAGTCAGTGTGTGTGGGACCCCGTACCCCAGTGAGAGTCAGTGTGTGTGTGAGCCCGTACCCCAGTGAGAGTCAGTGTGTGTGTGGGACCCCGTACCCCAGTGAGGGTCAGTGTGTGTGTGGGACCCCGTACCCCAGTGAGGGTCAGTGTGTGTGTGTGGGACCCCGTACCCCAGTGAGAGTCAGTGTGTGTGGGACCCCGTACCCCAGTGAGAGTCAGTGTGTGTGTGAGCCCGTACCCCAGTGAGGGTCAGTGTGTGTGTGTGGGACCCCGTACCCCAGTGAGAGTCAGTGTGTGTATGAGCCCGTACCCCAGTGAGAGTCAGTGTGTGTGGGACCCCATACCCCAATGAGAGTCAGTGTGTGTGGGAGCCCGTACCCCAGTGAGAGTCAGTGTGTGTGTGAGCCCGTATCCCAGTGAGAGTCAGTGTGTTTGTGTGAGCCCGTACCCCAGTGAGAGTCAGTGTGTGTGTGAGCCCGTACCCCAGTGAGAGTCACTGTTTGTGGGGGAGCCCATACCCCAGTGAGAGTCAGTGTGTGTGTGAGCCCGTACCCCAATGAGAGTCAGTGTGTGTGTGTGTGAGCCCGTACCCCAGTGAGGGTCAGTGTGTGTGTGAGCCCGTATCCCAGTGAGAGTCAGTGTGTGTGTGAGCCCGTACCCCAGTGAGGGTCAGTGTGTGTGTGAGCCCGTACCCCAGTGAGGGTCAGTGTGTGTGTGAGCCCGTACCCCAGTGAGGGTCAGTGTGTGTGTGAGCCCGTATCCCAGTGAGAGTCAGTGTGTGTGTGAGCCCGTACCCCAGTGAGGGTCAGTGTGTGTGTGAGCCCGTATCCCAGTGAGAGTCAGTGTGTGTGTGAGCCCGTATCCCAGTGAGGGTCAGTGTGTGTGTGAGCCCGTACCGCAGTGAGGGTCAGTGTGTGTGTGAGCCCGTACCCCAGTGAGGGTCAGTGTGTGTGTGAGCCTGTATCCCAGTGAGAGTCAGTGTGTGTGTGAGCCCGTACCCCAGTGAGAGTCAGTGTGTGTGTGTGAGCCCGTACCCCAGTGAGGGTCAGTGTGTGTGTGAGCCCGTACCCCAGTGAGGGTCAGTGTGTGTGTGTGAGCCCGTATCCCAGTGAGGGTCAGTGTGTGTGTGAGCCCGTATCCCAGTGAGAGTCAGTGTGTGTGTGAGCCCGTACCCCAGTGAGAGTCAGTGTGTGTGTGTGAGCCCGTACCCCAGTGAGAGTCAGTGTGTGTGTGTGAGCCCGTACCCCAGTGAGGGTCAGTGTGTGTGTGAGCCCGTACCCCAGTGAGGGTCAGTGTGTGTGTGAGCCCGTACCCCAGTGAGGGTCAGTGTGTGTGTGAGCCCGTACCCCAGTGAGGGTCAGTGTGTGTGTGAGCCCGTACCCCAGTGCGAGTCAGTGTGTGTGTGTGAGCCCGTACCCCAGTGAGAGTCAGTGTGTGTGTGAGCCCGTACCCCAGTGAGAGTCAGTGTGTGTGTGTGCCCGTACCCCAGTGAGGGTCAGTGTGTGTGTGTGTGAGCCCGTATCCCAGTGAGGGTCAGTGTGTGTGTGAGCCCGTACCCCAGTGAGGGTCAGTGTGTGTGTGGGAGCCCGTACCCCAGTGAGGGTCAGTGTGTGTGTGAGCCCGTACCCCAGTGAGGGTCAGTGTGTGTGTGAGCCCGTACCCCAGTGAGGGTCAGTGTGTGTGTGTGAGCCCGTACCCCAGTGAGGGTCAGTGTGTGTGTGAGCCCGTACCCCAGTGAGAGTCAGTGTGTGTGTGAGCCCGTATCCCAGTGAGAGTCAGTGTGTGTGTGAGCCCGTACCCCAGTGAGAGTCAGTGTGTGTGTGAGCCCGTACCCCAGTGAGGGTCAGTGTGTGTGTGAGCCCGTACCCCAGTGAGGGTCAGTGTGTGTGTGAGCCCGTATCCCAGTGAGAGTCAGTGTGTGTGTGAGCCCGTACCCCAGTGAGGGTCAGTGTGTGTGTGAGCCCGTACCCCAGTGAGGGTCAGTGTGTGTGTGAGCCCGTATCCCAGTGAGAGTCAGTGTGTGTGTGAGCCCGTACCCCAGTGAGAGTCAGTGTGTGTGTGAGCCCGTACCCCAGTGAGGGTCAGTGTGTGTGTGAGCCCGTACCCCAGTGAGGGTCAGTGTGTGTGTGAGCCCGTACCCCAGTGAGAGTCAGTGTGTGTGTGTGAGCCCGTACCCCAGTGAGAGTCAGTGTGTGTGTGAGCCCGTACCCCAGTGAGAGTCAGTGTGTGTGTGTGTGAGCCCGTACCCCAGTGAGAGTCAGTGTGTGTGTGAGCCCGTACCCCAGTGAGAGTCAGTGTGTGTGTGAGCCCGTACCCCAGTGAGGGTCAGTGTGTGTGTGAGCCCGTACCCCAGTGAGAGTCAATGTGTGTGGGAGCCCGTACCCCAGTGAGAGTCAGTGTGTCTGTGAGCCCGTACCCCAGTGAGGGTCAGTGTGTGTGTGGGAGCCCGTACCCCAGTGAGGGTCAGTGTGTGTGTGAGCCCGTACCCCAGTGAGAGTCAGTGTGTGTGTGTGAGCCCGTACCCCAGTGAGGGTCAGTGTGTGTGGGAGCCCGTACCCCAGTGAGGGTCAGTGTGTGTGTGAGCCCGTACCCCAGTGAGGGTCAGTGTGTGTGTGTGAGCCCGTACCCCAGTGAGGGTCAGTGTGTGTGTGAGCCCGTACCCCAGTGAGAGTCAGTGTGTGTGTGAGCCCGTATCCCAGTGAGAGTCAGTTTTTGTGTGAGCCCGTACCCCAGTGAGGGTCAGTGTGTGTGTGAGCCCGTACCCCAGTGAGGGTCAGTTTGTGTGTGGGAGCCCGTACCCCAGTGAGGGTCAGTGTGTGTGTGAGCCCGTACCCCAGTGAGAGTCAGTCTGTGTGTGAGCCCGTACCCCAGTGAGAGTCAGTGTGTGTGTGAGCCCGTACCCCAGTGAGAGTCAGTGTGTGTGTGAGCCCGTACCCCAGTGAGAGTCAGTGTGTGTGTGAGCCCGTACCCCAGTGAGAGTCAGTGTGTGTGTGAGCCCGTATCCCAGTGAGAGTCAGTGTGTGTGTGGGAGCCCGTATCCCAGTGAGGGTCAGTGTGTGTGTGAGCCCGTATCCCAGTGAGAGTCAGTGTGTGTGTGTGAGCCCGTACCCCAGTGAGGGTCAGTGTGTGTGTGTGAGCCCGTACCCCAGTGAGGGTCAGTGTGTGTGTGAGCCCGTACCCCAGTGAGAGTCAGTGTGTGTGTGAGCCCGTACCCCAGTGAGAGTCAGTGTGTGTGTGTGAGCCCGTACCCCAGTGAGGGTCAGTGTGTGTGTGAGCCCGTACCCCAGTGAGGGTCAGTGTGTGTGTGTGAGCCCGTATCCCAGTGAGAGTCAGTGTGTGTGTGAGCCCGTACCCCAGTGAGGGTCAGTGTGTGTGTGTGAGCCCGTATCCCAGTGAGGGTCAGTGTGTGTGTGTGAGCCCGTATCCCAGTGAGAGTCAGTGTGTGTGTGTGTGTGTGTGTGAGAGCCCGTATCCCAGTGAGAGTCAGTGTGTGTGTGGGACCCCGTACCCCAGTGAGAGTCAGTGTGTGTGTGAGCCCGTACCCCAGTGAGAGTCAGTGTGTGTGTGGGACCCCGTACCCCAGTGAGAGTCCGTGCGTATAGTCTGTAGAGATGGCATGCTGGCTCAGTGGTTAGCACTGCTGCCTCACAGCACCAGAGACCCGGGTTTGATTCCAGTCTCGGAGGACTGTCTGTGTGGAGTTTGCATGTTCTCCCCGTGTCTGCGTGGATTACCTCCCACAGTCTGAAGATGTGCAGGACGGTTTAATTAGCCATCCTAAATTACCCCATAGTGAAGGGAAATGGGTCTGGGTGAGTTATTTGTCGGAGGGTCGGTGTGGGCTGAAGGGCCTGTTTCCACACTCTAGAGAATCTAATCTAATCTATTACTCACAAAGCAATGAAAGTGAAATTATAAAAGAGTTTATTTGTGCTTTCGATTGTCTTCACAATTGTCAAAGGAAATTTACAGAGTGTCAGTTTTAAATGACACTTCTTAAACCTGTCCCCCCACCACAACCATTTCCCCCTCGCTGTCCCACCCACAGGCTGGCCGGGGGATGGGGTGGGGGTGTGATCCTGTCCCAGGGGAGGTGTGTGGGGAAGGTTAACCCTGTACCAGACAGACAGACCCTCAGCACCAGGTCATAATCACCTCTTCAGGCTGGACTGGGGGGGCGGGGTGGGTGGGAGATAGGGATGGGGGGGTTTTAAGGGGAGCTGGGGCTGGTGGGGGGGGGTTTAAGGGGAGCTGGGGCTGGGGGGCGTTTAAGGGGCGATGGGACTGGGGCGGGGGGGGGTTTTTGGGGAGATGGGGTTGGGGCGGGTTTAAGGGGAGATGGGACTGGGGCGGGGGGGGTTTAAGGGGAGATGGGGTTGGGGCGGGTTTAAGGGGAGATGGGACTGGGGGCAGGGGTGGGGGGGTGAGATCAAACTTGGTGCAGACACTCAGGCCGTGTTTCAGGAGTCTCCCCAGCGCCTTCAGCCCCCTTGTGCGAGGGGCTGATCAGGGAAGGGTGCGGTGTGCGCCAGTGAGTTGATGTATCCCTGGGGTCAGAGCCAGACGCTCTGTGTCGTTCCCTCCGTCCTGTGGGATCGTGCTGTGCATCCATCGCTGCGGAGTGGCTATCCTGTGCCGCCCGGGACTCTCGGTAATGATGGACCGGGGGTGGTGTTAGCCACAGCCCCCCCCCCACTCCTTCCCTGCCAGGTCCCCCCCCCCGGGGTGGGCTGTGTGGTAGTTCAAAGGGAGGACAGTGAGTGTGGGGGGGAAGGGTGCATTCGGACGGTGATGAGGCGGGGGGGCATCTCAGACGTGCTCGATGGGGCAGACCGGGGTGGGGAGGGTGTGAAGGGGATGGGGGGGGTGGAGAGCGTCTCAGACGCGCTCGATGGGGCAGACGGGGGGGTGTGAAGGGGGTGGGGTGTGTGTGAAGGGGTTGGGGTGGGGGAGTGTGAAGGGGTTGGGGGGGGGGAAGTGTGAAGGTTGGGGGGGTGGAGTGTGAAGGGGTTGGGAGGGGGGAAGTGTGAAGGGGTTGGGGGGGGGAATGTGAAGGGGTTGGGGGGTGTGTGAAGGGGGTGGGGAGGGGGGAGAGCGTCTCAGACACGCTCGATGAAGGTGATGAGCAGCCGGGCCACCCAGACGAAGTGCACGATGAGGCCGATCATCACCGCCCCGATGTTGAGCTGGCGGGAAATCATCAGGTTCCTCCGCGCAGCAGCTGTGGTCCCAGCGCGATTCGCCAACCAGGTCTACATGGGGGGGGGGGGAGAGAGGGAGGGGGAGAGAGAGAGAGGGAGGGAGGGAGGGGGAAAGAGAGGCAGAGGGAGGGAGGGAGGGGGAGAGAGGGACAGGGGGAGGGAGAGAGAGGGTGGAGGGACAGAGGAAGGATGGAGAGAGGGGCAGAGGGAGAGCGAGAGGGGGCGGGACAAAGGGGGGAGGGAGGGAGAGAAGGACAGAAGGGGAGGGAGGGAGAGAGAGGTCAAGGGACAGAGAGAGGAAGGAGGGAGAGGCGAAGAGGGAGGGAGAGATGCAAAGAGAAACAGAGAAAGTGAGAAAGAGACAGAGCAACAGAAAGAGAACAGATAAAGACAGAAATAGGGAGAGGGAGAGAGAGAAGCAGAGAGAGGGAGAGATACACTGAGTCAGCATCACCAATATCACTCCCTCCACAAGCAGCAACCCCCTCCCACCTCCCCACACGTGTACAGGCGTAGACCAGGACCAGCCCTAACCCCTGGGAGGGACTGACCATGAGGTAAAAACAATGACTGCAGATGCTGGAAACCAGATTCTGGATCAGTGGTGCTGGAAGAGCACAGCAATTCAGGCAGCATCCGAGGACAGGCCTGTCCTCGGATGCTGCCTGAATTGCTGTGCTCTTCCAGCACCACTGATCCAGGGACTGACCATGGGCTGGTCTTACAGGATGGTCTCGCACTGGCCTATAGTCCCTTACCATCAGAATGGGCCTGGGGTCCCAGCCCGGACAGCTACAAGTCTGTGTATGTTCCCGTGTGTCTGCTCCATGTACACGAGTACCCATGTGTGTCTACTCCGTATACATGTGTTCCCGTGTCAGTGGGTGTCTGCTCCGTGTACACGTGTTCACGTGTCAGTGTGATATATCCACACTGCTCGTTTATGCTACCATAACGTGTACACATGTGAAACTGTGTGTGTGTGTGTGAGAGAGAGAGTCATAGATGTGTACAGCACAGAAACAGACCCTTTGGCCCAACCTATCCATGCTGACCCAGATATCCCAACCCAATCCAGTCCCACCTGCCAGCACCCGGCCCATGTCCCTCCAACCCCTTCCTATCCATGTCCCCATCCAGGTGCCTTTTAAATGCTGTCATTGTACCAGCCTCCACCACATCCTCTGGCAGCTCATTCCATACACGTACCACCCTCTGGGTGAAAAAGTTGCCCCTAGGGTTCCTTTTAACCTTTCCCCTTTCACCTTAATCCTATGGCTCAGTGTCGGGTGACTGTCTGTGGAGTTTGCACATTCTCCCCGTGTCTGCGTGGGTTTCCTCTGGGTGCTCCGGTTTCCTCCCACAGTTCAAAGATGTGCATGATGGGTGAATTGGCCATGCTAAATTTCCCATAGTGTTCAGGGATGTATAGATTGGGGGTAAATGTAGAGGAACGAGATATTCTTCGGAGGGTCAGTGTGGACTTGTAGACCCGAAGGGCCTGTTTCCACGCTATAGGGATTCTATGCCCCTCTAGTTCTGGTCTCCCCAACCCCAGGGAAAAGACGTTGTCTATTTATCCTATCCATGCCCCTCATAATTTTGTAAACCTCTATAAGGTCACCCCTCAGCCTCCGACGCTCCAGGGAAAACAGCCCCAACCTGTTCAGCCTCTCCCTGTAGCTCAAACCCTCCAATCCTGGCAACATCCTTGTAAACCTTTTCTGAACCCTTTCAAGTTTCACAACATCTTTCCGACAGGAAGGAGACCAGAATTGCACACAATATTCCAACAGTGGCCTAACCAATGTCCTGTACTGCCGCAACATGACCTCCCAACTCCTGTACTCAATACTCTGACCAATAAAGGAAAGCATACCAAACGCCTTCTTCACTATCCTATCTACCTGCGACTCCACTTTCAAGGAGCTGTGAACCTGCACTCCAAGGTCTCTTTGTTCAGCAACACGGCCCAGGACCTTACCATTAAGTGTATAAGTCCTGCTAAGATTTGTTTTCCCAACATGCAGCACCTCACATTTATCTGAATTAAACTCCATCTGCCACTTCTCAGCCCATTGGCCCATCTGGTCCAGATCCTGTTGTAATCTGAGGTAACTCTCTTCGCTGTCCACTACACCTCCAATTTTGGTGTCATCTGCAAACTTACAAATTGTACCTCTTATGCTCACATCCAAATCATTTATGTAAATGACAAAAAGTAGAGGGCCCAGCACCGATCCTTGTGGCACTCCACTGGTCACAGGCCTCCAGTCTGAAAAACCAACCCTCCACCACCACCATGTACATCCTGTCCCTCAGGATTCCCTCCACCACCGACGTCAGGCTCACTAGTCTATAGTTCCCTGGCTTGTCCTTACCACCTTTCTTAAATAATGGCACCACGTTAGCCAACCTCCAGTCTTCCGGCACCTCACCTGTGACTATCGATGATACAAATATCTCAGCAAGGGGCCCAGCAGATGGTCAGAGCGTGTGAGAGAGAGTGTCTCTCTGTGTGATGTACCATTGTCTCCATCACACCCATATTCAATGCCTTTCATGTCTGTGTTCATTTCCCACAATTTCCCCCACCCCAACCACACTGCTGACCCTGACAGTGGCCTCTGCCATCCACAGCAACACCCCTGACACTGTGACCCCACCAGACCAACACCCACTGACCCCACATCTCATGATCTAACAATGACATTTGACCCCACAGTGATCACTGACCTCTCCCTTAACTCTGACCCTCAGCAACACTTGGTGTGCCCACCCCCAGAGTAACCCCTGACCTCACCACAGTGAACTGCAGAGCAACGCCTGACCCCCCCAGAGAGACCCCTGTCCCCACAGTGACCTCTGACACCCCACAATGACCTCTGACCCTTAGTGACTTAGTCACTGTGCCGACCTGCAGAGTAACCCCTGACCCTTTAGTGGTACACTCACTGTGCTGCCCCTGGCCCACAGTGATCTCTGACCCCCACAATGACCCCTGACCCTTACTGACACTGTCACCACGCTGATGCCCCCCCCCCGCACAGTGACCCCTGACCTCTCACTGTCAGACTCTGTTTCCACCCTCCCGCACTGTTCCCCCCCCCCCATTGGCCCTATGGTCACCTCTAACCTCTGTGACCCCCAGCCTGTCCTAACCCCTACACCAAGCAGAAACTGTTCCTAAAGTTGACCCCTACCTCCGAATCACGCCCTCCACCCCCACCACCCACCCCACCCACCCTCGGGGTCAGTAACCTCACCTTCATGGAGTAGACCAGGGCAGCAATACCGAGGGGCAGGAAGCAGAACATGGTGGCAAAAATGGAGCAGGTCAGGTAGTCAGGTACTTTCGGAGGGTAGGCAACCGGGAGGCCATGGGAGACCTGCACCACCGAGGGGTTTCCAGGGTCTGGATCCAGAGACCCTGGGCTGGGAACGCCATCCCTCTCTGACTGCTCACTGCCAGGGGGCAGGACAGAGCCCCTCCCTACACCCACCTCCTCCAGGCCGAGTGAGCACTGCATCCCATCTCCATCGGTAGGAATGATCTCCTGAGGAGGAGAGGGCAGTAGGTCCAGTTCCATGGCGAGCTGTCTGGGGACTGGCAGGCAGAGTGCCCAGCGTGCAGTGGGTACTGGCGAGAGTTCACAGACAGTGCCCTGTGTACACATACACACACACTGCTGACCTGATACAGAGCACCTATTGTCAGCAACAAATACAGGCAACAAGACCTACCATTGTTCCCCACAGCCACACCGAGACAGATTCTACTACACTCGCACACACACACACACACTCGCTCACACACACACACACTCGCTCACACACACACACACTCGTGCACACACACACTCGTGCACACACACACTTGCACACACTCTCACACACACACACTCTCAAACACTCTCACACACACACTCTCTCACACACAGTCACTCACACACACATACACACTCTCACACACACACACATACTCACACACTCACACACACACACACACACCAACCTACATCTCCTGCCGGGACAGCAGCCAATCACAGCACTGCCTTCCCACTGACACCGCACACACACACACACTCACACACACACATTCTCTCACACACATACACACACACTCTCTCACACACTTTCACACACTCATTCACACACACACACTCACTCATACATGCACTCACACACTCTCTCACACACTCTCACACACACACACAGTCTCTCACACACACTCTCACACACATTCTCACACACACACACACTCTCTCACACACACTCACACATACACACACACACACATACACACCCACACACTCTCTCACACACACACTCACATACACACACTCACACATACACACTCACTCACACACACACTCTCACACACACACACACACACTCTCACATACCCACTCTCACACACACACACACACACTCACATACCCACTCACACACTCACACACACACATTCACACACACAAACATTCTCTCACACACACACTCTTTCACACAAACACATACTCATACACACACTCACACATACTCACACACACACACACACACTCACACACACACACACACACTCACACACACACCAACCTACACCTCCTGCCGGGACAGTAGCCAATCACAGCACTGCCTTCCCACTGACACATACACACACTCACACACACACACACACACGTTCTCACACACGCGCATACACACACACACACAACCCACAGACACACAAACACATTCATGCTTACACAGACACACACTAAGTCTACCTGGGGTACGGGCTCTCTCTCACACATGCGTGCTCACACACACTTTGACTCTCACTGTGGTACAGGCTCTCTCACACATGCACGCAGACACACACACGCACACTCACAGACTCTCACTAGGGTACAGGCTCTCTCTCTCACTCACCCACTGACTCTCAATTCCACTTTCCTGACCATTCCCCCCTTTGATCATCGTGCTGATTACAAATCTCTCTCCCTATATTTGATGCCCCGGCCTCGACTGCCCTCTGCAGGAAAGAATCCCACAGAATCCCTCCAATCGAGAAAAGAAATTCCTCCCCGTCTCTGTCTTCAATGGGGTGACCACGTACTCTGAGATTATGTCCCTCTGGGTCCTAGACTCTCTCACACAAGGGGGGAGCAACCCTTCCACATCTTCCCTGTTACATCCAGTTGCTCTCTCTCTCTCTCTCTCTTGTCTCTGCAGTCTCTTCATCTCTTGTTCCCTCTTTTCCTACAGTTTGTTGTTCGCTCTCCCTTTCTCTCCTTCTACACTCTCTCCATCGTTTGCTGTCTCCCCCTGCAATTTCTCCACCACCCATCCTCACTCCCTCACACTGTCTCTCTGTGTCTGCAATTTTCCTGTCACTCTCTCTGTCTCTCTCTCCCTCTGCAACATCTCCATAGCTTCTCTCTCTCTCTCTCTCTCTTGCTTCTCTGTTGCCTCTCCTTACCCTGGATGTCCTTGTGGGAAAAGGTGAGACAGGCCCGGCCTGTATCCTTGGGAGTTTAAGGACCTGAACTGAACTGGATAAGATCCTGGGGGGGGATGTGACTGGGTGGGTGTGGAATGGATGTTTCCCGCTGTGGGACTATCTGAAACTTGGAGTGGGGAGCTCACTGAATTGAATTGAACTTATTGTCCCGTGTACCGAGACACAGTGAAAAGTTTTGTCTTGCGAGCAATACAGACAGATCACAGAGTTAAGTAGCACAGATAGTAAATAATAGGTAAACAGCAGCAAAAACAAAACCACAGGGACAGGGGAATGTTAAGGGTTTGTGAGTCCATTCGGTATTGTAACAACAGTAGGGTAGAAACTGTTTCGAAACCGGTTGGTCTGTGTGTTCAGGCTTCTGTACCTTCTCCCCGACGGTAGAGGTTGTAGAAAAACATTGCCAGGGTGGGATGGATCTTTGAGAATGCTGGCGGCCTTTCCTTGACAGCGGGCCTGGGTAGATGGATTCTATAGATGGGAGGTTGGCCTTTGTGATTGTCCAGGCTGAGTTCACCACTCTCTGTAACCATCTCCGATCTTGAACGGTACAGTTGCCATACCAGGTAGTGATTCATCCAGACAGAATGCTCTCGATGCCGTACCTATAAAAGTTGGCGAGGGTATTCGCCATCATGCCAAATTCCCTCAGCTGCCTGAGGAAGAAGTGATGTTGTTGGGCCTTTGTAACCGGTGCATCCACATGAAGGGTCCAAGAAAGCTTGTTGTGGATGACCACTCCCAGGAGCTTGACCCTCTCCACTCGTCCCCCCTCTGTGCTGTTAATGTGTGGGGGGGGGGCATGAGTAACACCCCGCTGAAAGTCAATTACGAGTTCCTCAGTTTTGCTGGCATTGAGAGCGAGGTTATTCTCAGTGCACCATTTTTCCAGATCTTCCATGTCCCGTCTGTCGTCTGTTTAATCACCATCTGAGATCCGACCGGCTACGTTGGTGTCATCAGCGACTTGTAAATGGCATTAGTCTGGTATTTGGTGACGCAGTCATGGGTATACAGTGAGTACAGTAAGGGGGCTGAGTACACCCCCCTTGGGGGGCTCCAGTGTTGAGTGTTAGTGAGGATGGAATATTGTCCCCAGTCTTCACTGATTGTGGCCTGTGGGTCAGGAAACTGAGGACCCAGTTGCAGAGAGTGGGGCTTAGGCCGAGATCACTAAGTTGGGTAATCAGTCTCGAGGGTATAATAGTGTTGAAGGCTGAACTGTAAGCAGTGAGTAGGATTCTTACATAGCTGTTCTTGGTGTCAAGATGTTCCAGGGAGGAGTGAAGGGCAAGTGATATGGCATCTGACATGGATCAGTTGGTCCGATCGGCAAATTGAAGTGGGTCAAGAGTAGTGGGGAGGCTGGAGTTGGTTAATGCCATGACCAGCCTCTCAAAGCACTTCGTGACCACCGAAGTTAAGGCTGCTGTGGGGTCTATAAGGAGGTGCCCAGAGGTGAGGGAACTTCCTGCTTTCTGTCCAAAAGTTGAGTCTTTGGCATTCCCTCCATCAATCAGCAAAGAATGAATGAGGATCATTAAATATTTGGAAGGGATTTAGATTTGTATGACCAACAGGATGAAGACTAACGGGTGGGGGGGGGGGGATGCAGAAACGTAGGGTCGAGATAATAATCAAACCAGCCACGATCTTACTGAATGACAGAACACTCAGAGGGCCGAATGGCCTACTCTTGTTAATTGTACACATGACCTTTTTTTTTAGGTATTTCTATCTTGAAGGAATCAAAATGTACGGTGCTGGGAAAGCGCAGCCGGTCAGGCAGCGTCCGAGGAGCAGGAGAGTCAACGTTTCGGGCATAAGCTCTTCATCAGGAATGGGGGGTGGGGGAAGGGCTCATGCCCCCAACGTTTCCTCGGACGCTGCCTGACCGGCTGTGCTTTCCCAGCGACACGATCTCGACTCTGAGCTCCAGCACCTGCCATCCACCCCCCCCACCCTCTCTTGAAAGAATGTAGAGTCATAGAATGGTACAGCACGGAAACAGACCCTTCAGCCCAATCTGTCCATGCCGACCAAATTTCCCCAAACTAAACTGGTCCCATTGACCTGCACCAGGCCGAGATCCCAGGAAGCATTCCTGTTCAAGTACCTCTCCAGGTATCTTTTAAATGTTGGAACTGTTACCACATCCTCTGGAAATTCAGTCCAACTATGCACTTGGGTCCCATTGAAATCTTTCCCCTCTCACCTATGCAGCCGTAGAGTCATTGAGCCACACAGTTACAGTCATAGAGATGTACAGCACGGAAACAGACCCTTCTGTCCCACTCGTCCATCCTAACCCAATCTAGTCCCACCTGCCAGCATCCGGCACATATCCCTCCAAACCCTTCCTGTTCATATACTCATCCATTTGCCTCTTAAATGCTGTCATTGTACCAGCCTCCACCACTTCCTCTGGCAGCTCATTCCACACACGCACCACCCTCTGGGTGAAAACGTTGCCCCGTAGGTCTCTTTTATATCTTTCCCCTCTCACCCTAAACCTATGCCCCTCTAGTTCTGGATTCCCCTACCCTAGGGAAAAGACCTTGTCTATTTACCCTATCCATGCCCCTCATGGTTTTATAAACCTCGAGTTCTGGACTCCCCCACCCCAGGGGGAAAAGACCTTGTCTATTTACCCTATCCATGCCCCTCATACACCAGGTAATTTATCCACCTTCAGACTGCTCAGCTCCCCCAGCACCTTCTCCTGAGTGATGCCACTACACTCTGCCCCACCAACTCTCTTGAGGACCTAGTGAGCTGCTGGGGTCTTCCCTGGTACAAAATACCCATTCAGTTCCTCTGCTATTTCTTTGATCCCCATTTCTACATCTCAGCCTTGGGCTTTGCACTGATTCCTGCCTCTCCCTCTCTTTTGCCTTTTGGATATTGAAAGAAACTCTTGCAATCTTCTTTTAGATTTCTAGCAAGCTTACTCTCCTATTTCATCTTCTGCTCTCTTGTTGCTGTTTTAGTTATCCTCTGCTGGGATTCCCATTAATCTTCATCACATATTCCTTCGCGTTAATGCTGTCCCTGACTTCTACTATCTTCGGCGGTTGCCCCTTCGGAGCCAAAGGTGGGGGGGTAGTTTTCTGTTGGTCAATACATTCTGAATGCCGCTGAGTGTTTAGGGAACGTTACGTTAGGTTCTTTTGTTACAGTTAAGGGACAGGGGGAGGAAGGGAGGGGAGAGGAGGAAGGGAGAGGGCCGGTAGGATGCAGACTGCGTGCCCTCACCGAGTCCTGACTCACTCAGAGTTCAATTCCTCCTGGATTTCCTGTGGCTCTGAAGGAGGAGATACCCGAGGCAGAGAGAGATGGTCACTAGCACAGCCACGGTCAGGCCATAGCAAAGGTGCAGCCTGTGTCCAGGTGAGATCGCCTCCCCGTGGCAGGAACCTGCAACAACAGAGGATAAAAAAACCCACCAGGGGGTGGGGGTGGAATCAGACTCCCAAACAATAGACACTACTCCCCACCCCCACCCCCCTCCTCTTCCGACAGTCCTCAGATACCTCCACCCTCGGGAACCTTTCGGTCTAATCTAGAGCTGTCTCCATTCTGAGAGTGTCGATCTAGAGCAGTCCCCCCTCTTGGGACCCACTGATCTAGAACAGTCCCATGTCTGAGTGTGCTGATCTAGAACCTTTGAATCTCTGACCATGCTGATCTAGGACAGTCCCCCCTCTGAGCTGACTGATCTGGAACTGTCCCCTCCCTGACCATGCTGATCTAGAACCGATCTAGACCGGTCCCTTCTCTGAGCATGTCGATCTCAAACCAATCCAGAACAGTGCCCCCTTGGGCGCGCCAATTGTTCTGATCGCGGGTGTTCGATCTCGCCGCGGGACAGACGTGCTCACGTCTCCCGTTCTAGTTTCCCAGGCTGTGGGAGAGTGGAACCCACTCGAGAGAATCGAGAACATCCCCCGCCGCCCCGCCCGCTCCGACTCACCCACGATGGCCAGGGGCCTGACCATGTGCTGCCCCAGGAGGGGGTTCTCCAGGACGAAGGTGTAATTGCTGGCGGGCCCCAGGCGGATGGGAATGCTGCTAATTATGGAGTACAGTCCCCTCCTGCCAGTCCAGAACGCCGTCCTGCTCTCCTTGGTCACGTTGTTCCATCCCGCAGCGATCCACCCCACCTCCGGTTTCGGATACCCCCCTGAACTGGACACGTTGACCAGCCCGGGGCCCGAGCAGTTGCCCAGGTCAAAGGTCACCTTCGGTTCACTGTACGGAGCTGGAGAGGTCAACGCAGAGAGAGAGCAGATTCTTAAAGTACCCTCCTACAGTCGGCCCCACACCCACAAACAGCCCCTCCCTCCTCCCCAGGGACAAAGCAGCCCCCGTGGAATCCCATACCCCAACTCTCAACATCCTGGGGGTTACCATCGACCAGAAACCCACCAGGACCCACCACATCAACCCAGCGGCTCCAAGAGCAGGTCAGAGGCTGGGAATCCTGCACCGAGTAACTCCCCTCCTGACTCCCCCCAAAGCCTGTCCCACCATCGACAAGGCCCAAGGCAGGAGGGTGAGGGAATACTCCCCACTGGCTGGAATGTGAGAGGATGTGTTTTTTGAGAGTGTCTGTTTATGTGAGTTGTTCTGAGTGTCTTTTTGGTAATGTCCGAGTGTGAGTGTGTGTGTGTGTGTGTCTGAGTGTGTGTGTGCGCGTGTGTGCTGGAGTGTGAGTATGAGAGGTTAATTAAGTGTGAGAATGAGTGTGAGAGAGTGAGTATACGTGTTTGTGTGAAAGAGTGTGTGTGAGACTAAGTTTGTGTGTGAGAGTGTGTGCAAGAGTGTGAGAGAGTATGATTGGGTAAATGAGTGTGCGCGAGAGTGTATGTAAATAAAAATGTGAGAGTAAGTGTAATTGAGTGTAAGTGTATAAATGAGTGTGAGTCAGAGTGTGTGTGTAAGAGAGTCAGTGTGTAATTGTGTGTGTGTGAGTGTGGATGTGTGTGTGAGCAGCCCGCACTCCAGGCCAGCCTGGACAGTGGCTCCTGTGAAGGGTGTGTGTGTGTGTGTGCTGGCATCGGGGGATGGGGTGCCAAGTTGCTGTGGTGTGGGGAGAGGGTGCTATACGAATGAAGGTGAGAGTTGTTGATATTACCTGCGACACGCAGGCTGACAGTGTGAGAGCTGCGGTGGAGCATGGTGCTAACGGAACACAGATAGTCAGCCTGGTCCTCCAGGCGCACAGCCCTCAGCCGCAGTGAGGCGTTCCCCTGTGCTAGCTCCTGCACGAAGAGCTGGGTCCGATTGTGGAACATGGGATCCTGCTGTGCCAGCTGCTCTGTCTGGTAGTAGTAACTGTGAGTCACGCGGGCAGAGGCAGAAAGCTGCCAGGTTAACACCAGGTAACGCAGGGGAGAGTCACGGTCAGGTTGGAATGTACACGGGATGGTCACATCTCGGCCAAACTCAGCAACAATCACAGGAACGGTGCCCCTCACCAAACCTGCACCAGAACAACACAGTCTGTTAGTGTACAGGGAGCTTTACTCTGTATCTAACCCCGTGCTGTCCCTGTCCCTGGGAGTGTTTGATGGGGGACAGTGTACAGGGAGCTTTACTCTGTATCTAACCCCGTGCTGTCCCTGTCCCTGGGAGTGTTTGATGGGGGACAGTGTAGAGGGAGCTTTACTCTGTATCTAACCCCGTGCTGTCCCTGTCCCTGGGAGTGTTTGATGGGGGACAGTGTAGAGGGAGCTTTACTCTGTATCTAACCCCGTGCTGTCCCTGTCCCTGGGAGTGTTTGATGGGGGACAGTGTAGAGGGAGCTTTACTCTGTATCTAACCCTGTGCTGTCCCTGTCCCTGGGAGTGTTTGATGGGGGGACAGTGTAGAGGGAGCTTTACTCTGTATCTAACCCCGTGCTGTCCCTGTCCCTGGGAGTGTTTGATGTGGGGACAGTGTAGAGGGAGCTTTACTCTGTATCTAACCCCGTGCTGTCCCTGTCCTGGGAGTGTTTGATGGGGGGACAGTGTAAAGGAAGCTTTACTCTGTATCTAACCCTGTGCTGTCCCTGTCCCTGGGAGTGTTTGATGTGGGGACAGTGTAGAGGGAGCTTTACTCTGTATCTAACCCCGTGCTGTCCCTGTCCCTGGGAGTGTTTGATGGGGGGACAGTGTAGAGGGAGCTTTACTCCGTATCTAACCCCGTGCTGTCCCTGTGTAACTCGCTGGGTTAACGGTTGGAGATACTCACTGAGCAGAGTGAGCTGTAAGATGAAGATGGGAGGGAGCCAGAAGGAATGGAAATCACCTTCACTCATTGTTCACATTCCTGCAACAGAAACCAATGCAATGTGGTCATTCCTCACTCTACTGACAAACCTTACTGACCCTCCGACAGTGCGGCACTCCCTCAGCACTGACCCTCCGACAGTGCGGCACTCCCTCAGCACTGACCCTCCAACAGTGCGGCACTCCCTCAGCACTGACCCTCCGACAGTGCGGCACTCCCTCAGCACTGACCCTCCGACAGTGCCCACTCCCTCAGCACTGACCCTCCAACAGTGCGGCACTCCCTCAGCACTGACCCTCCGACAGTGCGGCACTCCCTCAGCACTGACCCTCCGACAGTGCCCACTCCCTCAGCACTGACCCTCCGACAGTGGCCACTCCCTTAGCACTGACCCTCCGACAGTGCGGCAGTCCCTCAGCACTGACCCTCCGACAGTGCCCACTCCCTCAGCACTGACCCTCCGACAGTGCGGCATTCCCTCAGCACTGAACCTCTGACAGTGCCCACTCCCTCAGCACTTACTCTCCGACAGTGCCCACTCCCTCAGCACTGTCCCTCCGACAGTGCCCACTCCCTCAGCACTGTCCCTCCGACAGTGCCCACTCCCTCAGCACTGACCCTCCGACAGTGCCCACTCCCTCAGCTCTGACCCTCCGACAGTGCCCACTCCCTCAGCACTGACCCTCCGACAGTGCCCACTCCCTCAACACTGAACCTCCGACAGTGCCCACTCCCTTAGCACTGACCCTCCGACAGTGCCCACTCCCTCAGCACTGACCCTCCGACAGTGCCCACTCCCTCAGCACTGCCCCTCCGACAGTGCCCACTCCCTCAGCACTGACCCTCCGACAGTGCCCACTCCCTCAGCACTGACCCTCCGACATTGCCCACTCCCTCAGCACTGCCCCTCCGACAGTGCCCACTCCCTCAGCACTGACCCTTCGACAGTGCCCACTCCCTCAGCACTGACCCTCCGACAGTGCCCACTCCCTGAGCAGTGGGAGAGAGATGACTGCTCTTGGTTTAATCCCAGGCTGAGTGAACCTCAGTAGAGGGGCGTGACTGAGATAAGTGAGCTGCGATGCTGCTGGCCTCACTCTGAGTTGTCTGACACAGCAGTCTGGCTCCGAAACAGCCACTGGTGTGTTCCCTCAGATTGTCTCTGACGTTGGAAACAGTGCATCTGTTGTTGATGTGGGGATGGAGTGAATACAGATGAAACTGAACTTGCTGAATGAATGGTGTTTTTCAGAAACGCTGTGTTGTGTTCGAACAGTTATTATTCTCTGCTCGTCCCATTTTGTCACGACAAACTTACTGTGAAATAGACAGGACCGCGTGTGGCACAATTCACTGAACGGATGGTCATTGATTCCAGAGAGCCAGGAGGTGGAGAAGGCAACATTTCATGTGTCACCCTTCTACAGGACTGGGGGTGTGGGTATAGGGGGGAGCTGCAGATAGAGGGGGTGTTGGGGGCTGTGGGCTGAAAGGGAGGACTGCAGACGCTGGAGACCAGAGTCTAGATTAGAGAGTGTGGTGCCGGAAAAGCACAGCCGGCCAGGCAGCAACCGAGGGGCAGGAACATCGACATTTTGGGCAAAAGCCCTTTCATCAGGGATGAGGCTGGGAGCCTCGGGGGTGGAGAGATAAATGGGACGGGGGTGGGGATGCGGAGAAGGGAGCTGAGAGTATGATGGGTGAATGGGGGGGTGGGGATGGATGTGATAGGTCAGAGAGGAGGGTAGAGTGGATAGATGGGAAGGGAGATAGGCAGGTAGGACAAGTCATGGGGACAGTGCTGAGCTGGAAGTTTAGAACTAGGGTGAGGTGGGGGAAGGGGAAATGAGGAAGCTGTTGAAGTCCACATTGATGCCCTGGGGTTGAAGTGTTCCGAGGCAGAAGATGAGGCGTTCTTCCTCCAGGTGTGTGGTGGTGAGGGAGCGGCGGTGAAGGAGGCCCAGGACCTCCATGTCCTCGGCAGAGTGGGAGGGGGAGTTGAAATGTTGGGCCACGGGGCGATTTGGTTGATTGGTGCGGGTGTCTCGGAGATGTTCCCTAAAGCGCTCTGCTAGGAGGCGCCCAGTCTCCCCAATGTAGAGGAGACCGCATCGGGAGCA
Organism: Chiloscyllium plagiosum; assembly: GCF_037043375.1. Classification (NCBI taxonomy): domain Eukaryota; kingdom Metazoa; phylum Chordata; class Chondrichthyes; order Orectolobiformes; family Hemiscylliidae; genus Chiloscyllium; species Chiloscyllium plagiosum. The sequence goes on along the minus strand of NW_028270176.1, from coordinate 35,967,522 downwards.
ACGGATACAATAAATGATATTAGTGGACGTGCAGGTAAAACTTTGATGGATGTGGAAGGCTCCTTTAGGGCCTTGGATGGAGGTGAGGGAGGAGGTGTGGGCACAGGTTTTACAGTTCCTGCGGTGGCAGGGGAAAGTGCCAGGATGGGAGGGTGGGTCGGAGGGGGGGCGTGGACCTGACCAGGTAGTCACGGAGGGAACGGTCTTTGCGGAAGGCGGAAAGGGGTGGGGAAGGAAATATATCCCTGGTGGTGGCGTCCGTTTGGAGGTGGCGGAAATGTCGGCGGATGATTTGGTTTATGTGAAGTTGAGGACAGGCAAAGGGTATGACCCAGTTGGTCAATGGGAGGAATGGACCCGGTTGGTGGCTGGGAGGGAGGGGGAGGGGCTGGGAAGGGTGTCGGGGGGGGGGGATGATGACGGAGGGAATTTGAAATTGGAGAACTCAATGTTGAGTCCCCCCGGGCTGGAGGCTGCCCAGGGGGCGGATGAGGTTGGGTTTGTTGTGGCACTGGAAGAAGCCAAGGCTGCTGTTGTCGGAGAGGGAGTGGGAAGGGGAATTGAAATGGGCGGTGACTGGGTGACCCTCTGTCTCCCCTGGAAGGAGTGTTTGGGGCCCTGCGTGCAGGTGAGGGAGGGAGGGGGGGGGATATCCGCAGGTTTGACATCTTTTCCGTGAGAATTATTGACTCATGAATTACTCTATTAGAGAGGGATAGAACACACAGGAACAGGAGGAGGCCATTCATAACTCCCTCCTCCAGCCTGGAGCTTTACTCTGTATCTAACCCCGTGCTGTCCCTGTCCCTGGGAGTGTTTGATGGGGGACAGTGTAGAGGGAGCTTTACTCTGTATCTAACCCCGTGCTGTCCCTGTCCCTGGGAGTGTTTGATGGGGGAACAGTGTAGAGGAAGCTTTACTCTGTATCTAACCCCGTGCTGTCCCTGTCCCTGGGAGTATTTGATGGGGGACAGTGTAGAGGGAGCTTTACTTTGTATCTAACCCTGTGCTGTCCCTGTACCTGGGAGTGTTTGATGGGGGACAGTGTAGAGGGAGCTTTACTCTGTATCTAACCCTGTGCTGTCCCTGTCCCTGGGATGGAGTGACAGTGTAGAGGGAGCTTTACTCTGTATCTAACCCCATACTGTCCCTGTCCCTGGGAGTGTTTGATGGGGGGACAGTGTAGAGGGAGCTTTACTCTGTGTCTAAACCCATGCCATCCCTGTCCCTGGGAGTGTTTGATGGGGGGACAGTGTAGAGGGAGCTTTACTCTGTATCTAACCCTGTGCTGTCCCTGTCCCTGGGAGTGTTTGATGGGGGGACAGTGTAGAGGGAGCTTTACTCTGTATCTAAACCCATGCCATCCCTGTCCCTGGGAGTGTTTGATGGGGGGACAGTGTAGAGGGAGCTTTACTCTGTATCTAACCCTCTGCTGTCCCTGTCCCTGGGAGTGTTTGATGAGGGACAGTGTAGAGGGAGCTTTCCTCTGTATCTAATCCCATGCTGTCCCTGTCTGGGAGTGTTTGATGCGGGGACAGTGTAGAGGGAGCTTTACTCTGTATCTAACCCCGTGCTGTCCCTGTCCCTGGGAGTGTTTGATGGAGGGGACAGTGTAGAGGGAGCTTTACTCTGTATCTAACCCCATGCTGTCCCTGTCTTGGGACTCACAGAGTCATAGCGATGTACAGAACGGAAATAGACCCTTCAGCCCAACACATCCATGCTGACTCAGATATCCTAAATTAATCCAGTCCCATTTGCCAGCACCCGGCCCATATCCCTCCAACCCCTTCCTATTCATGTCCCCATCCAGGTGCCTTTTAAATGCTGTCATTGTACCAGCCTCCACCACTTCCTCTGGCACCTCATTCCACACACGTACCACCCTCTGGATGAAAAAGTTGCCCCTTAGGTCTCTTTTATATCTTTCCCCTCTCACCTTAAAACTATTTCCTCTAGTTCTGGACTCCCCCACCCCAGGGAAAAGATGACCTCCCAACTCCTGTACTCAATACTCTGACCAATAAAGGAAAGCATACCAAACGTCTCCTTCACTATCCTATCTACCTGGGACTCCACTTTCAAGGAGCTATGAACCTGCACTCCAAGGTTTTTTGGTACAGCCTCTCATGATTTTATAAACCTCTATAAGCTCACCCCTCAGCCTCCGACGCTCCAGGGAAAACAGCCCCAGTCTGTTCAGCCTCTCCCTGTAGCTCAAACCCTCCAACATATTTGTATATCTTTTCTGAACCCTTTTAAGTTTCATAACATCCTTGCCCCAACACACAATATTCCAAACAAGGCTTAACCAATGTTCTGTGCAGCAGCAACATGACCTCCCAACTCCTACAGTATATTCCTGATGAAGGGCTCTGGCCTGAAACGTCGACTCTCCTGCTCCTCGGACACTGCCCGACCTGCTGCGCTTTTCCAGCACCACACTCTCGACTCTGATCTCCAGCATCTGCCGTCCTCAGCGTCTCCTGTCCTCAACGCGCTGACCAACAAAAGCAAGCCGACGAAACGCCTTCATCCCCATCCCTCTCAGTTGGCTTCGTTTGGTGATTAACAGATTGAGGGAGTTGAGTCAATGACGTCCATTTAAAGGGGCAACTCCTCAGCGTTGGCTTTTCAAAGTGTTTGGTTGCAACTTGAAATGGTTCTGACAGTAAACCCTGGCTGTGAATCTGAGGGTCTGGAGTGTATGAGTTTGGCTGACTTCCAGCTTTGTATGAACTCTGCCTTGCCATTTAAGATGGAACACCCAAACAAATCATTCCGTTTCATTCTCACTGAGTCGCAGTTATTCATGTGTCTGTCCAGTTCTGTCACACACCAGTCTTCCATCCACTGAGTCTGTTCGGTTTGATTTATTGGAGGCCCGTGTACCTAAGTACAGTGAAACGTTTTGTTTTGTGAGCAACACAGGCAGATCGTGGCAAACCAGGGCATGCAGATCTGATTAGATCCCCTACAGTGTGGAAGCAGGCCCTTCGGCCCAACAGGTCCACACCGGCCCTCCGAAGAGCAACCCACCCACCTCTGACTAATGCACCTAACACTACGGGCAATTTCCCACGGCCAATCCACCCTGACCTGCACGTCTTTGGAATGTGGGCGGAAACCGGAGCACCCGGAGGAAACCCGCGCAGACACGGGGGCAGAATGTGCAAACTCCACACAGACAGTCGCCCGAGGGTGGGATCGAACCCGGGTCCCTGACGCTGTGAGGCAGCAGTGCTAACCACTGAGCCATCGTGCCACCCCGGGGTATTTAGCCAGACCGAGGTATCCAGGGCTACAGCTGCACAGGGAGCTCAACATTCGATTTGAATTGGAGAGGTCCACTCATCAGCCTGGTAACGGCTGGGAAGGAACTGTTCCTGTTCCAAGCTTCTGTACCATTGGAGATCATTCCCGGGGTGGGAAGGGTCTTTGATGATGTTAGCAGCCCTTCCTGCAGCAGTGAGCTGTGTAAGTGGAGTCCACGCACGGGAGGTTGGTTCCCGGGATGGTCTGGGTTGTGCACACCACCTTCTGGATGTAGGTTTGCTCGCTGAGCTAGAAGGTTCATCTTCAGATGTTTCGTCACCACACTAGGTAACATCTTCAGTGAGCCTCCGGACGAGGCACTGGTGGTGTAGCCCGCTTTCTATTTATATAGAGTCATTGAGATGTAAAGCATGGAAACAGACCCTTCAGTCCAACCCGTCCATGCTGACCCAGATACCCCAACCCAATCTAGTCCCACCTGCCAGCACTTGGCCCATATCCCTCCAAACCCTTCCTATTCATGTCCCCATCCAGATGCCTCTTAAATGCTGTCATTGTACCAGCCCCCACCACTTCCTCTGGCAGCTCATTCCATACACGCACCACCCTCTGGGTGAAAAGGTTGCCCCTTTGGTCTCTTTTATATCTTTCCCCTCTCACCCTAGAGGTAGGATGTTTGAGTTTCTTTGGGTTGGTGATGTCATTTCCTGTGGTGATGTCATTTCCTGTTCTTTGTCTCAGAGGGTGGTCAATGGCATCCTCCTCCTGTAGTTGCTCACGGCCCCTGGGCAGAGCAGTTGCCGTACCGGCCTGTGACGCAGTGGGACAGTGTGCTGTTGGTGGTGTGTCTGGAGAATTCGGTGAGGGTGCTGAATATCCTGAGCCTCCTGAGGGATAATGGGGCATTACCGTGCCCTCTTGAACATCTACACCTCCCACTGCCTCGGTAAAGTAGTCAACATCACCATCAAAGACCCCTCCAACCCCGGTACCACCCTCTTCCAGCTGGGAGAAGATACAAAAGCATAAACACAGGCACCAACAGGTTGAGGAACACCTTCCTCCTTGCTGTTTTTACACTGACAGTCCTGCCCTCCCACCTATTCGAGTTATAATCTCTCTGTGCACCTCCTCTTACAGCTGTCACACTGTAAGGTATGATTTGTCTGTAATGCAGGCAAAATAATACTTTCCACTGTATCTCGGTACACGTGATAATGATAAATCAAATCCAACCATTCCAGAACCTGTGGGTTTGCAGAGGTTAGATCTGATCAGTGATTCATTCCAGACTGTCCTATCACTTGCTGTTTCCGAAGGCAATTGTTGTAGGGTCTGGGGGGTGGCACCAGGGTTGAGTTGCGTATGCCAGCTGCCTCCTGCACTCTCTTGGTGCTGCTCTTTGGGCACCGAGTCACTGGCATCTCCCCATCTGTCCAGACGCCGGCCTGTGTCCGTGCGAAGGCCTCCAGCTGGGGAATTGGGTGTCCAGCCTGGATCCCAGACTTCTGAGGAGCTGCCGGGTGATGTGGCGAGGAGCGACGCTGGAGATGACCCTCTTTAAATCAGCTCTGCCTCAGGGATGCCTCAGTGTTGCTCCAGAAAGTGAACGTCATCTTGTGAACAAACTCCTGCTGGTCTGCTTGGAACCTTTTCCTGAACGGTTTCAGGAATTCAGCTTGGAATCTGGCCTGTTTGCCGAACTGTCGACGTTTCATGACAAATGGTCGGGGTGTATTTTTATCCTCTTGTGAAATGTGGTCAGAGTGAATTTTGGGATTTATTTTAATCCTAACCATCTGCCCTAGATGTTTCTCAGCACCTCCCACTCAGCCCCTGTTCTGATAATCCAACCTTCACTCTGACACCTTAGACCTGGAATGTAGAACAATCCAGCGCAGAACAGGCCCTTCGGCCCCCGATGTTGCGCCAACCTGGGAACTATTCTCAGCCCATCCCCCTACACTATCCCATCATCATCCATGTGCTTATCCAAGGATTGTTTAAATCTCCCTCATGTGACTGGGTTAACTACATTAGCAGGTGGGGTATTCCACACCCTTACCACTGACATCTGCCTCTGACATCTGTCTTAAATTAGATTAGGTTAGATTAGATTACATTACAGTGTGGAAACAGGCCCTTCGGCCCAACAAGTCCACACCGACCCGCCGAAGCGTAACCCACCCAGACCCATTCCCCTACATTTACCCCTTCACCTAACACTACGGGCAATTCAGCACGGCCAATTCACCTAACCTGCACATTTCTGGACTGTGGGAGGAAACCGGAGAACCCAGAGGAAACCCACGCAGACACGGGGAGAATGTGCAAACTCCACACAGTCAGTCGCCTGAGGCAGGAATTGAACCCGGGTCTCTGGCGCTGTGAGGCAGCAGTGCTAACCACTGTGCCAACGTGCTCTATCACCCTTCAATTTGTAGTTATGCCCCCTCGTACAAGCTGATGTCATCATCCCAGGAAAAAGACTCTCACTGTCTACCCTATCTAATCCTCTGATCATCTTGTACGTCTCTATCAAATCCCCCCCTTAGCCGCCTTCTCTCCAGTGAGAACAGACCCAAGTCTCTCAGCCTTTCCTCATAAGACCTTCCCTCCAGACCAGGCAACATCCTGGTAAATCTCCTCTGCACCTTTTCCAATGCTTCCACATCCTTCCCGAAATATGGGGACCAGAACTGCACGCAATATTCCAAGTGTGGCCGCACCAGCGTTTTGTATAGTTGCAGCATGATATTGCGGTTCCAGAACTCAATCCCTCTCCCAATGAAACCTAACACACCGTATTGCCTTCTTAACAGCACTATCCACCTGGGGGGCAACTTTCAGGGATCTGTGTACATGGGACTCCAAGATCCCTCTGCACACCCACACGACCAAGAATCTTTCCATTGACCCAGTACTCTGCCTTCCTGTTATTCTTCCCAAAGTGCATCACCTCACATTTAGCTGCGTTGAACTCCATTTGCCACCCCTCAGCCCAATTCTGCAGTTTATCCAAGTCCCCCTACAACCTGTAACATTCTTCCACACTGTCCACTACTCTACCGACTTTAGTATCATCTGCAAATTTACTAATACATTGTCCACAAGTGGCTAAAACTGCAGATGCTGGAAATCCGAACACCACGGGGAACGCTCTAGTATCACAGAGTCACACAGCTCAGAAACAGACCCTTCGGCCCATCCAGTCCCTGCTGACCCTAATCCCCAAACTAACCTAGTCCCCTCCCTGCCTGCTCCTGGCCCATCTCCCTCCAACCCTTTCCTGTCCATGTCCTTATCCAAATCCCTTTCAAGCGTTGTAACTGTCTCCCCACCCCCCCCCCCCAACTTCCTCAGGAAGGTCATTCCACACACGGACCACCCCCGGGGGAAAACAGTTGCCCCTCGTGTCTTTTTTAAATCTCTCTCCTCTCCCCTTAAACATGTGCCCCCCTGGTCTTCAATCCCCCCCACCCTGGGGGAATAGACACCCACCATTCACCCTCTCTGTCCCCCTCATGATTTTATAAACCTCTATAAGGTCACCCCTCAGCCTCCGACGCTCCGGGGAAAAAACTCCCAGCCTATCCAGCCTTTCTTTATAACTCCAACCCTCCCATTCCCGGCCACATCCTGGGAAATCTCTCCGGAACCCTCTCCAGTTTAATAATATCCTTCCTATAACAGGGAGACCGGAACGGGACACAGTATTCCAGAAGGGGCCTCACCAATGTCCTGTACAACCCCAACGTGACGTCCCCAACTCCGACACTCAAAGGGCTGAGCAATGAAGGGGAGTGTGTGAAACCCCTTTGTAACCCCCCTGTCTGTGTGTGACACAAACTCCAAAGGGATTATGTCCCTGAATCCCTCGGTCCCTCTGTCCCCCAGCACCGCCCAGGGCCCCAGCATTAACTGTGTAAACTAAAATGCAACCCCTCGCATTTATCTAGATTAAATTCCATCTGCCCCTCCTCAACCCATTGACCCAACTGTTCAGCATCTCTTTGTAATCTCAGATAACCATCGTCACTGTCCACTATCCAGCCAACCTTGGTGTCAGCCAGAGGGAGTTACCCGGAAGCGATCAGAGAGTGAGCGAGACAGAGAAAGTTGGGGCCCTTTATGGATAAACTCTCAGGAAAGATTGTTGATTGATTGACTTATTTCTTTAAGTTTCTAAGTTTATGTTAGGAAGAACTTTAGTTTTATTTTTGTATTTATTCTATGATGGTCTGCAGTGTTTAACGGTTTAACTCACTCTCTCTCTATTTCTGCTTTGGACCTCAGGAATTTGTACCTGGGTATCTTTGTATCTAAGGTGGTGTCGTGTGGGATGGGATTATACACTTTTCACCGTACGCCTGACAAAAAAACCCAAACTCTTAAAGCTCCAATAGCTGGAATTCTGGTTTACACCCGTCTCGTTAAAACATTCACTCTCCGAGAGAATGCTGCTCTGGGCCCTGGCTTTACAACAGCGCACGGTGAGAGACAGAGAGAGAGAGAGAGAGAGCGAGAGGGAGGGAGACACACAGAGTCAGGCACAGAAAGAGAGAGACACTGAGAGAGAGCCTGAGGGAGAGACAGTGAGAGACACAGAGAGAGTCAGATACAGAAAGAGAGAGACAGAGCAAGAGACTGAGAGAAAGAGAGACTGACAGAGAGATGAGAGAGAGACAGAGACAGAGACACAGAGAGAAAAACAGAGAGAGACAGAAAGAGGGAGAGACACAGAGGGAGAGACAATGAGACACGACAGAGAGACACAGAGACAGAGAGAGGGAGACTGAGAGAGAGAGAGACAGTAAGAGAGAAACTGAGAAAGACGGAGAGTGACTGAGAGAGAGGGAGAGAGAGACTGAGAGAGAGAGACATTGAGAGAGACAGAGAGACTGAGTCAGAGACAGAGAGAGACAGAGAGAGAAACTGAGAAAGAGACAGAGTGAGAGAGAGAGACGGAGAGAGACTGAGATAGAGACATTGAGAGACTGAGAGAGACAGAGAGAGGGAGAGAGAGACACTGAGAGAGACTGAGTCAGAGACAGACAGAGAGAGATAGAGAGAGAGACAGAGAGACTGAGTCAGAGAGAGACAGAGAGAGATAGAGAGAGAGAGACAAATAGACAACGCGGGTCAGAGTTGAGAAAGGTAGCGCTGGAAAAGCACAGCAGGTCAGGTAGCATCCGAGGAGCAGGAGATGTTGATGTTTCAGGCAAGAGCTCTTCATCAGGAACTCCTGTTCTATTTTCCCAGTGCCACACCTTTTAACTCTGACTCTCCAGCATCTGCAATCCTCACTTTCTCCGAGAGAGAGTGAGAGACAGATGTACAGCACAGAAACAGACCCTTCGGTCCAACCTGTCTATGCCGACTAGATATCCTAAACTAATCTAGTCCCACCTGCCAGCACCCGGCCCATATCCCTCCAAACCTTTCCTATTCATGTCCCCATCCAGATGCCTTTTAAATGCTGTCATTGTACCAGCCTCCACCACTTCCTCTGGCAGCTCATTCCATACACATACCACCCTCTGGGTGAAAAAGTTGCCCCTTAGGTCTCTTTTATATCTTTCCCCTCTCACCCTAAACCCATGCCCCTCTAGTTCTGGACTCCCCCATCCCAGGGAAAAGACTTTGTCTATTTACCCTATCCATGACCCTCATAATTTTGTAAACCTCTATAAGGTCACCCCTCAGCCTCTGACGCTCCAGGGAAAACAGCCCCAGCCTGTTCAGCCTCTCCCTGTAGCTCAGACCCTCCAACCCTGGCAACATCCTTGTAAATCTTTTCTGAACCCTTTCAAGTTTCACAACATCTTTCCGATAGGAAGGAGACCAGAATTGCACGCAATATTCCAACAGTGGTCTCACCAATGTCCTGTTCAGCCGCAACATGACCTCCCACCTCCTGTACTCAATACTCTGACCAATAAAGGAAAGCATACCAAACGCCTTCTTCACTATCCTATCTACCTGCGACTCCACTTTCAAGGAGCTATGACCCTGCACTCCAAGGTCTCTTTGTTCAGCAACACTCCCCAGGACCTTACCATTAAGTGTATAAGTCCTGCTAAGATTTGCTTTCCCAAAATGCAGCACCTCGCATTTATCTGAATTAAACTCCATCTGCCACTTCTCAGCCCATTGGCCCATCTAGTCCAGATCCCATTTTGATTCGGACTGTACCCAGTATGTGTAATTCCAATAACTGCTAATAGCACACTGCTCTCTGGAAAATATTTCAAGGAAAATATTGAGTCACAACACACACAGACTGAGATTTCCACAATCATTTGAACTCTTTAGTGAGACATTACAATTTGGAAATCCCAGTCATGGTCGCACACCCACTCCAGTCCTGACTCAGGATCAGATCGCTGGCCACTTGTCAGCCCTCTCCCACGCTCCCCCAACACTGCCCGACTCTGTATCAGAGCCCATACCTCAGGGAAACGACAGATCCCTCTACAATCAAACCCACGCTACACAGACGCAACTAACACTGAAACAATGCTGCACTGTCGGAGGGTCAGTGCTGAGGGAGTGCTGCACTGTCGGAGGGTCAGTGCTGAGGGAGTGGGCACTGTCGGAGGGTCAGTGCTGAGGGAGTGCTGCACGGTCGGAGGGTCAGTGCTGAGGGAGTGCTGCACGGTCGGAGGGTCAGTGCTGAGGGAGTGCTGCACGGTCGGAGGGTCAGTGCTGAGGGAGTGGGCACTGTCGGAGGGTCAGTGCTGAGGGAGTGGGCACTGTCGGAGGGTCAGTGCTGAGGGAGTGGGCACTGTCGGAGGGTCAGTGCTGAGGGAGTGGGCACTGTCGGAGGGTCAGTCCTGAGGGAGTGGGCACTATCGGAGGGTCAGTGCTGAGGGAGTGCTGCACTGTCGGAGAGTCAGTGCTGAGGGAGTGGGCACTGTCGGAGGGTCAGTGCTGAGGGAGTGCTGCACTGTCGGAGGGTCAGTGCTGAGGGAGTGGGCACTGTCGGGGGGACAATGCTGAGGGAGTGCCGCACTGTTGGAGGGTCAGTGCTGAGGGAGTGGGCACTGTCGGAGGGTCAGTGCTGAGGGAGTGGGCACTGTCAGAGGGTCAATGCTGAGGGAGTGCCGTACTGTCGGAGGGTCAGTGCTGAGGGAGTGGGCACTGTCGGAGAGTCAGTGCTAAGGGAGTGGGCACTGTCGGAGGGTCAGTGCTGAGGGAGTGGGCACTGTCGGAGGGTCAGTGCTGAGGGAGTGGGCAATGTCGGAGGGTCAGTGCTGAGGGAGTGGGCACTGTCGGAGGGTCAGTGCTGAGGGACTGGGCACTGTCGGGGGGTCAATGCTGAGGGAGTGCCGCACTGTCGGAGGGTCAGTGCTGAGGGAGTGGGCACTGTCGGAGGGTCAGTGCTGAGGGAGTGGGCACTGTTGGAGGGTCAGTGCTGAGGGTCAGTGCTGCACTGTCGGAGGGTCAGTGCTGAGGGAGTGAGCACTGTCGGAGGGTCAGTGCTGAGGGAGTGCCGTACTATCGGAGGGTCAGTGCTGAGGGAGTGCCGTACTGTCGGAGGGTCAGTGCAGAGGGAGTGGGCACTGTCGGAGGGTCAGTGCTGAGGGAGTGCCGTACTGTCGGAGGGTCAGTGCTGAGGGAGTGCCGTACTATCGGAGGGTCAGTGCTGAGGGAGTGGGCACTGTCGGAGGGTCAGTGCTGAGGGAGTGCCGTACTGTCGGAGGGTCAGTGCTGAGGGAGTGGGCACTGTCGGAGGGTCAGTGCTGAGGGAGTGCCGTACTGTCGGAGGGTCAGTGCTGAGGGAGTGCCGTACTATCGGAGGGTCAGTGCTGAGGGAGTGGGCACTGTCGGAGAGTCAGTGCTGAGGGAATGTGTCGGAGGGTCAGTGCTGAGGGAGTGGGTACTGTCGGAGGGTCAGTGCTGAGGGAGTGTGTCGGAGGGTCAGTGCTGAGGGAGTGGGCACTGTCGGAGGGTCAGTGCTGAGGGAGTGGGCACTGTCGGAGGGTCAGTGCTGAGGGAGTGGGCACTGTCGGAGGGTCAGTGCTGAGGGAGTGGGCACTGTCGGAGGGTCAGTGCTGAGGGAGTGGGCACTGTCGGAGGGTCAGTGCCGAGGGATGGGCACTGTCGGAGGGTCAGTGCTGAGGGAGTGGGCACTGTCGGAGGGTCAGTGCTGAGGGAGTGCCGCACTGTCGGAGGGTCAGTGCTGAGGGAGTGGGCACTGTCGGAGGGTCAGTGCTGAGGGAGTGGGCACTGTCGGAGGGTCAGTGCTGAGGGAGTGCTGCACGGTCGGAGGGTCAGTGCTGAGGGAGTGGGCACTGTCGGAGGGTCAGTGCTGAGGGAGTGCTGCACTGTCGGAGGGTCAGTGCTGAGGGAGTGGGCACTGTCGGAGGGTCAGTGCTGAGGGAGTGCTGCACTGTCGGAGGGTCAGGGCTGAGGGAGTGGGCACTGTCGGGGGGACAATGCTGAGGGAGTGCCGCACTGTTGGAGGGTCAGTGCTGAGGGAGTGGGCACTGTCGGAGGGTCAGTGCTGAGGGAGTGGGCACTGTCAGAGGGTCAATGCTGAGGGAGTGCCGTACTGTCGGAGGGTCAGTGCTGAGGGAGTGGGCACTGTCGGAGAGTCAGTGCTAAGGGAGTGGGCACTGTCGGAGGGTCAGTGCTGAGGGAGTGGGCACTGTCGGAGGGTCAGTGCTGAGGGAGTGGGCAATGTCGGAGGGTCAGTGCTGAGGGAGTGGGCACTGTCGGAGGGTCAGTGCTGAGGGACTGGGCACTGTCGGAGGGTCAGTGCTGAGGGACTGGGCACTGTCGGGGGGTCAATGCTGAGGGAGTGCCGCACTGTCGGAGGGTCAGTGCTGAGGGAGTGGGCACTGTCGGAGGGTCAGTGCTGAGGGAGTGGGCACTGTTGGAGGGTCAGTGCTGAGGGTCAGTGCTGCACTGTCGGAGGGTCAGTGCTGAGGGAGTGAGCACTGTCGGAGGGTCAGTGCTGAGGGAGTGCCGTACTATCGGAGGGTCAGTGCTGAGGGAGTGCCGTACTGTCGGAGGGTCAGTGCAGAGGGAGTGGGCACTGTCGGAGGGTCAGTGCTGAGGGAGTGCCGTACTATCGGAGGGTCAGTGCTGAGGGAGTGGGCACTGTCGGAGGGTCAGTGCTGAGGGAGTGCCGTACTGTCGGAGGGTCAGTGCTGAGGGAGTGGGCACTGTCGGAGGGTCAGTGCTGAGGGAGTGCCGTACTATCGGAGGGTCAGTGCTGAGGGAGTGGGCACTGTCGGAGGGTCAGTGCTGAGGGAGTGGGCACTGTCGGAGGGTCAGTGCTGAGGGAATGTGTCGGAGGGTCAGTGCTGAGGGAGTGGGTACTGTCGGAGGGTCAGTGCTGAGGGAGTGTGTCGGAGGGTCAGTGCTGAGGGAGTGGGCACTGTCGGAGGGTCAGTGCTGAGGGAGTGGGCACTGTCGGAGGGTCAGTGCTGAGGGAGTGGGCACTGTCGGAGGGTCAGTGCTGAGGGAGTGGGCACTGTCGGAGGGTCAGTGCCGAGGGATGGGCACTGTCGGAGGGTCAGTGCTGAGGGAGTGGGCACTGTCGGAGGGTCAGTGCTGAGGGAGTGCCGCACTGTCGGAGGGTCAGTGCTGAGGGAGTGGGCACTGTCGGAGGGTCAGTGCTGAGGGAGTGGGCACTGTCGGAGGGTCAGTGCTGAGGGAATGTGTCGGAGGGTCAGTGCTGAGGGAGTGGGTACTGTCGGAGGGTCAGTGCTGAGGGAGTGTGTCGGAGGGTCAGTGCTGAGGGAGTGGGCACTGTCGGAGGGTCAGTGCTGAGGGAGTGGGCACTGTCGGAGGGTCAGTGCTGAGGGAGTGGGCACTGTCGGAGGGTCAGTGCTGAGGGAGTGGGCACTGTCGGAGGGTCAGTGCCGAGGGATGGGCACTGTCGGAGGGTCAGTGCTGAGGGAGTGGGCACTGTCGGAGGGTCAGTGCTGAGGGAGTGCCGCACTGTCGGAGGGTCAGTGCTGAGGGAGTGGGCACTGTCGGAGGGTCAGTGCTGAGGGAGTGGGCACTGTCGGAGGGTCAGTGCTGAGGGAGTGCTGCACGGTCGGAGGGTCAGTGCTGAGGGAGTGGGCACTGTCGGAGGGTCAGTGCTGAGGGAGTGCTGCACTCTCGGAGGGTCAGTGCTGAGGGAGTGGGCACTGTCGGAGGGTCAGTGCTGAGGGAGTGCTGCACTGTCGGAGGGTCAGGGCTGAGGGAGTGGGCACTGTCGGGGGGACAATGCTGAGGGAGTGCCGCACTGTTGGAGGGTCAGTGCTGAGGGAGTGGGCACTGTCGGAGGGTCAGTGCTGAGGGAGTGGGCACTGTCAGAGGGTCAATGCTGAGGGAGTGCCGTACTGTCGGAGGGTCAGTGCTGAGGGAGTGGGCACTGTCGGAGAGTCAGTGCTAAGGGAGTGAGCACTGTCGGAGGGTCAGTGCTGAGGGAGTGGGCACTGTCGGAGGGTCAGTGCTGAGGGAGTGGGCAATGTCGGAGGGTCAGTGCTGAGGGAGTGGGCACTGTCGGAGGGTCAGTGCTGAGGGACTGGGCACTGTCGGAGGGTCAGTGCTGAGGGACTGGGCACTGTCGGGGGGTCAATGCTGAGGGAGTGCCGCACTGTCGGAGGGTCAGTGCTGAGGGAGTGGGCACTGTCGGAGGGTCAGTGCTGAGGGAGTGGGCACTGTTGGAGGGTCAGTGCTGAGGGTCAGTGCTGCACTGTCGGAGGGTCAGTGCTGAGGGAGTGAGCACTGTCGGAAGGTCAGTGCTGAGGGAGTGCCGTACTATCGGAGGGTCAGTGCTGAGGGAGTGCCGTACTGTCGGAGGGTCAGTGCAGAGGGAGTGGGCACTGTCGGAGGGTCAGTGCTGAGGGAGTGCCGTACTGTCGGAGGGTCAGTGCTGAGGGAGTGCCGTACTATCGGAGGGTCAGTGCTGAGGGAGTGGGCACTGTCGGAGGGTCAGTGCTGAGGGAGTGCCGTACTGTCGGAGGGTCAGTGCTGAGGGAGTGGGCACTGTCGGAGGGTCAGTGCTGAGGGAGTGCCGTACTGTCGGAGGGTCAGTGCTGAGGGAGTGGGCACTGTCGGAGGGTCAGTGCTGAGGGAGTGGGCACTGTCGGAGGGTCAGTGCTGAGGGAGTGGGCACTGTCGGAGGGTCAGTGCTGAGGGAATGTGTCGGAGGGTCAGTGCTGAGGGAGTGGGTACTGTCGGAGGGTCAGTGCTGAGGGAGTGTGTCGGAGGGTCAGTGCTGAGGGAGTGGGCACTGTCGGAGGGTCAGTGCTGAGGGAGTGGGCACTGTCGGAGGGTCAGTGCTGAGGGAGTGGGCACTGTCGGAGGGTCAGTGCTGAGGGAGTGGGCACTGTCGGAGGGTCAGTGCTGAGGGAGTGGGCACTGTCGGAGGGTCAGTGCTGAGGGAGTGCCGCACTGTCGGAGGGTCAGTGCTGAGGGAGTGGGCACTGTCGGAGGGTCAGTGCTGAGGGAGTGGGCACTGTCGGAGGGTCAGTGCTGAGGGAGTGCCGCACTGTCGGAGGGTCAGTGCTGAGGGAGTGGGCACTGTCGGAGGGTCAGTGCTGAGGGAATGTGTCGGAGGGTCAGTGCTGAGGGAGTGGGTACTGTCGGAGGGTCAGTGCTGAGGGAGTGTGTCGGAGGGTCAGTGCTGAGGGAGTGGGCACTATCGGAGGGTCAGTGCTGAGGGAGTGGGCACTGATGGAGGGTCAGTGCTGAGGGAGTGCCACAGTGTTGGAGGGTCAGTGCAGAGTGAGTGGGCACTGTCGGAGAGTCAGTGCTGAGGGAGTGGGCACTGTCGGAGGGTCAGTGCTGAGGGAGTGGGCACTGTCGGAGGGTCAGTGCTGAGGGAGTGGGCACTGTCGGAGGGTCAGTGCTGAGGGAGTGGGCACTGTCGGAGGGTCAGTGCTGAGGGAGTGGGCACTGTCGGAGGGTCAGTGCTGAGGGAGTGCCGCACTGTCGGAGGGTCAGTGCTGAGGGAGTGGGCTCTGTCGGAGGGTCAGTGCTGAGGGAATGTGTCGGAGGGTCAGTGCTGAGGGAGTGGGTACTGTCGGAGGGTCAGTGCTGAGGGAGTGTGTCGGAGGGTCAGTGCTGAGGGAGTGGGCACTATCGGAGGGTCAGTGCTGAGGGAGTGGGCACTGTCAGAGGGTCAGTGCTGAGGGAGTGCCACAGTGTTGGAGGGTCAGTGCGGAGTGAGTGGGCACTGTCGGAGGGTCAGTGCTGAGGGAGTGGGCACTGTCGGAGGGTCAGTGCTGAGGGAGTGGGCACTGTCGGAGGGTCAGTGCTGAGGGAGTGGGCACTGTCAGAGGGTCAGTGCTGAGGGAGTGGGCACTGTCGGAGGGTCAGTGCTGAGGGAGTGGGCACTGTCGGAGCGTCAGTGCTGAGGGAGTGGGCACTGTCGGAGGGTCAGTGCTGAGGGAGTGCCGCACTGTCGGAGGGTCAGTGCTGAAACACCCGTAGCTGAGATGAACCTTTCATTGCAGGTTAATGTAATTGATGGAATCCAGATACTCCCGGACAATGGTTTACGTTCTGGGTAATTACAAGGCATAGTTGTTGCGACATTGGATCAAGTATTTATAGATTGTGAGGTCACGTCGTGGTTTTTTTAAAAGATGTTGTGTTGCTTTTGAGTACTTTGACATTTAAACAGGGTGTGTGTGAGCAGCACTTTAAACGTTTGCAGGAACAGAGAGCCAGAACTGAAAGATTTCTATGGAAAGGCTATACAGCCAGCAGGTCAAGCAGAGTCCTTTGTATTTAGCCAATCAATTTGAACCAGGCACTTAGTTGCCAAAGGCTTATTAAATTTAAATCTGATGGCTTTGACAACGTAGGACCAATTTCTCTTTTAAGAAATCTTGATATGTCATCAAAAATATAAAAACAAGTTTGCAACTGGACAAAGATCCCAGGACTATTGTCTATTTCTCAACTCTGCCGCTCCCCGGATGCTGCCTGACTTGCTGTGCTTTTCCAGCGCCACACTCTCGACTCTGATTTCCAGCATCTGCCGTCCTGACTTCCTCCTATTGTGTGTTCACCCTCTCCATCCCCCCTCATGATTTTATGAACCTCTATAGGGTCACCCCTCAGCCTCCGGCGCTCCGGGGGAAAACAGTCCCAGCCTGTTCAGCCTCTCCCTGTAGCTCAAACCTTCCAGTTTCAGAGAATTTGCATCTTTAGAAATCATTTTTTTCACTCTTTAGAGAATAGAAACATATTTCCTGTAGCAGGGAGACCAGAATTGAACGCAATATTCCAACAGTGGCCTAACCAATGTCCTGTACAGCCGCAACATGACCTCCCAACTCCTGTACTCAATACCCTGACCAATAAAGGAAAGCATACCAAACGCCTTCTTCACTATCCTATCTACCTGCGACTCCACTTTCAAGGAGCTATGAACCTGCACTCCAAGGTCTCTCTGTCTGACAACACTACACAGGACCTTACCATTGAGCTACAGGGAGAGGCTGAACAGGCTGGCGCTGTTTTCCCTGGAGCGTCGGAGGCTGAGGGGTGACCTTATAGAGGTTTATAAAATCATGAGGGGCATGGATAGGGTAAATAGACAAGGTCTTTTCCCTGGGATGGGGGAGTCCAGAACTAGAGGGGCATAGGTTTAGGGTGAGAGGGGAAAGATATAAAAGAGACCTAAGGGGCAACGTTTTCACCCAGAGGGTGGTACGTGTGTGGAATGAGCTGCCAGAGGAAGTGATGGAGGCTGGTACAATGACAGCATTTAAAAGGCATCTGGATGGGGACATGAATAGGAAGGGGTTGGAGGGATATGGGCCGGGTGCTGGCAGGTGGGGACTAGATTGGGTTGGGATATCTGGGTCAGCATGGACGGGCTGGGCCGAAGGGTCTGTTTCCGTTGTACGTGACTCTATAAGGTACAAGACTGGAGCGCGGTGGTATAACTAACCCCTAACGCACAGAGATTGTTAACTTGGCTGAACGGTGTGGGACCCTGGGCACATTGTTCGAGTAAAACGTGGAAGTTGCAACACCAGGACCCCACTGCGTGAGGAGACACCCTGGAAACAGTCATCCTGGACAGAGGGATCTCCTGAGCCAATCAAAACAGAGGTGCAGCGCACCAAGGAGGAGCCAGACTCTGAAAACCCTTACGTTTTTCACACAGAGGGTGGTGGGCGTTTGGAATGCGTTGCCAGCAGAGGTGGTAGACGCGGGCACGGTAGATTCATTTAAGATGCGTCTGGACAGATGCAGGAGTAGGTGGGGAGCAGAGGGATACAGATGCTTAGGGATTGACCGACAGGTTTAGATAGTAGATTTGGATCGGCTCAGGCTTGGAGGGCCGAAGGGCCTGTTCCTGGGCTGGACATTTTCCTTTGTTCCGAAACAACGGAACAAACACCACCAGCACATTCAGTGATTAGCAAAACCATCTGGTCAGTGGTTAAACAGGAACCCCCCCCCCCCCACCACCCCGATTGGCTGGCTCCAAATAGCAAGGTCCAGAGACTACAGGATAAAGGGACAAAAATATGGGAGGCTTCCCTGGACACCTGGAACAGATTGGAAAGGAAGATATGAGCTCTCTGTTTGTAGAGAGCGAGACAGTGAGAGAGAGAAACAACTTCACAAGTCACAGAGAGAGAGAGAGCGGGAGAGAGAGAGAGAGAGAGATTGCCCTAATCTACAGGATACACAGGAAGTATGGTCAGGCCGAGGGGATGAATAGGATAAGAGAGAATTGAAAAGGCTATTGTGACTCATTTCCAAATAAAGTTTGTATTGGCACTGCCTTTGGTCCCCGGCCTGGCTTAATCGCTCTGGGTATGTGGGACACATGCACCAATCTGTTTATCCTGGAGCTGTTTAACCTGTTCAGGTAGACACTAGGCAATACAGCCAGGGAGCTCCGACAACACTCAAGAAGCTCAACACCGTCCAGGAAGAAAGCAGCCCCCCCTCTCCCCCCCCCCCCCACTCCCCCTCGATTGGGACCACACCCACAAACCTGCCCTCTCTCCACCGCCAACACTCAGTCACCGCGCTATGAACCATTTCAAATCAATGCAGGCTGATGTCACAGGGAGGGGGTTAGCGTGGGGATCGGTGACGTGACTGTCAACTGGGTGTGAGAGGGTCCACCCCACCTCCCCTCCCCACCCCAGAGCTGTAAGCAAAGTCTCTGTTATTGCTGGATCACAGGGGAGGGATCGGACATGAAAGAAACTCAGGGAACTGGACAGGGTTCCCTTGAAGCTCACCGAACAGTGGCTTCCCTCTCCACAGACAGACTGGGACAGACAAATAGACAAGGTCTTTTCCCTGGGGGTGGGGGGTGGGGCCTAGGTTTAGGGTGAGAGGGGAAAGAGACCTAAGGGGCAACTTTTTCACCCAGAGGGTGGTACGTGTATGGAATGAGCTGCCAGAGGAAGTGGTGGAGGCTGGTACAATGACAGCATTTAAAAGGCATTTGGATGGGGATATGAATAGGAAGGGGTTAGAGGGATATGGACTAAGTGCTGGAAACTGGGACTAGATTAGGTTAGGATGTCTGGGTCAGCATGGATGGGTTTGGCCGAAGGGTCTATGCTGTACAGCTCTGTGACTCTCTGACAGAGACAGAGAGACAGACAGGGACACAGAGAGAGAGAAAGAGAGACAGAGACAGACAAGAGAGAGTCACATACCTGCTTAGAGCTGACTCCTTGCTGATCGCAGCTCTGATTCACATCTGTACCGCGTGTTGGCAATCCTAGGAATCCGTTCCGTCACAGTCACCGCATTGTGTAAAGATTTTATTCAAAGCACACAGATTCCTCCGCCCCCCCCCCCAGTCTTGCTGTGTTAATCAGTGATTCACTCTCTCTCTCTCTCTCTCTCTCTCTCCCCTAGTCTCTTTGTCCCTATCTGTCTCTCCTTCTTGCTCTGTCCCTCCCTCTCTCTCCCCCCTACACTCTCTCTCTTTCCCCTCTCTCCTGCGGTCTCTCTGTCCCTCTCACTCTCTCACTGTTTTTCTCTCTCTCTCTCTCACCAGGTCCTCTCTCTGTCTATCTCTCTCCCCGGGTCCTTCGGTCCCTTTGTCTCTCTCTCTCTCACTCTCTGTAGTGAGGGAGTGGGCACTGTTGGAGGGTCAGTGCTGAGGGAGTGGTCACTGTCGGAGGGTCAGTGCTGAGGGAGTGCCACACTGTCGGAGGGTCAGTGCTGAGGGAGTGGGCACTGTCGGAGGGTCAGTGCTGAGGGAGTGGTCACTGTCGGAGGGTCAGTGCTGAGGGAGTGGGCACTGTCGGAGGGTCAGTGCTGAGGGAGTGGTCACTGTCGGAGGGTCAGTGCTGAGGGAGTGCCACACTGTCGGAGGGTCAGTGCTGAGGGAGTGGGCACTGTCGGAGGGTCAGTGCTGAGGGAGTGCCGCACTGTCAGAGGGTCAGTGCTGAGGGAGTGCCGCACTGTCAGAGGGTCAGTGCTGAGGGAGTGGGCACTGTTGGAGAGTCAGTGCTGAGGGAGTGGGCACTGTCGGAGGGTCAGTGCTGAGGGAGTGGGCACTGTCGGAGGGTCAGTGCTGAGGGAGTGGGCACTGTTGGAGGGTCAGTGCTGAGGGAGTGGGCACTGTTGGAGGGTCAGTGCTGAGGGAGTGCCGCACTGTCAGAGGGTCAGTGCTGAGGGAGTGCCGCACTGTCGGAGGGTCAGTGCTGAGGGAGTGGGCACTGTCGGAGGGTCAGTGCTGAGGGAGTGGGCACAGTTGGAGGGTCAGTGCTGAGGGAGTGGGCACTGTGGGAGGGTCAGTGCTGAGGGAGTGCCGCACTGTCGGAGGGTCAGTGCTGAGGGAGTGGGCACTGTCGGAGGGTCAGTGCTGAGGGAGTGGGCACTGTTGGAGGGTCAGTGCTGAGGGAGTGCCGCACTGTCAGAGGGTCAGTGCTGAGGGAGTGGGCACTGTTGGAGGGTCAGTGCTGAGAGAGTGCCGCACTGTCGGAGGGTCAGTGCTGAGGAAGTGGGCACTGTCGGAGGGTCAGTGCTGAGGGAGTGGGCACTGTTGGAGTGGGCACCCTCTGAGGGTCAGTGCTGAGGGTGTGGGCACTATCAGAGGGTCAGTGCTGAGGGAGTGCCGCACTGTCAGAGGGTCAGTGCTGAGGGAGTGGGCACTGTCGGAGGGTCGGTCCTGAGGGAGTGCTGCACTGTCGGAGGGTCAGTGCTGAGGGAGTGGGCACTGTCTGAGGGTCAGTGCTGAGGGAGTGGGCACTGTCGGAGGGTCAGTGCTGAGGGAGTGGGCACTGTCGGAGGGTCAGTGCTGAGGGAGTGGGCACTGTCGGAGGGTCAGTGCTGAGGGAGTGGGCACTGTCGGAGGGTCAGTGCTGAGGGAGTGGGCACTGTCGGAGGGTCAGTGCTGAGGGAGTGGGCACTGTCGGAGGGTCAGTACTGAGGGAGTGAGCACTGTCGGAGGGTCAGTGCTGAGGGAGTGGGCACTGTGGGAGGGTCAGTGCTGAGGGAGTGGGCACTGTCGGAGGGTCAGTGCTGAGGGAGTGGGCACTGTCGGAGGGTCAGTGCTGAGGGAGTGGGCACTGTCGGAGGGTCAGTGCTGAGGGAGTGAGCACTGTCGGAGGGTCAGTGCTGAGGGAGTGGGCACTGTGGGAGGGTCAGTGCTGAGGGAGTGGGCACTGTCGGAGGGTCAGTGCTGAGGGAATGCCGCACTGTCGGAGGGTCAGTGCTGAGGGAGTGCCACACTGTCGGAGGGTCAGTGCTGAGGGAATGGGCACTGTCGGAGGGTCAGTGCTGAGGGAGTGGGCACTATCGGAGGGTCAGTGCTGAGGGAGTGCCGCACTGTCAGAGGGTCAGTGCTGAGGGAGTGGGCACTGTCGGAGGGTCGGTCCTGAGGGAGTGCTGCACTGTCGGAGGGTCAGTGCTGAGGGAGTGGGCACTGTTGGAGTGGGCACTGTCTGAGGGTCAGTGCTGAGGGATTGGGCACTGTCGGAGGGTCAGTGCTGAGGGAGTGGGCACTGTCGGAGGGTCAGTGCTGAGGGAGTGGGCACTGTCGGAGGGTCAGTGCTGAGGGAGTGCCGCACTGTCAGAGGGTCAGTGCTGAGGGAGTGGGCACTGTCGGAGGGTCGGTCCTGAGGGAGTGCTGCACTGTCGGAGGGTCAGTGCTGAGGGAGTGGGCACTGTTGGAGTGGGCACTGTCTGAGGGTCAGTGCTGAGGGATTGGGCACTGTCGGAGGGTCAGTGCTGAGGGAGTGGGCACTGTCGGAGGGTCAGTGCTGAGGGAGTGGGCACTGTCGGAGGGTCAGTGCTGAGGGAGTGGGCACTGTCGGAGGGTCAGTGCTGGGGGAGTGGGCACTGTCGGAGGGTCAGTGATGAGGGAGTGGGCACTGTCGGAGGTCAGTGCTGAGGTAGTGCCGCACTGTCGGAGGGTCAGTGCTGAGGGAGTGCCGCACTGTCGGAGGGTCAGTGCTGAGGGAGTGCCGCACTGTCGGAGGGTCGGTCCTGAGGGAGTGCTGCACTGTCGGAGGGTCAGTGCTGAGGGAGTGGGCACTGTCGGAGGGTCAGTGCTGAGGGAGTGGGCACTGTCGGAGGGTCAGTGCTGAGGGAGTGGGCACTGTCGGAGGGTCAGTGCTGAGGGAGTGGGCACTGTCGGAGGGTCAGTGCTGAGGGAGTGGGCACTGTCGGAGGGTCAGTACTGAGGGAGTGAGCACTGTCGGAGGGTCAGTGCTGAGGGAGTGGGCACTGTGGGAGGGTCAGTGCTGAGGGAGTGGGCACTGTCGGAGGGTCAGTGCTGAGGGAGTGGGCACTGTCGGAGGGTCAGTGCTGAGGGAGTGGGCACTGTCGGAGGGTCAGTGCTGAGGGAGTGAGCACTGTCGGAGGGTCAGTGCTGAGGGAGTGGGCACTGTGGGAGGGTCAGTGCTGAGGGAGTGGGCACTGTCGGAGGGTCAGTGCTGAGGGAATGCCGCACTGTCGGAGGGTCAGTGCTGAGGGAGTGCCACACTGTCGGAGGGTCAGTGCTGAGGGAATGGGCACTGTCGGAGGGTCAGTGCTGAGGGAGTGGGCACTATCGGAGGGTCAGTGCTGAGGGAGTGCCGCACTGTCAGAGGGTCAGTGCTGAGGGAGTGGGCACTGTCGGAGGGTCGGTCCTGAGGGAGTGCTGCACTGTCGGAGGGTCAGTGCTGAGGGAGTGGGCACTGTTGGAGTGGGCACTGTCTGAGGGTCAGTGCTGAGGGATTGGGCACTGTCGGAGGGTCAGTGCTGAGGGAGTGGGCACTGTCGGAGGGTCAGTGCTGAGGGAGTGGGCACTGTCGGAGGGTCAGTGCTGAGGGAGTGGGCACTGTCGGAGGGTCAGTGCTGGGGGAGTGGGCACTGTCGGAGGGTCAGTGATGAGGGAGTGGGCACTGTCGGAGGTCAGTGCTGAGGTAGTGCCGCACTGTCGGAGGGTCAGTGCTGAGGGAGTGGGCACTGTCGGAGGGTCAGTGCTGAGGGAGTGCCGCACTGTCGGAGGGTCAGTGCTGAGGGAGTGGGCACTGTCGGAGGGTCAGTGCTGAGGGAGTGGGCACTGTTGGAGAGTCAGTGCTGAGGGAGTGGGCACTGTCGGAGGGTCGGTGCTAAGGGAGTGGGCACTGTCGGAGGGTCAGTGCTGAGGGAGTGGGCACTGTCAGAGGGTCAGTGCTGAGAGAGTGGGCACTGTCGGAGGGTCAGTGCTGAGGGAGTGGGCACTGTCGGAGGGTCAGTGCTGAGGGAGTGGGCACTGTCGGAGGGTCAGTGCTGAGGGAGTGGGCACTGTCGAAGGGTCAGTGCTGAGGGAGTGGGCACTGTCGGAGGGTCAGTGCGAGGGAGTGGGCACTGTCGGCGGGTCAGTGCTGAGGGAGTGGGCACTGTCGGAGGGTCAGTGCTGAGGGAGTGGGCCCTCTTTGTCCTGTGATGTATTGCTGAGGAAAACGCCTGAATCTTTAATAATTTCAGGCTGGGTTCTTGGTTTCTGATGTTAATCTCGGTTCCAGACCCTGGGGGGATTTTCTTTGTGAACTGTCAGGTTCTGTGTCAGCGTTTGCTCTCTGTTCTCCCGGAGGTGCTGTCTGATGTGAAACGTCCCAGGAAGAGAATCCTGACAGATGTGAGAATGGTGGGAGTGAGAGAAGCCACACACTGAGCAGACAAATGCCCCCAGGGTTGGGAGGCTCTGGCAGACTGTGTGCGTGTGTGAGAGGGTGGTAGTGTGGGGTCTGTTATCTGCATGTGTGTTCTTATTTCTGTCTGCAGGCAGAATGTGACAATTTCCATTCTATAATCAACTACATTGCTTCACATCCCCATTTCTAGCCCCTACACCCCCTCCCTATCTCTGTAACCCCCTCCAGCCCCTACACCCCCTCCCTATCTCTGTAACCCCCTCCAGCCCCTACACCCCCTCCCTATCTCTGTAACCCCCTCCAGCCCCTACACCCCCTCCCTATCTCTGTAACCCCCTCCAGCCCCTACACCCCCTCCCTATCTCTGTAACCCCCTCCAGCCCCTACACCCCCTCCCTATCTCTGTAACTCCCTCCAGCCCCTACACCCCCTCCCTATCTCTGTAACTCCCTCCAGCCCCTACACCCCCTCCCTATCTCTGTAACCCCCTCCAGCCCCTACCCCCCCTCCCTATCTCTGTAACCCCCTCCAGCCCCTACACCCCCTCCCTATCTCTGTAACCCCCTCCGGCCCCTACACCCCCTCCCTATCTCTGTAACTCCCTCCAGCCCCTACACCCCCTCCCTATCTCTGTAACCCCCTCCAGCCCCTACCCCCCCTCCCTATCTCTGTAACCCCCTCCAACCCCTACACCCCCTCCCTATCTCTGTAACCCCATCCAGCCCCTACCCCCCCTCCCTAACTCTGTAACCCCCTCCAGCCCCTACACCCCCTCCCTATCTCTGTAACCCCCTCCAGCCCCTACACCCCCTCCCTATCTCTGTAACCCCCTCCAGCCCCTACCCCCCCCCTCCCTATCTCTGTAACCCCCTCCAGCCCCTACCCCCCCTACTGTCCCCTTGAACCTTCATTATATTTCCCATTACGCTCTTGTATTAAGCGTTTGGACCAATCCCAGTTTCCAGGACATTCATGCCGATGTGTAAACAGTGATGTTTATCCTGAGGGTCCTGCTGAAATCCCACTGGGGTCCGTCACAGAAATTATGGATGCTGCCAATCAGAAACAAAGACAGAAATTGCTGGAGAAACTCAGTAGGTCTGGCCGCTTCTACGGCGAGAGAAAGGAGACTTAAAGTTTTGAGTCCAGTGACTCTCGGTCGGATCCCTCCAGTACGGACATAGGTAATTCAGTGCATTGACACTCAGCGGGGCAGCCCTACATTTATCCCCAAAGACCACCGGGGCTCTGGAAATATGACGTCTGAACATATCTTTAAATTTCAAAGTCACAAATATAATCCTTTCCACTTCGGTGGAGTTGTGGATCGTGCTGAAGAATTTTGCAGGTTACAGAGAGACATAGATAAGCTGCAGACCTGGGCTGAGAGGTGGCAAATGCAGTTTAATGCAGAAAAGTGTGAGGTGATTCACTTTGGAAGGAGCAACAGGAATGCAGAGCATTGGGCTAATGGTCAGATTCTTGGGAGTGTAGATGGGCAGAGAGATCTCGGGTGTCCAAGTACATAGATCCCTGAAAGTTGCCACCCAGATTGGTAGGGTTGTTAAGAAGGTGTACGGTGTGTTAGTTTTTATTGGGAGAGGGATCGAGTTCCAGAGCCACAAGGACATGCTGTAGCTGTACAAAACTCTGGTACGGCCGCACTTGGAGTATTGTGTACAGTTCTGGTCACCGCATTATAACAAGATCGTGGAAGCTTTGGAAAGGGTTCAGAGGAGATTTACTGGGATGTTGCCTGGTCGGGAGGGAAGGTCTTACAAGGAAAGGCTGAGGGACTTGAGGCTGTCCTCGTTAGAGAGAAGAAGGTTGAGAGGTGACTTAAGAGAGACATGTAAGATAATCCGAGGGTTAGTTAGGGTGGACAGGGAGAGCCTTTTCCCTCAGATGGTGATGGTTAGCACGAGGGGTCATAGCTTTAAATTGAGGGGTGATAGATATAGGACAGATGTCAGAGGGAGTTTCTTTACTCAGAGAGCAGGAGGGGTGTGGAACACTTTAAGGGCATTTGAATGGTCATTGGATAAACATATGGATCCCACCCAGACACACCCCTTACCCCTATCCCCGCAACTCCACATTTCCAATGGCCAATCCACCCTAACCTGCACATCCCTGGACACTATGGGACAATTTCCCATGGCCAATCCACCCTAACCTGCACATCCCTGGACACTATGGGACAATTTCCCATGGCCAATCCACCCTAACCTGCACATCCCTGGACTCTATGGGACAATTTCCCATGGCCAATCCCCTCTCACCTGCACATCCCTGGACACTATGGGACAATTTCCCATGGCCAATCCACCCTAACCTGCACATCCCTGGACACTATGGGACAATTTCCCACGGCCAACCCACCCTAACCTGCACATCCCTGGACACTATGGGACAATTTCCCATGGCCAATCCACCCTAACCTGCACATCCCTGGACTCTATGGGACAATTTCCCATGGCCAATCCCCTCTCACCTGCACATCCCTGGACACTATGGGACAATTTCCCATGGCCAATCCACCCTAACCTGCACATCCCTGGACACTATGGGACAATTTCCCATGGCCAATCCACCCTAACCTGCACATCCCTGGACTCTATGGGACAATTTCCCATGGCCAATCCCCTCTCACCTGCACATCCCTGGACACTATGGGACAATTTCCCACGGCCAATCCACCCTAACCTGCACATCCCTGGGCACTATGGGACAATTTCCCACGGCCAATCCACCCTAACCTGCACATCTTTGGACTGTGGGAGGAACCCAGAGGAAACCCACGCAGACACGGGGGGAGAATGTGCAGAATCCACACAGACAGTCACCCGAGGGTGGGATCGAACCCGGGTCCCTGGCACAGGGAGGCATTTCTCTCTCTCTCTGTCTCTTTCTTAAAGTTGTTATTGTCTTAAAGAAGCTATTTTTAAATGTTTTGCTTGGACTCCAAAAATAGCAATTTCAGTATCAGACACAAAATATTTCTTCATTCCCAAGCTTGAGTTCAGACCACAAACGTCCCGAAATGGAGTTTATCGCTGATTTGAGAATAAGACAAGCTGTTTTTAAACTATTTTGATTTCATAATGTTGTCTTGCCTGCAGCAGTTCAACAATCCCATTGTAATTTATGTGAATGATGGCCTGGGACTGATTGCTGAGGGAGCAAGTTGTGATGGAGTAACATTCAGAGTTACTGTCTGTGAATTCGCGGGGGTGGGGGAGGAGGTATTTAACATTATTGGAAAATATGGACTTGTTAGGAGTCATACAGGTTGGAAATAGACCCTTCGGCCCAACTCGCCCATGCTGACCCAGATATCCTAAATCAATCTAGTCCCATTTGCCAGCACTTGGCCCATATCCCTCTAAGGAGAAAGTGAGGTCTGCAGATGCTGGAGATCAAAGTTGAAACTTTATTGCTGGAACAGCACAGCAGGTCAGGCAGCATCCAGGGAACAGGAGATTCGACGTTTCGGGCACAGGCCCTTCTTCAGGAACAGGCCATTCCTGAAGAAGGGCCTGTGCCCGAAACGTCGAATCTCCTGTTCCCTGGATGCTGCCTGACCTGCTGTGCTGTTCCAGCAATAAAGTTTCAACCTATATCCCTCTAAACCCTTGCTATTCATAGAGTCCCACAGCACAGAAACAGGCCCTTCGGCCCATCCAGTCTATGCTGATCCTAATCCCCAAACTAACCCAGTCCCCCCTGCCTGCTCCTGGCCCATCTCCCTCCAACCTTTTCCTGTCCATGTCCTTATCCAAATCCCTTTTAAACGTTGTAACTGTCCCCCCCGCCCCTCCACTTCCTCAGAAAGGTCATTCCACACATGGACCACCCCCTGGGGAAAACAGTTGCCCCTCGTGTCTTTTTAAAATCTCTCTCCTCTCCCCTTAAACATGTGCCCCCTGGTTTTCAAATCCCCCCCACCCTGGGGGAATAGACACCCACCATTCACCCTCTCTGTCCCCCTCATGATTTTATAAACCTCTATAAGGTCACCCCTCAGCCTCCGACGCTCCGGGGAAAAAACTCCCAGCCTACCCAGCCTTTCGTTATAACTCCATCCCTCCCATTCCCGGCAACATCCTGGGAAATCTCTCCGGAACCCTCTCCAGTTTAATAATATCCTTCCTATAACAGGGCGACCGGAACTGGACACAGTATCCCAGAAGGGGCCTCACCAATGTCCTGTACAACCCCAACATGACGTCCCCAACCCCTACACTCAAAGGGCTGAGCAATGAAGGGGAGTGTGTGAAACCCCTTTGTAACCCCCCTGTCTGTGTGTGACACAAACTCCAAAGGGATTATGTCCCTGAATCCCTGGGTCCCTCTGCCCCCCAGCACCGCCCAGGGCCCCACCATTAACTGTATAAGCCCTGTCCCTGTGTGTTTTACCAAAATGCAGCACCTCACATTTAGCCAAATTAAATTCATTGACCCAATTGTTCAAGATCCCTCTGTAACCTTAGAAACCTGTCTTCAGTCTGCAATTACACCAATCTTGGTCAAAGTTAACAATCACACAACAACCAGGTTATGGTCCAGCAGATTTATTCGGAAGCACTAGCTTTCTGAGCACTGCTCCTTCATCAGGTGGTTGTGGAGTATGTCAGAGGACACCGACTTTAACGTAAAACAGCACTGTGTCATGCAACTGATGCGATGTATTGAACAAACCTATTGAACAGAGGTGTTAGTTCCTGAAGCAGTTAGAATGGGTTGCAGGTTTCAGTTCATTAATATTTAAATCCCAGTAGTTCTTTCAAGTCACATTGCTGAGATAACTTAAGGTTTTCTTTAAATAAAAGGTGACGTCTCAGCTCAGACAATGTGTTAAAGGTGTGAGGTTAGAGTCTGACTGTATCCCAACCTTGGGTCCGACTGGTTCTGTTTCCAAAGTAGGAATTTATAAATTGTCAAATGGATTGCCTGCCTACAGGCTGTGTGCCTATTGAACAAAATGGAATGTATCTGCAAATGTAAATTCACCCCATAGACTTATATGTGTGTACATGCATGTGAGGGGGAGTAGGGGGGGAGAGAGAGAGAGAGAGAGCGTGTAAGTGTGTGTGTGCATCCATGTGAGGGAGAGAGAGAATGAGTGAGTGTGTTTGTGAGCGAGTGTGTGAGGGAGGGAGTGTGTGTGTGTGTATGTGCATGTGAGAGAGAGAGAATGAGAGAGTGTGAGGGAGAGACAGTGTGTGTATGAGTGAGTGAGTGGGGGAGGGAGAGTGTGTGAGGGAGATTCTGTATGTGAGTGAGAGGAATAGAGAGAGTGAGTGTGTCTGTGTATGGGAGAGAGGGAGAGAGTGTGTGTGGGAGTGAGGGAGAGTGTGTGGGTGAGTGTGATGGAGTATAAACCTGTGAGAGGGTGTGTGTGGGTGTGTGTGTGTATGTGAGTGTATGAGTGTGTGTGTGGGTGTGCATGAATGTGTGTCTGCGTAAGTGTGCGCGCGTGTCTATGTGTGTGCGTGCGAGTGTGTGTGTGTCTGTGTGTGTGTGAGTGTGTGTCTGTGAGTGTGTGTGAGTGTGTCTGTGTGTGTGTGTGAGTGTGAGTGTGCTATGAGTCCTCTGACCCTGCCCTCTAGATCCCTGGTGAAGGAGCGACGCTCTGAAAGCTAGTGTGCTTCCAATTAAACCTGTTGGACTATAACCTGGTGTTGTGTGATTTTTTAACTTTGTACACCCCAGTCCAACACCGACATCTCCAAATCATGCTGACCAAGACTGTGACATCTCCTCCTCTCCTCTCCAGGCTCAGTGTTAATGCTTTCTAAGGCAGCCTCTACCACAGTGTCATCGCATTATTTTAGAGAGAGAGAGAGAGAGAGAGAGCGCGATACAGACACACAGACAAAGAGAGCGAGCAAGAGAGACAGACAGTGAGCGAGAGCAAGAGAGAGAGAGTGCGAAAGGGAGACAGACAGACAGAGACAGAGACAGAGAGAGAGAGAGACAGACAGAGACAGAGAGAGACATACAGAGACAGAGAGACAGACAGACAGAGACAGAGAGAGACATACAGAGACAGAGAGAGACAGACAGACAGAGTGAGCAAGAGCAAAACAAGGAGCGAGAGAGATAAATAGAGATTGAGTGAGTGAGAGAGAGAGAGAGAGAGAGTTGTAGACATCTACAGCTCAGGAAAAGCTTCCACTGTGTCTGTACCAGTCAAGTTCCACCTCCTAAATATTCCAATCCCATTTTGCATTCCAATCTCACCTGGCCATAGCCATGCCAGCCTTCCCACAGCATCTACACATTTCAATCTTACTACTGCTTCTGCTTCTAACGCATGGTGCCTCACAGGTCAGCACTGCTGTCTCACAGTGCCAGGGGCCCAGGTTCGATTCCACCCTTGGGCAGTTGTGTGGAATTTGCACGTTCTCCCCACGTCTGCATGGGTTTCCTCTCACAGACCAAATGTGCGAAGATTAGGGTGGGTTGGCCATGGGAAATTGTCCCATAGTGCCCAGGGATGTGCAGGTTAGGGTGGATTGGCCATGGGAAATTGTCCCAAGGTGTCCAGGGATGTGCAGGTTAGGGTGGATTGGCCATGGGAAATTGTCCCATAGTGCCCAGGGATGTGCAGGTTAGGGTGGATTGGCCAAGGGAAATTGTCCCATAGTGCCCAGGGATGTGCAGATTAGGGTGGGTTGGCCATGGGAAATTGTCCCATAGTGCCCAGGGATGTGCAGATTAGGGTGGGTTGGCCGTGGGAAATTGTCCCATAGTGCCCAGGGATGTGCAGGTTAGGGTGGATTGGCCGTGGGAGATTGTCCCATAGTGCTCAGGGATGTGCAGATTACGGTGGGTTGGCCGTGGGAAATTGTCCCATAGTGCCCAGGGATGTGCAGATTAGGGTGGGTTGGCCGTGGGAAATTGTCCCATAGTGCCCAGGGATGTGCAGGTTAGGGTGGGTTGGCCGTGGGAAATTGTCCCATAGTGCCCAGGGATGTGCAGGTTAGGGTGGGTTAGCCGTGGGAAATTGTCCCATAGTGCCCAGGGATGTGCAGATTAGGGTGGGTTGGCCGTGGGAAATTGTCCCATAGTGCCCAGGGATGTGCAGGTTAGGGTGGGTTGGCCGTGGGAAATTGTCCCATAGTGCCCAGGGATGTGCAGGTTAGGGTGGGTTGGCCATGGGAAATTGTCCCATAGTGCCCAGGGATGTGCAGGTTAGGGTGGATTGGCCGTGGGAAATTGTCCCATAGTGCCCAGGGATGTGCAGGTTAGGGTGGGTTGGCCATGGGAAACTGTCCCATAGTGCCCAGGGATGTGCAGGTTAGGGTGGATTGGCCATGGGAAATTGTCCCATAGTGCCCAGGGATCTGCAGATTAGGGTGGTTGGCCGTGGGGAATTGTCCCATAATGCCCAGCGATGTGCAGGTTAGGATGGATTGGCCGTGGGAAACTGTCCCATAGTGCCCAGGGATGTGCAGGTTAGTATGGATTGGCCGTGGGAAATTGTCCCATAGTGTCCAGGGATGTGCATGTTAGGGTGGGTTGGCCGTGGGAAATTGTCCGATAGTGTCCCAGGGATGTGCAGGTTAGGGTGGGTTGGCCGTGGGAAATTGTCCCATAGTGCCCAGGGATGTGCAAGTTAGGGTGGATTGGCCATGGGAAATTGTCCGATAGTGCCCAGGGATGTGCAGGTTCGGGTGGATTGGCCATGGGAAATTGTCCCATAGTGCCCAGGGATGTGCAGGTTAGGGTGGATTGGCCGTGGGAAATTGTCCCATAGTGCCCAGGGATGTGCAGGTTAGGGTGGATTGGCCATGGGAAATTGTCCCATAGTGTCCAGGGATGTGCAGGTTAGGGTGGATTGGCCATGGGAAATTGTCCCATAGTGTCCAGGGATGTGAAGGTTAGGGTGGATTGGCCATGGGAAATTGTCCCATACTATCCAGGGATGTGCAGGTTAGGGTGGATTGGCCATGGGAAATTGTCCCATAGTGTCCAGGGATGTGAAGGTTAGGGTGGATTGGCCATGGGAAATTGTCCCATAGTGTCCAGGGATGTGCAGGTTAGGGTGGATTGGCCATGGGAAATTGTCCCATAGTGCCCAGGGATGTACAGGTTAGGGTGGATTGGCCGTGGGAAATTGTCCCATAGTGTCCAGGGATGTGCAGGTTAGGGTGGATTGGCCATAGGAAATTGTCCCATAGTGCCCAGGGATGTGCAGGTTAGGGTGGATTGGCCGTGTGAAATTGTCCCATTGTGCCCAGGGATGTGTAGGTTAGGGTAGATTGGCCATGGGAAATTGTCCCATAGTGCCCAGGGATGTGCAGATTAGGGTGGGTTGGCCGTGGGAAATTGTCCCATAGTGCCCAGGGATGTGCAGGTTAGGGTGGGTTGGCCGTGGGAAATTGTCCCATAGTGCCCAGGGATGTGCAGATTAGGGTGGGTTGGCCGTGGGAAATTGTCCCATAGTGCCCAGGGATGTGCAGGTTAGGGTGGGTTGGCCATGGGAAATTGTCCGATAGTGTCCAGGGATGTGCAGGTTAGGGTGGGTTGGCCATGGGAAATTGTCCCATAGTGCCCAGGGATGTGCAGGTTAGGGTGGATTGGCCGTGGGAAATTGTCCTATAGTGCCCAGGGATGTGCAGGTTAGGGTGGGTTGGCCATGGGAAACTGTCCCATAGTGCCCAGGGATGTGCAGGTTAGGGTGGATTGGCCGTGGGAGATTGTCCCATAGTGCTCAGGGATGTGCAGATTACGGTGGGTTGGCCGTGGGAAATTGTCCCATAGTGCCCAGGGATGTGCAGATTAGGGTGGGTTGGCCGTGGGAAATTGTCCCATAGTGCCCAGGGATGTGCAGGTTAGGGTGGGTTAGCCGTGGGAAATTGTCCCATAGTGCCCAGGGATGTGCAGATTAGGGTGGGTTGGCCGTGGGAAATTGTCCCATAGTGCCCAGGGATGTGCAGGTTAGGGTGGGTTGGCCGTGGGAAATTGTCCCATAGTGCCCAGGGATGTGCAGGTTAGGGTGGGTTGGCCATGGGAAATTGTCCCATAGTGCCCAGGGATGTGCAGGTTAGGGTGGATTGGCCGTGGGAAATTGTCCCATAGTGCCCAGGGATGTGCAGGTTAGGGTGGGTTGGCCATGGGAAACTGTCCCATAGTGCCCAGGGATGTGCAGGTTAGGGTGGATTGGCCATGGGAAATTGTCCCATAGTGCCCAGGGATCTGCAGATTAGGGTGGTTGGCCGTGGGGAATTGTCCCATAATGCCCAGCGATGTGCAGGTTAGGGTGGGTTGGCCGTGGGAAATTGTCCCATAGTGCCCAGGGATGTGCAGGTTAGGGTGGGTTGGCCGTGGGAAATTGTCCCATAGTGCCCAGGGATGTGCAGGCTAGGGTGGATTGGCCGTGGGAAATTGTCCCATAGTGCCCAGGGATGTGCAGGTTAGGGTGGGTTGGCCATGGGAAATTGTCCCATAGAGCCCAGGGATGTGCAGGTTAG
This sequence comes from Chiloscyllium plagiosum, assembly GCF_037043375.1. Taxonomy (NCBI): domain Eukaryota; kingdom Metazoa; phylum Chordata; class Chondrichthyes; order Orectolobiformes; family Hemiscylliidae; genus Chiloscyllium; species Chiloscyllium plagiosum. The sequence continues at coordinate 35,934,692 of NW_028270176.1, read as the reverse complement.
GGTGGGTTGGCCGTGGGAAATTGTCCTATAGTGCCCAGGGATGTGCAGGTTAGGGTGGGTTGGCCATGGGAAATTGTCCCATAGTGCCCAGGGATGTGCAGGATAGGGTGGATTGGCCGTGGGAAATTGTCCCATAGTGTCCAGGGATGTGCAGGTTAGGATGGATCGGCCATGGGAAATTGTCCCATAGTGCCCAGGGATGTGCAGGTTAGGGTGGATTGGCCGTGGGGAATTGTCCCATAGTGTCCAGGGATGTGCAGGTTAGGGTGGATAGGCCATGGGAAATTGTCCCATAGTGCCCAGGGATGTGCAGGTTAGGATGGATTGGCCGTGGGAAACTGTCCCATAGTGCCCAGGGATGTGCAGGTTAGTATGGATTGGCCGTGGGAAATTGTCCCATAGTGTCCAGGGATGTGCATGTTAGGGTGGGTTGGCCGTGGGAAATTGTCCGATAGTGTCCCAGGGATGTGCAGGTTAGGGTGGGTTGGCCGTGGGAAATTGTCCCATAGTGCCCAGGGATGTGCAAGTTAGGGTGGATTGGCCATGGGAAATTGTCCGATAGTGCCCAGGGATGTGCAGGTTCGGGTGGATTGGCCATGGGAAATTGTCCCATAGTGCCCAGGGATGTGCAGGTTAGGGTGGATTGGCCGTGGGAAATTGTCCCATAGTGCCCAGGGATGTGCAGGTTAGGGTGGATTGGCCATGGGAAATTGTCCCATAGTGTCCAGGGATGTGCAGGTTAGGGTGGATTGGCCATGGGAAATTGTCCCATAGTGTCCAGGGATGTGAAGGTTAGGGTGGATTGGCCATGGGAAATTGTCCCATACTATCCAGGGATGTGCAGGTTAGGGTGGATTGGCCATGGGAAATTGTCCCATAGTGTCCAGGGATGTGAAGGTTAGGGTGGATTGGCCATGGGAAATTGTCCCATAGTGTCCAGGGATGTGCAGGTTAGGGTGGATTGGCCATGGGAAATTGTCCCATAGTGCCCAGGGATGTACAGGTTAGGGTGGATTGGCCGTGGGAAATTGTCCCATAGTGTCCAGGGATGTGCAGGTTAGGGTGGATTGGCCATAGGAAATTGTCCCATAGTGCCCAGGGATGTGCAGGTTAGGGTGGATTGGCCGTGTGAAATTGTCCCATTGTGCCCAGGGATGTGTAGGTTAGGGTAGATTGGCCATGGGAAATTGTCCCATAGTGCCCAGGGATGTGCAGATTAGGGTGGGTTGGCCGTGGGAAATTGTCCCATAGTGCCCAGGGATGTGCAGGTTAGGGTGGGTTGGCCGTGGGAAATTGTCCCATAGTGCCCAGGGATGTGCAGATTAGGGTGGGTTGGCCGTGGGAAATTGTCCCATAGTGCCCAGGGATGTGCAGGTTAGGGTGGGTTGGCCATGGGAAATTGTCCGATAGTGTCCAGGGATGTGCAGGTTAGGGTGGGTTGGCCATGGGAAATTGTCCCATAGTGCCCAGGGATGTGCAGGTTAGGGTGGATTGGCCGTGGGAAATTGTCCCATAGTGCCCAGGGATGTGCAGGTTAGGGTGGGTTGGCCATGGGAAACTGTCCCATAGTGCCCAGGGATGTGCAGGTTAGGGTGGATTGGCCGTGGGAAATTGTCCCATAGTGCCCAGGGAGGTGCAGATTAGGGTGGGTTGGCAGTGGGAAATTGTCCCATAGTGCCCAGGGATGTGCAGGTTAGGGTGGGTTGGCCGTGGGAAATTGTCCCATAGTGTCCAGGGATGTGCAGGTGAGGGTGGGTTGGCCGTGGGAAATTGTCCCACAGTGCCCAGGGATGTGCAGGTTAGGGTGGGTTGGCCGTGGGAAATTGTCCCATAGTGCCCAGGGATGTGCAGGTTAGGGTGGATTGGCCATGGGAAATTGTCCCATAGTGCCCAGGGATCTGCAGATTAGGGTGGGTTGGCCGTGGGGAATTGTCCCATAATGCCCAGCGATGTGCAGGTTAGGGTGGGTTGGCCGTGGGAAATTGTCCCATTGTGCCCTGGGATGTGCAGGTTAGGGTGGGTTGGCCGTGGGAAATTGTCCCATAGTGCCCAGGGATGTGCAGGCTAGGGTGGATTGGCCGTGGGAAATTGTCCCATAGTGCCCAGGGATGTGCAGGTTAGGGTGGGTTGGCCATGGGAAATTGTCCCATAGAGCCCAGGGATGTGCAGGTTAGGGTGGGTTGGCCGTGGGAAATTGTCCTATAGTGCCCAGGGATGTGCAGGTTAGGGTGGGTTGGCCATGGGAAATTGTCCCATAGTGCCCAGGGATGTGCAGGATAGGGTGGATTGGCCGTGGGAAATTGTCCCATAGTGTCCAGGGATGTGCAGGTTAGGATGGATCGGCCATGGGAAATTGTCATATAGTGCCCAGGGATGTGCAGGTTAGGGTGGGTTGGCCATGGGAAATTGTCCCATAGTGCCCAGGGATGTGCAGGATAGGGTGGATTGGCCGTGGGAAATTGTCCCATAGTGTCCAGGGATGTGCAGGTTAGGATGGATCGGCCATGGGAAATTGTCCGATAGTGCCCAGGGATGTGCAGGTTAGGGTGGATTGGCCATGGGAAATTGTCCCATAGTGCCCAGGGATGTGCAGGTTAGGGTGGATTGGCCGTGGGGAATTGTCCCATAGTGTCCAGGGATGTGCAGGTTAGGGTGGATAGGCCATGGGAAATTGTCCCATAGTGCCCAGGGATGTGCAGGTTAGTATGGATTGGCCGTGGGAAATTGTCCCATAGTGTCCAGGGATGTGCATGTTAGGGTGGGTTGGCCGTGGGAAATTGTCCGATAGTGTCCCAGGGATGTGCAGGTTAGGGTGGGTTGGCCGTGGGAAATTGTCCCATAGTGCCCAGGGATGTGCAAGTTAGGGTGGATTGGCCATGGGAAATTGTCCGATAGTGCCCAGGGATGTGCAGGTTCGGGTGGATTGGCCATGGGAAATTGTCCCATAGTGCCCAGGGATGTGCAGGTTAGGGTGGATTGGCCGTGGGAAATTGTCCCATAGTGCCCAGGGATGTGCAGGTTAGGGTGGATTGGCCATGGGAAATTGTCCCATAGTGTCCAGGGATGTGCAGGTTAGGGTGGATTGGCCATGGGAAATTGTCCCATAGTGTCCAGGGATGTGAATGTTAGGGTGGATTGGCCATGGGAAATTGTCCCATAGTGTCCAGGGATGTGCAGATTAGGGTGGATTGGCCATGGGAAATTGTCCCATAGTGTCCAGGGATGTGAAGGTTAGGGTGGATTGGCCATGGGAAATAGTCCCATACTACCCAGGGATGTGCAGGTTAGGGTGGATTTGCCATGGGAAATTGTCCCATAGTGCCCAGGGATGTGCAGGTTAGGGTGGATTGGCCATGGGAAATTGTCCCATAGTGTCCAGGGATGTGCAGGTTAGGGTGGATTGGCCATGGGAAATTGTCCCATAGTGCCCAGGGATGTACAGGTTAGGGTGGATTGGCCGTGGGAAATTGTCCCATAGTGTCCAGGGATGTGCAGGTTAGGGTGGATTGGCCATAGGAAATTGTCCCATAGTGCCCAGGGATGTGCAGGTTAGGGTGGATTGGCCGTGTGAAATTGTCCCATTGTGCCCAGGGATGTGTAGGTTAGGGTAGATTGGCCATGGAAATTGTCCCATAGTGCCCAGGGATGTGCAGGTTAGGGTGGGTTGGCCATGGGAAATTGTCCCATAGTGCCCAGGGATGTGCAGGTTAGGGTGGATTGGCCATAGGAAATTGTCCCATAGTGCCCAGGGATGTGCAGGTTAGGGTGGATTGGCCGTGGGAAATTGTCCCATAGTGTCCAGGGATGTGCAGATTAGGGTGGGTTGGCCGTGGGAAATTGTCCCATAGTGCCCAGGGATGAGCAGGTTAGGGTGGGTTGGCCGTGGGAAATTGTCCCATAGTACCCAGGGATGTGCAGGTTAGGGTGGGTTAGCCGTGGGAAATTGTCCCATAGTGCCCAGGGATGTGCAGATTAGGGTGGGTTGGCCGAGGGAAATTGTCCCATAGTGCCCAGGGATGTACAGGTTAGGGTGGATTGGCCGTGGGAAATTGTCCCATAGTGTCCAGGGATGTGCAGGTTAGGGTGGATTGGCCATAGGAAATTGTCCCATAGTGCCCAGGGATGTGCAGGTTAGGGTGGATTGGCCGTGTGAAATTGTCCCATAGTGCCCAGGGATGTGTAGGTTAGGGTAGATTGGCCATGGGAAATTGTCCCATAGTGCCCAGGGATGTGCAGGTTAGGGTGGGTTGGCCATGGGAAATTGTCCCATAGTGCCTAGGGATGTGCAGATTAGGGTGGGTTGGCCGTGGGAAATTGTCCCATAGTGCCCAGGGATCTGCAGATTAGGGTGGGTTGGCCGTGGGGAATTGTCCCATAATGCCCAGCGATGTGCAGGTTAGGGTGGTTTGGCCGTGGGAAATTGTCCCATAGTGCCCAGGGATGTGCAGGTTAGGGTGGGTTGGCCGTGGGAAATTGTCCCATAGTGCCCAGGGATGTGCAGGCTAGGGTGGATTGGCCGTGGGAAATTGTCCCATAGTGCCCAGGGATGTGCAGGTTAGGGTGGGTTGGCCGTGGGAAATTGTCCCATAGAGCCCAGGGATGTGCAGGTTAGGGTGGGTTGGCCGTGGGAAATTGTCCTATAGTGCCCAGGGATGTGCAGGTTAGGGTGGGTTGGCCATGGGAAATTGTCCCATAGTGCCCAGGGATGTGCAGGATAGGGTGGATTGGCCGTGGGAAATTGTCCCATAGTGTCCAGGGATGTGCAGGTTAGGATGGATCGGCCATGGGAAATTGTCCTATAGTGCCCAGGGATGTGCAGGTTAGGGTGGGTTGGCCATGGGAAATTGTCCCATAGTGCCCAGGGATGTGCAGGATAGGGTGGATTGGCCGTGGGAAATTGTCCCATAGTGTCCAGGGATGTGCAGGTTAGGATGGATCGGCCATGGGAAATAGTCCGATAGTGCCCAGGGATGTGCAGGTGAGGGTGGATTGGCCATGGGAAATTGTCCCATAGTGCCCAGGGATGTGCAGGTTAGGGTGGATTGGCCGTGGGGAATTGTCCCATAGTGTCCAGGGATGTGCAGGTTAGGGTGGATAGGCCATGGGAAATTGTCCCATAGTGCCCAGGGATGTGCAGGTTAGGATGGATTGGCCGTGGGAAACTGTCCCATAGTGCCCAGGGATGTGCAGGTTAGTATGGATTGGCCGTGGGAAATTGTCCCATAGTGTCCAGGGATGTGCATGTTAGGGTGGGTTGGCCATGGGAAATTGTCCGATAGTGTCCCAGGGATGTGCAGGTTAGGGTGGGTTGGCCGTGGGAAATTGTCCCATAGTGCCCAGGGATGTGCAAGTTAGGGTGGATTGGCCATGGGAAATTGTCCGATAGTGCCCAGGGATGTGCAGGTTAGGGTGGATTGGCCATGGGAAATTGTCCCATAGTGCCCAGGGATGTGCAGGTTAGGGTGGATTGGCCGTGGGGAATTGTCCCATAGTGTCCAGGGATGTGCAGGTTAGGGTGGATAGGCCATGGGAAATTGTCCCATAGTGCCCAGGGATGTGCAGGTTAGGATGGATTGGCCGTGGGAAACTGTCCCATAGTGCCCAGGGATGTGCAGGTTAGTATGGATTGGCCGTGGGAAATTGTCCCATAGTGTCCAGGGATGTGCATGTTAGGGTGGGTTGGCCGTGGGAAATTGTCCGATAGTGTCCCAGGGATGTGCAGGTTAGGGTGGGTTGGCCGTGGGAAATTGTCCCATAGTGCCCAGGGATGTGCAAGTTAGGGTGGATTGGCCATGGGAAATTGTCCGATAGTGCCCAGGGATGTGCAGGTTCGGGTGGATTGGCCATGGGAAATTGTCCCATAGTGCCCAGGGATGTGCAGGTTAGGGTGGATTGGCCGTGGGAAATTGTCCCATAGTGCCCAGGGATGTGCAGGTTAGGGTGGATTGGCCATGGGAAATTGTCCCATAGTGTCCAGGGATGTGCAGGTTAGGGTGGATTGGCCATGGGAAATTGTCCCATAGTGTCCAGGGATGTGAAGGTTAGGGTGGATTGGCCATGGGAAATTGTCCCACACTACCCAGGGATGTGTAGGTTAGGGTGGATTGGCCATGGGAAATTGTCCCATAGTGTCCAGGGATGTGCAGGTTAGGGTGGGTTGGCCGTGGGAAATTGTCCCATAGTGCCCAGGGATGTGCAGGTTAGGGTGGGTTGGCCGTGGGAAATTGTCCCATAGTGCCCAGGGATGTGCAGGTTAGGGTGGGTTAGCCGTGGGAAACTGTCCCATAGTGCCCAGGGATGTGCAGATTAGGGTGGGTTGGCCGTGGGAAATTGTCCCATAGTGCCCAGGGATGTGCAGGTTAGGGTGGGTTGGCCGTGGGAAATTGTCCCATAGTGCCCAGGGATGTGCAGGTTAGGGTGGGTTGGCCGTGGGAAATTGTCCCATAGTGCCCAGGGATGTGCAGGTTAGGGTGGATTGGCCGTGGGAAATTGTCCCATAGTGCCCAGGCATGTGCAGATTAGGGTGGGTTGGCCATGGGAAATTGTCCCATAGTGTCCAGGGATGTGCAGGTTAGGGTGGATTGGCCATGGGAAATTGTCCCATAGTGCCCAGGGATGTGCAGGTTAGGGTGGGTTGGCCATGGGAAATTGTCCCATAGTGTCCAGGGATGTGAAGGTTAGGGTGGATTGGCCATGGGAAATTGTCCCATACTACCCAGGGATGTGCAGGTTAGGGTGGATTGGCCATGGGAAATTGTCCCAGAGTGTCCAGGGATGTGCAGGTTAGGGTGGGTTGGCCGTGGGAAATTGTCCCATAGTGCCCAGGGATGTGCAGGTTAGGGTGGGTTGGCCGTGGGAAATTGTCCCATAGTGCCCAGGGATGTGCAGGTTAGGGTGGTTAGCCGTGGGAAACTGTCCCATAGTGCCCAGGGATGTGCAGATTAGGGTGGGTTGGCCGTGGGAAATTGTCCCATAGTGCCCAGGGATGTGCAGGTTAGGGTGGGTTGGCCGTGGGAAATTGTCCCATAGTGCCCAGGGATGTGCAGGTTAGGGTGGATTGGCCATGGGAAATTGTCCCATAGTGCCCAGGGATGTGCAGGTTAGGGTGGATTGGCCGTGGGAAATTGTCCCATAGTGCCCAGGGATGTGCAGATTAGGGTGGGTTGGCCATGGGAAATTGTCCCATAGTGTCCAGGGATGTGCAGGTTAGGGTGGATTGGCCATGGGAAATTGTCCCATAGTGCCCAGGGATGTGCAGGTTAGGGTGGGTTGGCCATGGGAAATTGTCCCATAGTGTCCAGGGATGTGAAGGTTAGGGTGGGTTGGCCGTGGGAAATTGTCCCATAGTGCCCAGGGATGTGCAGATTAGGGTGGGTTGGCCGTGGGAAATTGTCCCACAGTGCCCAGGGATGTGCAGGTTAGGGTGGGTTGGCCGTGGGAAATTGTCCCATAGTGTCCAGGGATGTGCAGGTTCGGGTGGATTGGCCATGGGAAATTGTCCCATAGTGCCCAGGGATCTGCAGATTAGGGTGGGTTGGCCGTGGGAAATTGTCCCATAATGCCCAGCGATGTGCAGGTTAGGTTGGGTTGGCCGTGGGAAATTGTCCCATAGTGCCCATGAATGTGCAGGTTAGGGTGGTTTGGCCGTGGGAAATTGTCCCATAGTGCCCAGGGATGTGCAGGCTAGGGTGGATTGGCCGTGGGAAATTGTCCCATAGTGCCCAGGGATGTGCAGGTTAGGGTGGATTGGCCGTGGGAAATTGTCCCATAGTGCCGAGGGATGTGCAGGCTAGGGTGGATTGGCCGTGGGAAATTGTCCCATAGTGCCCAGGGATGTGCAGGTTAGGGTGGATTGGCCGTGGGAAATTGTCCCATAGTGCCCAGGGATGTGCAGGTTAGGGTGGGTTGGCCGTGGGAAATTGTCCCATAGAGCCCAGGGATGTGCAGGTTAGGGTGGGTTGGCCGTGGGAAATTGTCCTATAGTACCCCAGGGATGTGCAGGTTAGGGTGGATAGGCCATGGGAAATTGTCCCATAGTGCCCAGGGATGTGCAGCTTAGGATGGATTGGCCGTGGGAAACTGTCCCATAGTGCCCAGGGATGTGCAGGTTAGTATGGATTGGCCGTGGGAAATTGTCCCATAGTGTCCAGGGATGTGCATGTTAGGGTGGGTTGGCCGTGGGAAATTGTCCGATAGTGTCCCAGGGATGTGCAGGTTAGGGTGGGTTGGCCGTTGGAAATTGTCCCATAGTGCCCAGGGATGTGCAAGTTAGGGTGGATTGGCCGTGGGAAATTGTCCGATAGTGTCCCAGGGATGTGCAGGTTAGGGTGGGTTGGCCGTGGGAAATTGTCCCATAGTGCCCAGGGATGTGCAAGTTAGGGTGGGTTGGCCGTGGGAAATTGTCCCATAGTGCCCAGGGATGTGCAGGTTCGGGTGGATTGGCCATGGGAAATTGTCCCATAGTGCCCAGGGATGTGCAGGTTAGGGTGGATTGGCCGTGGGAAATTGTCCCATAGTGCCCAGGGATGTGCAGGTTAGGGTGGATTGGCCATGGGAAATTGTCCCATAGTGTCCAGGGATGTGCAGGTTAGGGTGGATTGGCCATGGGAAATTGTCCCATAGTGTCCAGGGATGTGAAGGTTAGGGTGGATTGGCCATGGGAAATTGTCCCATACTACCCAGGGATGTGCAGGTTAGGGTGGATTGGCCATGGGAAATTGTCCCATAGTGTCCAGGGATGTGCAGGTTAGGGTGGGTTGGCCGTGGGAAATTGTCCCATAGTGCCCAGGGATGTGCAGGTTAGGGTGGGTTGGCCGTGGGAAATTGTCCCATAGTGCCCAGGGATGTGCAGGTTAAGGTGGGTTAGCCGTGGGAAACTGCCCATAGTGCCCAGGGATGTGCAGATTAGGGTGGGTTGGCCGTGGGAAATTGTCCCATAGTGCCCAGGGATGTGCAGGTTAGGGTGGGTTGGCCGTGGGAAATTGTCCCATAGTGCCCAGGGATGTGCAGGTTAGGGTGGGTTGGCCGTGGGAAATTGTCCCATAGTGCCCAGGGATGTGCAGGTTAGGGTGGATTGGCCGTGGGAAATTGTCCCATAGTGCCCAGGCATGTGCAGATTAGGGTGGGTTGGCTATGGGAAATTGTCCCATAGTGTCCAGGGATGTGCAGGTTAGGGTGGATTGGCCATGGGAAATTGTCCCATAGTGCCCAGGGATGTGCAGGTTAGGGTGGGTTGGCCATGGGAAATTGTCCCATAGTGTCCAGGGATGTGAAGGTTAGGGTGGATTGGCCATGGGAAATTGTCCCATACTACCCAGGGATGTGCAGGTTAGGGTGGATTGGCCATGGGAAATTGTCCCATAGTGTCCAGGGATGTGCAGGTTAGGGTGGATTGGCCATGGGAAATTGTCCCATAGTGTCCAGGGATGTGCAGATTAGGGTGGATTGGCCATGGGAAATTGTCCCATTGTGCCCAGGGATGTACAGGTTAGGGTGGATTGGCCGTGGGAAATTGTCCCATAGTGCCCAGGGATGTGTAGGTTAGGGTGGATTGGCCATAGGAAATTGTCCCATAGTGCCCAGGGATGTGCAGGTTAGGGTGGATTGGCCGTGGGAAATTGTCCCATTGTGCCCAGGGATGTACAGGTTAGGGTGGATTGGCCGTGGGAAATTGTCCCATAGTGCCCAGGGATGTGTAGGTTAGGGTGGGTTGGCCGTGCGAAATTGTCCCATAGTGTCCAGGGATGTGCAGGTTAGGGTGGGTTGGCCATAGGAAATTGTCCCATAGTGCCCAGTGATGTGCAGGTTAGGGTGGGTTGGCCATGGGAAATTGTCCCATAGTGCCCAGGGATGTGCAGGTTAGGGTGGGTTGGCCGTGGGAAATTGACCCATAGTGCCCAGGGATGTGCAGGTTAGGGTGGATTGGCCGTGGGAAATTGTCCCATAGTGCCCAGGGATGTGCAGGTTAGGGTGGGTTGGCCATGGGAAATTGTCCCTTAGTGCCCAGGGATGTGCAGGTTAGGGTGGATTGCCCATGGGAAATTGTCCCATAGTACCCAGGGATGTGCAGGTTAGGGTGGATTGGCCATGGGAAATGTGGGGTTTATAGGGTGGGTCTGAGTGGGATGTCCTTCAATGGGTGGTAATGGGCTGAATGGCCTCCTTCTACACTGTTGGAATTTTGTGATAACTCAATAACCCCACCGCAACATGGCCAAATGCTCTAACATACCCTCCCACTCCCCCAAGGACTCCTCTCGAGGACCCTGGGTGGGCATCGTGGGTAATGGAGGGTTTGCAAAGCAGCGTGATGTCAATGGTGTGGGTTCAATTCCCACCCCGGCTGAGGTGACCAGGAAAAACTCTCCTTCTCAACCTTTCCCCTCGCTTGTGGCGTGGTGACCCTCAGGGGTTAAACCCCCTCCAGTGAGTCTTTCTCTCTCTGGTGAGAGTACGGCCCTGTGGTCCTGTAAAGATTATGGCAACTTTAGCTTCATATGGACCCAGGACGCCCCTCCACAGGTCCTGTTGACCCTGGGATGCAGGTACACTGTCCCTTGAAAGTGGCATAACATGTCGACAGGAGGGCAGGTTTGGCTGAAGGCTCTGTTTTGGTGCTGGACATCTTGATGGCCTGTTCCCCAGGCTGTGGTAACATTATCGTGGTCCACTGTCTTACTGTTGTACACACCCAATCCGTTGCGGACTGACAGTTGGAACCTTTGTAGAAAGACCCTCTCGAAATTTGCAGTATCTCGGTCTTCGCCCCCATCTGACCGAGGAGTCCCATCATCTCCCATCTTCATGCCACACTGACAGAAGGATGTGGACGCTTTGGAGAGGATGCGGAAGAGGTGGGCCAGGGAGTGAGTTAGCTACAAGGAGAGATTTGACAAACTTGGATTGGTTTCACTGGAACGTCAGAGGCTGAGGGAAGTTTCTAAGATTGCGAACGGCATGGACAGAGTGGAAAGTATGGGGCTTTTACCCAGGGTCAGTCACTAGGGGACACAGCTTCAAGGTGTGAGGGTGAGGGGGGGGGGCGGGGATGTTTAAAAGAGATGGGCGAAGCAGGTTTTTCTCACGGTAGGGGGGGAGGGGGAGGGGGTGAGTCCTGGAACGCACTGCCAGATAAAGCCGATACAACAGCAGCATTCCCCCTGGACGGATACTGGAATAGTCAGGGAAGACAGTTTTAGGATGGACGGTCAAAATGTGTCAGCACACGCTAGGAGGGCTGAAGGGCCTGTTGTTGTGCTGTAGGTTGGGAGTGTCTCATACCAAGGGGGCGTAGGTTAAAGGTGAAGGGGGAAAGCTTAAAGGAAACGTGTGAAGCAAGTTTTTGTTTTACACAGAGCAAGTGGAAGCTGAAAGGGGGCAAAACCCACCCCTTCAGGCCCACAGGAAGAGTCTGGTACAACTTGCCCCTTAACCTTAAACTAGCAGCTTTTGATTCTGGACTCTTCCTCGCTGTTTCTCAGCCTGTCTAGTCCTGTTAGCATGTTACGAGTTTGATTGTTGATATCCATACAATGACCCACTGAAATCCACACAAAGGCGTCCTGTTTGCTATTGGGAACAGCTGGTCAGGGGAGGGAGAGCACGCAGACGAGTGTGTATTTATCAAGGCCACTCGTCCTTATCCCTCTGATATGGACTGGAGATTTTGTTTAGTTTTGTACAAGGGAAGTGGTTTGTTACTGGGGTGGGAATAGCTTTTCAGTGATTTAATTGTCTCCCAGCACCTCTGGCCTCTGCCCCGTTCAAACGCGCGGGCGGTGCAGAGACTTGGACTGATATCTGCCTCATTAACCCCTCCATCTCCAATCTCAACTCAGTTCAGACGCTGTCACCTCCCCTTTGTGAATTTTTTGACGTGAGAGTCACAGAGCTGTACAGCATGCAAACAGACCCTTCAGTACAATAGGAAACATTGACTCTCCTGCTCCTCGGATGCTGCCTGACCTGCTGTGCTTTTCCAGCAACACATTCCCGACTCTGATCTCCAGCATCTGCAGCCCTCACTTTCTCCTTCAATGCAACCTGTCCAGATATCCTAACCTAATCCAGTCCCGTTTGGCAGCACCCGGCCCATATCCCTCCAAACCCTTCCTATTCATGTCCCCATCTAGATGCCTTTTAAATGCTGTCATTGTACCAGCCTCCACCACTTCCTCTGGCAGCTCATTCCACACACGTACCACCCTCTGGGTGAAAAAAAGTTGTCCCTTAGGTCTCTTTTATATCTTTCGCCTCTCACCCTAAACCTATGCCCCTCTAGTTCTGGACTCGCCTACCCTCGGGGGAAAGGCGTTGTCTATCCACCCAATCCATGCCCCTTCCCAACTGCCCTGCTCCTGACACAGGTGGTAGAGCGCAACGTGCCAACCAGAACTCCACTCCTCTTTCTTCTTTTCTCCCCACTTTGGTCTCTCAGCGGGTCGCGGTGAACCCCGGCCTGGTCTCTCAGCGGGTCGCGGTGAACCCCAGCCTGGTCTCTCAGCGGGTCGCGGTGAACTCCGGCCTGGTCTCTCAGTGGGTCGCGGTGAACCCCAGCCTGGTCTCTCAGCGGGTCGCGGTGAACTCCGGCCTGGTCTCTCAGCGGGTCGCGGTGAACCCCGGCCTGGTCTCTCAGCGGGTCGCGGTGAACCCCGGCCTGGTCTCTCAGCGGGTCGCGGTGAACTCCGGCCTGGTCTCTCAGTGGGTCGCGGTGAACCCCGGCCTGGTCTCTCAGCGGGTCGCGGTGAACCCCGGCCTGGTCTATCAGCGGGTCGCGGTGAACCCCGGCCTGGTCTCTCAGCGGGTCGCGGTGAACCCCGGCCTGGTCTCTCAGCGGGTCGCGGCATACCCCGGCCTGCTCTATCAGCGGGTCACGGTGAATCCCGGCCTGGTCTCTCAGCGGGTCGTGGTGAACCCCGGCCTGGTCTCTCAGCGGGTCGTGGTGAACCCCGGCCTGGTCTCTCAGCGGGTCGCGGTGAACCCCGGCCTGGTCTCTCAGCGGGTTGTGGTGAACCCCGGCCTGGTCTCTCAGCGGGTCGCGGTGAACCCTGGCCTGGTCTCTCAGCGGGTTGTGGTGAACCCCGGCCTGGTCTCTCAGCGGGTCGCGGTGAACCCTGGCCTGGTCTCTCAGCGGGTTGTGGTGAACCCCGGCCTGGTCTCTCAGCGGGTCACGGTGAATCCCGGCCTGGTGTCTCTGCGGGTCGTTGTGAATCCCGGCCTGGTCTCTCAGCGGGTCGTGGTGAACCCCGGCCTGGTCTCTCAGCGGATCGTGGTGAACCCCGGCCTGGTCTCTCAAGCAGGTCGTGGTGAACCCCGGCCTGGTCTCTCAGCGGGTCGCGGTGAACCCCGGCCTGGTCTCTCAGCGGGTCGCGGCATACCCCGGCCTGCTCTATCAGCGGGTCACGGTGAATCCCGGCCTGGTGTCTCTGCGGGTCGTTGTGAACCCTGGCCTGGTCTCTCAGCGGGTCGTGGTGAACCCCGGCCTGGTCTCTCAGCGGGTCGCGGTGAACCCCGGCCTGGTCTCTCAGCGGGTCGTGGTGAACCCCGGCCTGGTCTCTCAGCGGGTCGCGGTGAACCCCGGCCTGGTCTCTCAGCGGGTCGCGGTGAACCCCGGCCTGGTCTCTCAGCGGGTCGCGGTGAACCCCGGCCTGGTCTCTCAGCGGGTCGCGGTGAACCCCGGCCTGGTCTCTCAGCGGGTCGCGGTGAACCCCGGCCTGGTCTCTCAGCGGGTCGTGGTGAACCCCGGCCTGGTCTCTCAGCGGGTCGTGGTGAACCCCGGCCTGGTCTCTCAGCGGGTCGCGGTGAACCCCGGCCTGGTCTCTCAGCGGGTCGTGGTGAACCCCGGCCTGGTCTCTCAGCGGGTCGTGGTGAACCCCGGCCTGGTCTCTCAGCGGGTCGCGGTGAACCCTGGCCTGGTCTCTCAGCGGGTTGTGGTGAACCCCGGCCTGGTCTCTCAGCGGGTCACGGTGAATCCCGGCCTGGTGTCTCAGCGGGTCGCGGTGAACCCTGGCCTGGTCTCTCAGCGGGTTGTGTTGAACCCCGGCCTGGTCTCTCAGCGGGTTGTGGTGAACCCCGGCCTGGTCTCTCAGCGGGTCGCGGTGAACCCTGGCCTGGTCTCTCAGCGGGTTGTGGTGAACCCCGGCCTGGTCTCTCAGCGGGTCATGGTGAACCCTGGCCTGGTCTCTCAGCGGGTCGTGGTGAACTCTGGCCTGGTCTCTCAGCGGGTCGCGGTGAACCCTGGCCTGGTCTCTCAGCGGGTCGCGGTGAACCCTGGCCTGGTCTCTCAGCGGGTTGTGATGAACCCCGGCCTGGTCTCTCAGCGGGTCGTGGTGAACCCCGGCCTGGTCTCTCAGCGGGTCGCGGTGAACCCTGGCCTGGTCTCTCAGCGGATCGTGGTGAACCCCGGCCTGGTCTCTCAAGCAGGTCGTGGTGAACCCCGGCCTGGTCTCTCAGCGGGTCGCGGTGAACCCCGGCCTGGTCTCTCAGCGGGTCGCGGCATACCCCGGCCTGCTCTATCAGCGGGTCACGGTGAATCCCGGCCTGGTCTCTCAGCGGGTCGTGGTGAACCCCGGCCTGGTCTCTCAGCGGATCGTGGTGAACCCCGGCCTGGTCTCTCAAGCAGGTCGTGGTGAACCCCGGCCTGGTCTCTCAGTGGGTCACGGTGAACCCCGGCCTGGTCTCTCAGCGGGTCGTGGTGAACCCCGGCCTGGTCTCTCAGCGGGTCGTGGTGAACCCCGGCCTGGTCTCTCAGCGGGTCGCGGTGAACCCCGGCCTGGTCTCTCAGCGGGTCGTGGTGAACCCCGGCCTGGTCTCTCAGCGGGTCGTGGTGAACCCCGGCCTGGTCTCTCAGCGGGTCGCGGTGAACCCTGGCCTGGTCTCTCAGCGGGTTGTGGTGAACCCCGGCCTGGTCTCTCAGCGGGTCGTGGTGAATCCCGGCCTGGTGTCTCAGCGGGTCGCGGTGAACCCTGGCCTGGTCTCTCAGCGGGTTGTGTTGAACCCCGGCCTGGTCTCTCAGCGGGTTGTGTTGAACCCCGGCCTGGTCTCTCAGCGGGTTGTGGTGAACCCGGCCTGGTCTCTCAGCGGATCGCGGTGAACCCTGGCCTGGTCTCTCAGCGGGTTGTGGTGAACCCCGGCCTGGTCTCTCAGCGGGTCGTGGTGAACCCTGGCCTGGTCTCTCAGTGGGTCTTGGTGAACTCTGGCCTGGTCTCTCAGCGGGTCGCGGTGAACCCCGGCCTGGTCTCTCAGCGGGTCGCGGTGAACCCTGGCCTGGTCTCTCAGCGGGTTGTGATGAACCCCGGCCTGGTCTCTCAGCAGCTCATGGTGGATCCTGACTCGGCTTGCTAGTGGATCTTCCCTGGGCCTGTTCCCAAGGAACCGGGGGCGGTCGGAGAGGCGTTATCTGCAGCGGCCATGTTGATAACAGACAGCAGAACAAGATAAGTGGAGGATTCATTGAAGACTGTTGAACTTTTAATTCCTTTAGTTTCCTAGTTTAAAGTACGAAAGACTTTAATGCAAACTATTACCTTTTGCACGGTGACTCCTCTTTGCCCCTGCTATTTTGTGGATGAACTGGGCTGTCAATGGTAAGTCGAATCCCTCTCAGTGAGCCTGCCTCATGAGTCAGATAATGGAGACCTGTCCCACTCGAAGGCGAGAATGGAGCCAGCTACTGCGTGAGTCAGGATCATCGTGATTCATTCCACGCCGAGACTTTTTTGTTTGTGTGAGGTCCAGTTGTCAAAGTGACACAGTGAGATGAATTCTCAGGAGTTGCCGAGGGTGGACTGTGCAGTTAAACAGCTTTAATGAAGGAGGGTGTGTGTGCAATTCTCAACAAGTGGACTGCTCCCTCCACATGGGACAGGGCTTTGAACGGATTGCTTACAAAAACCAAGCGTCGAGCCAGTGAGTGGTCATTATTGTTATGAAAGCTGTCGTAGGCTCCTGGAACACACACAAGAGAATTCCAAGATTGAGCCGGTGGCGATACATTTCCCAGCCAGGACAAGGAGTGGTTTGGAGAGGAGCCTGGATATTGTCCAGGTCTGTTTCCTCGGATGCTGCCTGAACTGCAGTGCCCTTCCAGCGCCACTGATCCAGAATCATTTGGACCACAGACTGCTTCAGTATCTGAGGAGTCGGGAACTGCGCCGAGCATCGTGCAATTATTGGCGAACAGCAAAGCGTTGTTCCGCAGATATCGTAGCGGTTATGGAGATGTGGCTCAGGGATGGGCAGGACTGGCAGCTAAATGTCCCAGGCTACATAGGAAGGATGGAAAGGGGGAGACAGGAGTTTTTAATTAAGAGATAGCATTGTGGCTGTATTTAGGGAGGATATTCCTGGGAATACATCCAGGGAAGTCATTTGGGTGGAACTGAGAAATAAGACAGGGATGATCACCTTATTGGGATTGTATTATAGACCACCAATAGTCAAAGGGAAATTGAGAAACAAATTTGTCCGGAGATCTCAATTATCTGTAAGAATAATAGGGTAGTTATGGTAGGGGATTTTAACTTTCCAAACGTAGACTGGGACTGCCATAGTGTTAAACGTTTAGATGGAGAGGAATTTCTTAAGTGTGTACAAGACAATTTTCTGATTCAGTATGTGGATGTACCTACTAGAGAAGGTGCAAAACCTGACCTACTCTTGGGAAATAAGGCAGTGCAGGTGACTGAGGTGTCAGTGGGGGAGCACTTTGGGGCCAGCGACCATAATTCTATTAGATTTAAAATAGTGATGGAAAAGGATAGACCAGATCTAAAAGTTGAAGTTTTAAATTGGAGAAAGGCCAATTTTGACGGTATTAGGGAAGAACTTTCAAAAGCTGATTGGGGCAGATGTTCGCAGGTAAAGGGACGGCTGGAAAATGGGAAGCCTTCAGAAATGAGATAACAAGAATCCAGAGAAAGTATATTCCTGTCAGGGTGAAAGGGAAGGCTGGTAGGTATAGGGAATGCTGGATGACTAAAGAAATTGAGGGTTTGGTTAAGAAAAAGAAGGAAGCATATGTCAGGTATAGACAGGATAGATCGAGTGAATCCTTAGAAGAGTATAAAGGCAGTAGGAGTTTACTTAAGAGGGAAATCAGGAGGGCAAAAAGGGGACATGAGATAGCTTTGGCAAATAGGGTTAAGGAGAATTCAAAGTAATTTTATAAATATGTTGAGGACAAAAAGGTAACTAGGGAGAGAATAGGGCCCCATAAAGATCAGCAAGGCGGCCTTTGTGTGGAACCGCAGGAGATGGGGGAGATACTAAATGAATATTGAGTCACTGTTTACTGTGGAGAAGCTAGAGAACGTGGGGAAATAAATAGTGACATCTTGAAAAGTGTCCATATTGGGAGGTACTGGACATCTTAAAATGTGTAAAGTTAGACCAACCACGGGATGACGTTACGGAGGCTGTAATTCCTCCTCCCAGCTACAGGTCGGGCGGCTGTGTGTTGTGCCTGGGGTAGATACACAAGTCAACCTGTAAACACCACAATTTTAATCTAAACACAGTTACATACATTGATATAAATTGTGGATAGAAATCTCTCATAGAAAATGCCTCCACACTGAAGACAGTAACTTGTTGCTGAACTCTCCTGGGCAGAATCCAACGAGAGGATAAGCAATTTGTTACTTTGTGCACCATAGACTTCAAACCGATCCAGTAAACCCAGTTCCAATTCAGCAATGTGGGTTATTGAAAGTGTGGGTGTCGGTCGATGTGGGGGGGGGGGGGGGGGGGGGAGAGGGAGAGGGAGAGGCAGAGAGGGAGAAGAGAGATATACAGAGAGAGACACACAGAGACAGGCAGAGAGAGAGAGAGAGAGGGGCAGAGAGAGAGAGAAGGGCAGAGAGAGAGAGAGAGGGGCAGAGAGAGAGAGAGAGAGAGGAGCAGAGAGAGAGAGGCAGAGAGAGAGAGAGAGAGGCAGAGAGAGAGAGAGAGGCAGAGAGAGAGAGAGAGGCAGAGAGAGAGAGAGAGGCAGAGAGAGAGAGAGAGGCAGAGAGAGAGAGAGAGACAAAGAGGGAGAGAGAGAAGGGCAGAGAGAGAGAGAGGGGCAGAGAGAGAGAGAGGGGCAGAGAGAGAGAGAGGGGCAGAGAGAGAGAGAGGGGCAGAGAGAGAGAGAGGGGCAGAGAGAGAGAGAGGGGCAGAGAGAGAGAGAGGGGCAGAGAGAGAGAGAGGGGCAGAGAGAGAGAGAGGGGCAGAGAGAGAGAGAGGGGCAGAGAGAGAGAGAGGGGCAGAGAGAGAGAGAGGGGCAGAGAGAGAGAGAGGGGCAGAGAGAGAGAGAGGGGCAGAGAGAGAGAGGGGCAGAGAGAGAGAGAGAGGGGCAGAGAGAGAGAGAGAGGGGCAGAGAGAGAGAGAGAGGGGCAGAGAGAGAGAGAGAGGGGCAGAGAGAGAGAGAGAGGGGCAGAGAGAGAGAGAGAGGGGCAGAGAGAGAGAGAGAGGGGCAGAGAGAGAGAGAGAGAGGGGCAGAGAGAGAGAGAGAGGGGGGCAGAGAGAGAGAGAGAGGCAGAGAGAGAGAGAGAGGGGCAGAGAGAGAGAGAGGGGCAGAGAGGCAGAAAGAGGCAGAGAGAGAGAGAGAGAGATACAGGCAGAGGCAGAGAGAGAGACAGAGACACCGAGAGACACCGAGAGAGACACCGAGAGAGACACCGAGAGAGAGACCGAGAGAGACCGAGAGAGACACCGAGAGAGACCGAGAGAGACACCGAGAGAGACCGAGAGAGACAGAAGGGGTGTGTGGAGATAGAGAGCGAGAGAGAGGAGGACAAGAGAGAGAGAGAGGGACGAGCCACTGCCTTACGTCAGCGAGAATGATGACATTACACAGCTGGGGGGGGAGGGGGGATGGGGTGAGGAGAGAACCCCCGACAGGTGAATCCCCATCATCCTGCACTGATCATCATGGAATCCCCAAAGGAATGGTGAAGGAGATATAATCACCAACAGCTCCCCATTCCGGTCGGAATGTCTGGTAAATGGTGATCCAGGTGGTGAGAGCAGCAATCCACAGCAGGAGGCCCACAGCTGACCATTTCACATCTGCAAGGACAACAACACTGCATTCACATAGCACCCTCAACACATGTCAAACAGAGCAAAGGGGGCTCAGAGGAGGCCCCGTCACAGCCAGCACGAGGGCGAGGTAGCAACGGGCTGGGAATGGGTGAAAGGTCACCCCCAGGAGCTGGCACATGGGGCTGCACAGCTTGGGCAGATGTGAGGTGAAACTCCAGAATGAGACAGTCATGTCTGATTGGGGGACACGCGCGCGTGTGTGTGTGTGTGTGCGCGCGTCTGAGCGAGTTGTGTGTGTGTTTGAGCGTGAGGGTGTGCGCGCGCGCGCACGCGGGGTGAGGGTGTGTACGTGTCTGAGTGTGAGGGTGCGTGTCTGTCTGAGCATGTGTTTTGTGTGTGTGTGTGTCTGAGTGTGAGGGTGTGTGTCTTGCACGCGGGGTGTGCGTGCGTGTGCTTGAGCGCAAGGGTGTGTGTGTGTGCACACGCGCGAGTCTGGCAGCGGGCGTGGGTCTGGCTGCTTGTGTCCCTGTGTGTGTGTGTATGTCTCAGTATGTGTGTGTGTGCGTCTGTCTCTCTACGTATGTGTGTGCCTGTGCGAGTGCGTGTGCGAGTGTGTCTCCATGTGCGCGTGTGTGTCTGTGTGTGTGTGTGTTTGTGTCTCTATGTGCACGTGAGTGTGTCTGTGTGTGCGTGTCTCTATGTGCTTGTGTGAGTGTACGTATGTATGTGTGTGTCTCTATGTACTTGTGTGAGTATGTAGGTGTGTCTCTGTGCTTGTGTGAGTGTATGTATGCGTATGTGAGACTGTGTGTCTGTGTGTGTCTCTATGTGCATGAGATTGTCTGTGTGTGTGTGCGCGTGTCTCTATTTGCGTGTGAGAGTGTGTCTGTTTGTGCGTCTCTACGTGCATGTGTCTCTGTGTGTATCTCTATGTGCGTGAGTGTATGTATGTATGTGTCTTTGTGCGTGTGAGTGTATGTTTGTGTGTCTCTGTGCTTGTGTGAGTGCGTGTGTCTCTTTATGCGTGAGATTGCGTGTCTGTGTGTGCGTGTCTCTATTTGCATGTGTGTCTGCGCGTGTGTCTCTATGTGCGTGGGAGTGTATGCACGTGTGTGTCTCTCTATGTGCGTGTGAGAGTGTATGTGCTTGTGTGAGTATGTCTCTCTGTGTGTTAGATTGTGTGTCTCTATTTGCGTGAGAGTGTCTGTGCGTGTCTCTATGTGCATGTCTCTCTATGTTCGTGTGAGTGTGTATGCGTGTGTGTGTCTCTATGTGCGTGTGAGTGTGTGTCTCTATGTGCGTGCGTGTAAGTATGTGTGTGTCTCTATGTGCGTGTGAGTGTGTGTCTCTATGTGCGTGCGTGTAAGTATGTGTGTGTCTCTATGTGCGTGCGTGTAAGTATGTGTGTGTCTCTATGTGCGTGTGAGCGCGTATGTATGTGTGTGTCTCTATGTGCTTGTGTGAGTGTGTGTCTCCATGTGCGCGAGATTCTGTGTCTGTGTTTCTGTGCGTGTGAGAGTGCGTGTGTGAGTGTATGTATGTGCATGTGTCCCTATGTGCGTGTGAGTGTATGTATGTGTGTTTCTACGTGCATGTGTGTGTGTGTCAATCTATGTGCGTGTGTGAGTATGTGTGTCTCTATTTGCGTGTGAGAGTGTGTGTCTCTATGTGCATGTGTGAGTGTATGTCTCTATGTGTGTGTATGTATGTGTGTCTCTATGTACGTGTGTGTCTCTATGTACGTGTGTGTGTCTAAGTGCGTGTGTCGCTATGTGCGTGCGTGTGTCGCTATGTGCGTGCGTGTGTCGCTATGTGCGCGCGTGTCGCTATGTGCGCGCGTGTCGCTATGTGCGCGCGTGTCGCTATGTGCGCGCGTGTCGCTATGTGCGCGCGTGTCGCTATGTGCGCGTGTCGCTATGTGCGCGTGTCGCTATGTGCGCGTGTCGCTATGTGCGCGTGTCTCTATGTGCGCGTGTCTCTATGTGCGCGTGTCTCTATGTGCGCGTGTCTCTATGTGCGCGTGTCTCTATGTGCGCGTGTCTCTATGTGCGCGTGTCTCTATGTGCGCGTGTCTCTATGTGCGCGTGTCTCTATGTGCGCGTGTCTCTATGTGCGCGTGTCTCTATGTGCGCGTGTCTCTATGTGCGCGTGTCTCTATGTGCGCGTGTCTCTATGTGCGCGTGTCTCTATGTGCGTGTGTCTCTATGTGCGTGTGTCTCTATGTGCGTGTGTCTCTATGTGCGTGTGTGTGCGTGCGTGTATCTATGTGTGTGTGAGAGTGTATGTCTGCGCGTGCCTCTATGTGCGTGTGAGAGTGTGTGTGTGCGTGTCTCTATGTGCATGAGTGTATGTGTGCGTGTGTGAATGTATGTTTGTGTCTCTATGTGCGTGTGTGACTGCGTGGGTGTGTGTATGTGCGTGGGTGTGTGTGTGTGTCTCTCTCTGTGAGCGTGTCTCTCTCTGTGAGCATGTGTCTGCGCGCGCGACTCTACGTGCACGCGCGCGACTCTACGTGCGTATGTGCGCGTGCGCGTATGTGCGCGTGCGCGTATGTGCGCGTGCGCGTATGTGCGCGTGCGTGTGGTGCGCGTGCATGTGCGTGCGTGCATGTGCGTGCGCGTATACGCGCGTGTGTGTACGTGCGCGTGTGGTGCGCGCGCGTGTGGTGCGCGCGCTTGTGGTGCGTGCATGTGCGTGCGTGCATGTGCGTGCGCGTATACGCGCGAGTGTACGTGCGTGAGTGTACGTGCGTGAGTGTACGTGCGTGAGTGTACGTGCGTGTGTGTACGTGCGTGAGTGTACGTGCGTGAGTGTACGTGCGTGTGTGTACGTGCGTGTGTGTACGTGCGTGAGTGTACGTGCGTGAGTGTACGTGCGTGAGTGTACGTGCGTGTATGTATGTGCGTGAGTGTATGTATGTGCGTATGTCTGTGCGCGCGAGTCTGTGCATGCGACTATGCGCGCGCGAGTCTGTGTGGGCGCGCGAGTCTGTGTGGGCGCGCGAGTCTGTGTGGGCGCACGAGTCTGTGTGGGCGCGCGACTCTACGTATGGGCGCGACTCTACGTATGGGCGCGACTCTACGTATGGGCGCGACTCTACGTGCGCGCGCGACTCTACGTGCGCGCGCGACTCTACGTGCGCGCGCGACTCTACGTGCGCGCGTTTCCGTGTGCGTGCGTGTATGTGCGTGTGAGTGTATGTATGTGCGTGTATTTATGTGTGAGTGTATGTGCGTGTGTGAGAGTGTATGTATGTGTGTGTCTCTATGTGCGTGTGAGAGTGTATGTATGTGTGTGTCTCTATGTGCGTGTGAGAGTGTATATATGTGTGTGTCTCTCTGTGCGTGTGAGTGTGTGCGCGTCTCTATGTGCGTGTGAGTGTGTGCGCGTCTGTGTGCGTGCGTGCATGTGTGCGTGCGTGCATGTGTGCGTGCATGTACGTGCGCGTACTTGCGCGTGCGCGCATGTGCGCGCGCGTGTGCGCGTGCGTGACTATGCGCGTGCGTGTATGTATGCGCGTGTGTCTCTATGTGCGTGAGTGTATGTATGTGCGTATGTCTGTGCGCGCGAGTCTGTGCACGCGACTATGCGCGCGCGTGACTCTACGTGCGCGCGTGCCTCTACGTGCGTATGTGCGCGTGCGCGTATGTGCGCGTGCGTGTGGTGCGCGTGCGTGTGGTGCGCGCGCGTGTGGTGCGCGCGCGTGTGGTGCGCGCGCGTGTGGTGCGCGCGCGTGTGGTGCGCGCGCGTGTGGTGCGCGTGCGTGTGCGTGCGTGCGTGTGCGTGCGTGCATGTGCGTGCGTGCATGTGCGTGCGCGTATACGTGCGCGTGTGTACGTGCGCGTGTGTACGTGCGCGTGTGTACGTGCGCGTGTGTACGTGCGTGTGTGTACGTGCGTGTGTGTACGTGCGTGTGTGTACGTGCGTGAGTGTACGTGCGTGAGTGTACGTGCGTGAGTGTACGTGCGTGAGTGTACGTGCGTGTGTGTACGTGCGTGTGTGTACGTGCGTGAGTGTACGTGCGTGAGTGTACGTGCGTGAGTGTACGTGCGTGTGTACGTGCGTGAGTGTACGTGCGTGTGTACGTGCGTGTGTGTACGTGCGTGAGTGTATGTGCGTGAGTGTACGTGCGTGAGTGTATGTGCGTGAGTGTACGTGCGTGTATGTATGTGCGTGAGTGTACGTGCGTGTATGTATGTGCGTGAGTGTATGTATGTGCGTATGTCTGTGCGCGCGAGTCTGTGCACGCGACTATGCGCGCGCGTGACTCTATGAGCGCGCGAGTCTGTGTGGGCGCGCGAGTCTGTGTGGGGGCGCGACTCTACGTATGGGCGCGACTCTACGTATGGGCGCGACTCTACGTGCGCGCGTTTCCGTGTGCGTGCGTGTATGTGCGTGTGAGTGTATGTATGTGCGTGTATTTATGTGTGAGTGTATGTGCGTGTGTGAGAGTGTATGTATGTGTGTGTCTCTATGTGCGTGTGAGAGTGTATGTATGTGTGTGTCTCTATGTGCGTGTGAGAGTGTATATATGTGTGTGTCTCTCTGTGCGTGAGTGTGTGCGCGTCTCTATGTGCGTGTGAGTGTGTGCGCGTCTGTGTGCGTGCGTGCATGTGTGCATGCGTGCATGTGTGCGTGCGTGCATGTGTGCGTGCATGTACGTGCGCGTACTTGCGCGTGCGCGCATGTGCGCGCGCGTGTGCGCGCGCGTGACTATGCGCGTGTGTGTATGTATGCGCGTGTGTCTCTATGTGCGTGAGTGTATGTATGTGCGTATGTCTGTGCACGCGACTATGCGCGCGCGTGACTCTATGAGCGCGCGACTCTACGTGCGCGCGCGCGACTCTACGTGCGTATGTGCGCGCGCGCGTATGTGCACGTGCGCGTGGTGCGCGCGCGTGTGGTGCGCGCGCGTGTGGTGCGCGCGCGTGTGGTGCGCGCGCTTGTGGTGCGCGTGCGTGTGGTGCGCGTGCGTGTGGTGCGTGCATGTGCGTGCGCGTGTACGTGCGTGCGCGTGTACGTGCGTGCGTGTACGTGCGTGCGTGTACGTGCGTGCGCGTGCGTGCGTGCGCGTGCGTGCGTGCACGTGCGTGAGTGCACGTGCGTGAGTGTACGTGCGTGAGTGTACGTGCGTGAGTGTACGTGCGTGCGTGTACGTGCGTGAGTGTACGTGCGTGAGTGTACGTGCGTGAGTGTACGTGCGTGAGTGTACGTGCGTGAGTGTACGTGCGTGAGTGTACGTGCGTGAGTGTATGTATGTGCGTATGTCTGTGCGCGCGAGTCTGTGCACGCGACTATGCGCGCGCGTGACTCTATGAGCGCGCGAGTCTGTGTGGGCGCGCGAGTCTGTGTGGGGGCGCGACTCTACGTATGGGCGCGACTCTACGTATGGGCGCGACTCTACGTGCGCGCGCGACTCTACGTGCGCGCGCGACTCTACGTGCGCGCGCGACTCTACGTGCGCGCGCGACTCTACGTGCGCGCGTTTCCGTGTGCGTGCGTGTATGTGCGTGTGAGTGTATGTATGTGCGTGTATTTATGTGTGAGTGTATGTGCGTGTGTGAGAGTGTATGTATGTGTGTGTCTCTATGTGCGTGTGAGAGTGTATATATGTGTGTCTCTCTGTGCGTGTGAGTGTGTGCGCGTCTCTATGTGCGTGTGAGTGTGTGCGCGTCTGTGTGCGTGCGTGCATGTGTGCGTGCGTGCATGTGTGCGTGCATGTACGTGCGCGTACTTGCGCGTGCGCGCATGTGCGCGTGCGTGACTATGCGCGTGTGTCTCTATGTGCGAGTGTATGTATGTGCGTATGTCTGTGCGCGCGAGTCTGTGCACGCGACTATGCGCGCGCGCGCCTCTACGTGCGTATG
The DNA here is from genome assembly GCF_037043375.1 of Chiloscyllium plagiosum. Taxonomy (NCBI): domain Eukaryota; kingdom Metazoa; phylum Chordata; class Chondrichthyes; order Orectolobiformes; family Hemiscylliidae; genus Chiloscyllium; species Chiloscyllium plagiosum. The sequence continues at coordinate 35,909,802 of NW_028270176.1, read as the reverse complement.
TGTGCGCGCGCGTGTGGTGCGCGCGCGCGTGTGGTGCGCGTGCGTGTGGTGCGCGTGCGTGTGGTGCGCGTGCTTGTGGTGCGCGTGCTTGTGGTGCGCGTGCGTGTGGTGCGTGCGTGCATGTGCGTGCGTGCATGTGCGTGCGCGTATACGTGCGCGTGTGTACGTGCGCGTGTGTACGTGCGCGTGTGTACGTGCGCGTGTGTACGTGCGTGTGTGTACGTGCGTGTGTGTACGTGCGTGAGTGTACGTGCGTGAGTGTACGTGCGTGAGTGTACGTGCGTGAGTGTACGTGCGTGTGTACGTGCGTGAGTGTACGTGCGTGTGTACGTGCGTGTGTGTACGTGCGTGAGTGTACGTGCGTGAGTGTACGTGCGTGAGTGTACGTGCGTGAGTGTACGTGCGTGAGTGTACGTGCGTGTATGTATGTGCGTGTATGTATGTGCGTGAGTGTATGTATGTGCGTATGTCTGTGCGCGCGAGTCTGTGCACGCGACTATGCGCGCGCGTGACTCTATGAGCGCGCGAGTCTGTGTGGGCGCGCGAGTCTGTGTGGGGGCGCGACTCTACGTATGGGCGCGACTCTACGTATGGGCGCGACTCTACGTATGGGCGCGTTTCCGTGTGCGTGCGTGTATGTGCGTGTGAGTGTATGTATGTGCGTGTATTTATGTGTGAGTGTATGTGCGTGTGTGAGAGTGTATGTATGTGTGTGTCTCTATGTGCGTGTGAGAGTGTATGTATGTGTGTGTCTCTATGTGCGTGTGAGAGTGTATATATGTGTGTGTCTCTCTGTGCGTGAGTGTGTGCGCGTCTCTATGTGCGTGTGAGTGTGTGCGCGTCTGTGTGCGTGCGTGCATGTGTGCATGCGTGCATGTGTGCGTGCGTGCATGTGTGCGTGCATGTACGTGCGCGTACTTGCGCGTGCGCGCATGTGCTCGCGCGTGTGCGCGTGCGTGACTATGCGCGTGTGTGTATGTATGCGCGTGTGTCTCTATGTGCGTGAGTGTATGTATGTGCGTATGTCTGTGCACGCGACTATGCGCGCGCGTGACTCTATGAGCGCGCGACTCTACGTGCGCGCGCGCGACTCTACGTGCGTATGTGCGCGTGCGCGTATGTGCGCGTGCGCGTGGTGCGCGCGCGTGTGGTGCGCGCGCTTGTGGTGCGCGCGCTTGTGGTGCGCGCGCGTGTGGTGCGCGCGCGTGTGGTGCGCGCGCGTGTGGTGCGTGCATGTGCGTGCGCGTGTACGTGCGTGCGCGTGTACGTGCGTGCGCGTGTACGTGCGTGCGTGTACGTGCGTGCGTGTACGTGCGTGAGTGTACGTGCGTGAGTGTACGTGCGTGAGTGTACGTGCGTGAGTGTACGTGCGTGAGTGTATGTATGTGCGTATGTCTGTGCGCGCGAGTCTGTGCACGCGACTATGCGCGCGCGTGACTCTATGAGCGCGCGAGTCTGTGTGGGCGCGCGAGTCTGTGTGGGCGCGCGACTCTACGTATGGGCGCGACTCTACGTGCGCGCGCGACTCTACGTGCGCGCGCGACTCTACGTGCGCGCGCGCGACTCTACGTGCGCGCGCGACTCTACGTGCGCGCGTTTCCGTGTGCGTGCGTGTATGTGCGTGTGAGTGTATGTATGTGCGTGTATTTATGTGTGAGTGTATGTGCGTGTGTGAGAGTGTATGTATGTGTGTGTCTCTATGTGCGTGTGAGAGTGTATATATGTGTGTCTCTCTGTGCGTGTGAGTGTGTGCGCGTCTCTATGTGCGTGTGAGTGTGTGCGCGTCTGTGTGCGTGCGTGCATGTGTGCGTGCGTGCATGTGTGCGTGCATGTACGTGCGCGTACTTGCGCGTGCGCGCATGTGCGCGTGCGTGACTATGCGCGTGTGTCTCTATGTGCGAGTGTATGTATGTGCGTATGTCTGTGCGCGCGAGTCTGTGCACGCGACTATGCGCGCGCGCGCCTCTACGTGCGTATGTGTGCGCGCGCGTGTGGTGCGCGCGCGTGTGGTGCGCGCGCGTGTGGTGCGTGCGTGTGGTGCGTGCGTGTGGTGCGTGCATGTGGTGCGTGCATGTGCGTGCGTGCATGTGCGTGCGCGTGTACGTGCGTGCGTGTACGTGCGTGCGTGTACGTGCGTGAGTGTACGTGCGTGAGTGTACGTGCGTGTGTGTACGTGCGTGTATGTACGTGCGTGAGTGTACGTGCGTGAGTGTACGTGCGTGAGTGTACGTGCGTGAGTGTACGTGCGTGAGTGTACGTGCGTGAGTGTACGTGCGTGTGTGTACGTGCGTGTGTGTACGTGCGTGAGTGTACGTGCGTGAGTGTACGTGCGTGAGTGTACGTGCGTGAGTGTACGTGCGTGAGTGTACGTGCGTGTGTGTACGTGCGTGAGTGTACGTGCGTGAGTGTACGTGCGTGAGTGTACGTGCGTGTATGTATGTGCGTGAGTGTACGTGCGTGTATGTATGTGCGTGAGTGTACGTGCGTGAGTGTACGTGCGTGAGTGTACGTGCGTGAGTGTACGTGCGTGAGTGTACGTGCGTGAGTGTATGTGCGTGAGTGTACGTGCGTGAGTGTATGTATCTGCATCTGTCTCTATGTGCGTATGTATGTGCGTGTTTCTATTTCCGAGTGTATGTACATATGTGAGTGTATGTACGTGTGCGTGTGTGTCTCTATGTGCGTGAGTGTATGTATGTGTGTGTGTCTCTATGTGCGTGAATGTATATGTGTGCGTGTCTCTATGTGTGCGTGTGAGTGTATGTATGTGCGTGTATTTATGTGTGAGTGTATGTGCGTGTGTGAGAGTGTATGTATGTGTGTGTCTCTATGTGCGTGTCTGAGTGTATGCATGTGTGTGTCTCTATGTGCATGTGTGTGTATGCATGTGTGTGTGTCTCTATGTGCGTGTGTGTCTCTGTATGTGCGTGTGTGAGTGTATGTGTGTCTCTATGTGCGTGTGAGTGTGTGCGTATGTCAGTGTATGTTTGTGTGTGTGTCTCTATGTGCGTGTATGTGTGTGTGCGTGAGTGTATGTGTGCATGTCTATGTGCGTGTCTCTATGTGTGTGTGAGTGTATGTGTGCGTGTCTCTATGTGTGTGTCTCTGTGTGTGTGTATATGAGTATGTGCGTGTGTGTATGTATGTGTGCGTGTCTCTATGTGCGTGAGTTTATGTATGTGCGTGCGTGTATGTGTGCGTTTCTGTGCGTGAGAGTGTGTATGTGTGCGTGTCTCTATGTGCGTGTGTATGCATGTATCTGAATGTGTGTGCGTCTCCATGTGCATGAGTGTTTGTCTGTGCGTGTCTCTATGTGCGTGAGTGTGACTGTGTGTCTGAGTGTGTGTGTCTCTATGTGCGTGTGTGTGTGTGTCTCTATGTGCTTGTGTGTGTGTGTGTGTGAGAGATTGTGTGTGTGTCTGTGCGTGTCTCTATTTGCGTGTATGTCTGTGCATGTGTCTCTATGTGCGTGAGTGTATGTATGTGCGTGTCTCTATGTGTGCGTGAGTGTATGTATGTGTGCGAGTGTATGCGCCCGAGTCTCTATGCACGTGCGCGTCTCTATGTGCGTGTATGAGTGTGTGTGTGTGTGTGTCTCTGTGTGCGTATGTGAATGTATGTTTGTGTGTCTCTATGTGCGTGTGTGTCTCTCTATGTGCATGAGAGTGTATGTGTGTGTGTGTATCTGTGTGTTTCTATGTGCGTATGTGAGTGTATGTACGTGTGTCTCTATGTGCGTGTGACTGTAAGTATATGTCTCTATGTGCGTGTGAGAGAGTGTGTGTGCGTGTCTCTGTGTGTGTGTGTCTTTATGTGCGTGAGTGCATGTATGTGTCTTTATGTGCGTGTGTGAGTGCATGTATGTGTCTCTATGTGCGTGTGTGTATGTGTGCCTCTGTGCGTGTGAGCGTATGTGTGTCTATGTGCATGTGTGAGTGAATATAAGTGTGTCTCTATGTGCGTGTGTGAGTGTATGTATGTGTGTGTGTGTATGTATGTATGTGCGGGTGTCTATGTGCGTGTGTGTATGTATGTGTGAGTGTAAATATGTGTGTGTATCTCTATGTGCGTGAGAGTGTATGCATGTTGGCGTGTCTATTTGCGTGTGTGAGTGTGTGCGTGTCTCTCTATGTGTGTGTATGTATGTGTGCGCGCATCTCTATGTGTTTGTGTGAGAGTGTATGTATGTGTGTGTGTGCGAGAGAGAGAGAGAGAGTGTCTGTATGTGTGTCTGTGTGTGTGTGTGGGGTGATGGGGTGAAGGACGATGTGATGACCCCTGCCTCTGACTGGATCCTGACCCTGGGGAGCTGCCCTTACTCACATTTCCTAATCTGCAGTTGCTCGGTGAACGGTGGTTTCAGGAAGGCCTCCTGGAAAAACCAGACGACATTGACCAGCCAGAGGAACGGCAGCAGAGCAAACCCACCTGGAGAACAGCCGGGGCAAACAACAAACTAGGAACACACAGCACACACAGGGCCCTCTCTTCCTGCTCTGTAACAGCCGGGAACCAACTCTTCTCTTCATTCCCCACCTCTCCCCTCCCTCGCCCCAGCTCTCCGCCCACCCCCCACAGTGCTCCAAGTGTGGGTCTAACTGAGGGATACGGAGACTGGAACTGTGCACGGTGCTCCGAGTGTGGGTCTGACTGAGGGGTACGGAGACTGGAACTGTGCACAGTGCTCCGAGTGTGGGTCTGACTGAGGGGTACGGAGACTGAAACTGTGCACGGTGCTCCGAGTGTGGGACTGACTGAGGGGTACGGAGACTGGAACTGTGCACGGTGCTCCGAGTGTGGGACTGACTGAGGGATACGGAGACTGGAACTGTGCACGGTGCTCCGAGTGTGGGACTGACTGAGGGATACGGAGACTGGAACTGTGCACAGTGCTCCGAGTGTGGGTCTGACTGAGGGATACGGAGACTGGAACTGTACACGGTGCTCCGAGTGTGGGTCTAACTGAGGGATACGGAGACTGGAACTGTGCACAGTGCTCCGAGTGTGGGTCTGACTGAGGGATACGGAGACTGGAACTGTGCACAGTGCTCCGAGTGTGGGTCTGACTGAGGGATACGGAGACTGGAACTGTACACGGTGCTCCGAGTGTGGGTCTAACTGAGGGATACGGAGACTGGAACTGTGCACAGTGCTCCGAGTGTGGGTCTGACTGAGGGGTACGGAGACTGGAACTGTGCACAGTGCTCCGAGTGTGGGTCTAACTGAGGGATACAGAGACTGGAACTGTGCACGGTGCTCCGAGTGTGGGTCTGACTGAGGGATACGGAGACTGGAACTGTGCACGGTGCTCCGAGTGTGGGTCTGACTGAGGGATACGGAGACAGGAACTGTGCACAGTGCTCCGAGTGTGGGTCTGACTGAAGGATACGGAGACTGGAACCGTGCACGGTGCTCCGAGTGTGGGTCTAACTGAGGGATAGGGAGACTGGAATTGTGCACGGTGTTCCGAGTGTGGGTCTAACTGAGGGATACCGAGACTGGAACTGTGCACGGTGTTCCGAGTGTGGGTCTAACTGAGGGAAACCGAGACTGGAACTGTGCACGGTGCTCCGAGTGTGGGACTAGCTGAGGGATACGGAGACTGGAACTGTGCACAGTGCTCCGAGTGTGGGTCTAACTGAGGGATACGGAGACCGGAACTGTGCACGGTGCTCCGAGTGTGGGTCTAACTGAGGGATACGGAGACCGGAACTGTGCACGGTGCTCCGAGTGTGGGTCTAATGCAGGGATACGGAGACTGGAACTGTGCACGGTGCTCCGAGTGTGGGTCTAACTGAGGGATATGGAGTATGGAACTGTGCACAGTGCTCTGAGCATGAATCTGAGGGGTATGTGTGAACGGGATCTCTGTCTGAGCTGATACATTCCCTCACCCTCCTGCACGTTCTCACCGAGATAGTATTTGCGACACAGGGTCAGTTTGTCTTCGTTGCTGACCCGTTCCAAATTCATGCCGACAGCTCCAGCCACCACCTGGCCACCAGCGACACCTAGAAGGGGTGTTGGGAGGGGGGTGGTGGTTTGGGGAGAGGGAGAGAGAGGGAATCAATGAGGACCAAACAGCAAGGATTATCTCACACGCCTCACAATTCCTCACGTCCCCCTCTCCTGAAACCACCTCCCTCCCTCGCAGCGTGTCCCTCTCCTCCTTCTCATCCCCTTCCACGTGCCCGTAACCCCTCCGCACCAATTCCCCTCCTTCCTTTCTCACCACCTTGCCCTCTCCACAGCCTTCCCTCTTTGTCCCCTACCCTACCTTGACTCCTTACTCTCCCCCTCTCGCTCAGTCCCCACTCCCTCCTACCCTCACCCCTTTTCTTTCACTCCATGCACTCTCCCTCAAGTTTCCACTCTCTCTTCCTCCCTCCACCATCCAAAGCTTCCTCACCCCTCTCCCTCAAGGTCACTCTCTCCTCACTCCATCTCTCACTCACCCCTTCTCTCCTTCCTCCTCCCCTACTCTCACTCCCCTTTCCCTCTCTCGCCGCTTTTTCCCTCTCCCTCTAACCATCTTCCCACTCCCTTCCCTGTCCCCCTGTCTCTCCCCTCCGCCTCCATTTCTCCCTCCCCTCTCTCTGTCCTTCTTTCCTTCTCCCTCCCCTTCTCTGTCCTTCCTTCCTTCCTTCTCTCCTTCCCCCCACTCCTTCCCAACCCCTTGTCTCTCTCCCACTCCATTCTCCCTCCTCCTCACCTCCTCCCCCTCTCCATTTCCTCTTCCATTCCCTCCCTCCTTCACTCCACTCTCTCCCCCTCCATTTCTCCTTTCCCCATTCCCTCCTTTCCCCCACTCCCTCCTTTCCCCCACTCCCTCCTTTCCCCATTCCCTCCTTCCAATCCCTCCTTTCCCCCATTCCCTCCTTTCCCCCACTCCCTCCTTTCCCCCACTCCCTCCTTTCCCCCACTCCCTCCTTTCCCCCACTCCCTCCTTCCCCCACTCCCTCCTTTCCCCCCCACTCCCTCCTTTCCCCCCCACTCCCTCCTTTCCCCCATTCCCTCTTTCCCCCACTCCCTCCTTCCCCATTCCCTCCTTTCCCCCACTCCCTCCTTCCCCATTCCCTCCTTTCCCCCACTCCCTCCTTTCCCCCACTCCCTCCTTTCCCCCACTCCCTCCTTTCCCCCACTCCCTCCTTTCCCCCACTCCCTCCTTCCCCATTCCCTCCTTTCCCCCACTCCCTCCTTTTCCCCACTCCCTCCTTTCCCCCATTCCCTCCTTTCCCCCATTCCCTCCTTTCCGCCACTCCCTCCTTTCCCCCACTCCCTCCTTTCCCCCACTCCCTCCTTTTCCCCACTCCCTCCTTTTCCCCACTCCCTCCTTTCCCCCACTCCCTCCTTTCCCCCACTCCCTCCTTTTCCCCACTCCCTCCTTCCCCATTCCCTCCTTTCCCCCACTCCCTCCTTTTCCCCACTCCCTCCTTTCCCCACTCCCTCCTTTTCCCCACTCCCTCCTTTTCCCCACTCCCTCCTTTCCCCCACTCCCTCCTTTTCCCCACTCCCTCCTTTTCCCCACTCCCTCCTTTCCCCCACTCCCTCCTTTCCCCCACTCCCTCCTTTCCCCCACTCCCTCCTTTTCCCCACTCCCTCCTTTCCCCCACTCCCTCCTTTCCCCCACTCCCTCCTTTTCCCCACTCCCTCCTTTTCCCCACTCCCTCCTTTCCCCCACTCCCTCCTTCCCCATTCCCTCCTTTCCCCCACTCCCTCCTTTTCCCCACTCCCTCCTTTTCCCCACTCCCTCCTTTCCCCCACTCCCTCCTTTCCCCCATTCCCTCCTTTCCCCCATTCCCCCACTCCCTCCTTTCCCCCATTCCCCCACTCCCTCCTTTCCCCCACTCCCTCCTTTCCCCCACTCCCTCCTTTCCCCCACTCCCTCCTTTCCCCCACTCCCTCCTTTCCCCCATTCCCTCTTTCCCCCATTCCCTCCTTTCCCCCATTCCCTCCTTTCCCCCACTCCCTCCTTTCCCCCATTCCCTCTTTCCCCCATTCCCTCCTTTCCCCCACTCCCTCCTTCCCCCATTCCCTCCTTTCCCCCACTCCCTCCTTTCCCCCACTCCCTCCTTTCCCCCATTCCCTCTTTCCCCCATTCCCTCCTTCCCCATTCCCTCCTTTCCCCCACTCCCTCCTTTCCCCCATTCCCTCTTTCCCCCATTCCCTCCTTTCCCCCACTCCCTCCTTTCCCCCACTCCCTCCTTTCCCCATTCCCTCCTTTCCCCACTCCCTCCTTCCCAACTCCCTCCTTTCCCCCATTCCCTCCTTTCCCCCACTCCCTCCTTTCCCCCATTCCCTCCTTTCCCCACTCCCCCTCCTCTTATCCTCCCTCTTCCTCCTTCCTCCCTCACCCTCTCCGTACTGCGCCTGCGCTCCCCCAGCGGTGCCGCGCTGCCTGCCGGGATACCGCACCCGAGGGAACTACAACTCCCATGACCCCACGCGCCCACCGTCACCTGGGGGGGAAAAAAAACAAATTTATTTTTGTAAGCGACGCGAAGTGCCGGCCGATGCACTCCGCGCTCTCGGCACGCCGATCCTGGAATTTCTGCCGCCTCGAGACGGAGCGTTAACGTCGCGTTTAATTTTCGCCGTTACCGGCCGTTACTACGACAGCAACGTCGCCCGCGCATGCGTGCCGCGCCCCTGGTGGTCGGGATTGGGTGGGAGTCCTCCAGGACGGCGGGGGGCGCTGCAACGGGAGGACCGGAGGCTGATGGGGGGTGTGGCTTCTGAGGGGGAATGGGGTAAATGAGGGAGAATTGGGGTATGTGAGGTTAAATGAGGGGGATGGGGGTATTTGAGAGAAAATTTGGGGAAATGGGGGTATTTGAGGGGAAAGGGAGTATTTGAGAGAAAATTTGGGGGAATGGGGGTATTTGAGGGGAAATGGGGGTATTTGAGAGAAAATTTGGGGAAATGGGGGTATTTGAGGGGAAATGGGGGTATTTGAGAGAAAATTTGGGGGAAATGGGGTATTTGAGGGGAAAGGGGGTATTTGAGAGAAAATTTGGGGAAATGGGGGTATTTGAGGGGAATGGGGGTATTTGAGAGAAAATTTGGGGGAATGGGGTATTTGAGGGGAAATGGGGGTATTTGAGAGAAAATTTGGGGAAATGGGGGTATTTGAGTTGGAATGGGGGTATTTGATAGGGAATGGGGTTTTTGAGGGGAATATGGTATTTGAGGGGGAATGGGAATAAAAGAGGGTAAATAAACAGAAATGGGGTACTTGGGGAGAAATGAGGGAGGTGGGGCTATTTAAGGGAATTGGGTAGCTGAGTGTAAATGGGGGTATTTGAAGGGCAATGGGATCAACTGAGGGTATGTGAGGGGGCATGGGGTATCTGAGTGGGAATGGGAGTAACTGAGGTGAAAGGGGGCATTTGAAGAGGAATGGGGATACCTGAGGGTTAATGATGGGGAATGGGGGTATTTGAAGGGGAATGGGGTAACTGAGAGTAAATGAGGGGGAATGGATAACTGAGGGTGAATTAGGGTATCTGAGGAGAAATGGGGTGTCTGAGGTGTTTTGAGGGGGATTAGGGGTTTCTGAGAAGGAATGCCGGGTATTTCGGAGGAGAGGAGGTAACCGTGGGGGAGAGGGGGTTTCTGAGAGGGAGTGGCGGTATTTCGGGGGAGAGGAGGTAACCGCGGGGGAGAGGGGGTTTCTGAGAGTGAGTGGATGTAACTGAGAGGGAATAGGGGTACCTGAGAAAGAATCGGGGTATTTGAGAGGGGATATGGTTTTCTGAGGGGGACAGAGTGTATCCGAGGGGCAGTGAGGGCGTCTGAGAGGCAGTGAGGGTACTTGAGGTGGAGAGAGCGTACCTGAAGGGAGAATGGGGGCATTTCAGAGGTGATATCTGAGGGCGAATGTGGGTACCTGAGGGCAAAAGGGTCTATCAGAAGAGGAATGATGGCATCTGAGGGGGAATAGGTGTATCTGAGGGAGAGAGAGGGTGTATCTGAGAGGGAGAAGGTGTATTGGGAGGGAGAGGGTGTATTTGAGGGGGTGAGGTGTATCGGAGGGGAGAGGGTGTATCTGAGGGGGAGAGGATGTATCAGGAGGGAGAAGGTGTATTTGAGGGGGAGAGGGTGTATCAGAGGGGAGAGGGTTTATCTGAGGGGGAGAGGTGTATTTGAGGGGTAGAGGGTGTATCTGAGGGGGACAGGGTGTATCGGGGGGAGAGGGTGTATCTGAGGGGGAGAGGGTGTATCTGAGGGGGAGAGGGTGTATCTGAGGGGTAGAGGGTGTATCGGGGGGAGAGAGTGTATCAGAGGGGGAGAGGGTGTATCGAGTGGGGGAGGGTGTATCTGAGGGGGAGAGGGTGTATCGAGGGGGAGAGGGTGTATTGGGGGAGAGGGTGTATCGGGGAGGAGAGGATGTATCTGAGGGGGAGAGGATGTATCAGGGGCGAGAGGGCGTATCTGAGGGGGAGAAGGTGTATCGGGGAGGGGGGAGAGGGTGTATCTGAGGGGGAGAATGTCTATGGGGGTGAGAGGGTGTATCGGGGAGGGGGGAGAAGGTGTATCTGAGGGGGAGAAGGTGTATCGGGGGGTGAGGGTGTATCGGGGAGGGGGGTGAGGGTGTATCTGAGGGGTAGAGGGTGTATCTGGAGAGAGAGGGTGTATCTGAGGGGGACAGAGTGTATCGGAGGGAGAGGGTGTATCTGAGGGGTAGAGGGTGTATCGGGGGGGAGAGGGTGTATCTGAATGGGAGAGGTGTATCAGAGGGGGAGAGAGTGTATCTGAGGGGGAGAGAGTGTATCAGAGGGGGCGAGGGTGTATCTGAGGGGGAGAGGGTGTATCGGGGGTTGAGGGTGTAAGTGAGGGGGAGAGCGTGTATCGGGGGAGAGGGTGTATCTGAGGGGGAGAAGGTCTATTGTGGGGGAGAGGGTGTATCTGAGGGGGAGAAGGTGTATCTGAGGGGAAGAGGTTGTATCGTGGGGAGTAGGTGTATCTGAGGGGGACAGGGTGTATCGGGGGGAGAGGCTGTATCGGGGGGAGAGGGTGTATCTGAGGGGGAGAGGGTGTTTCGGGGGGGGAGAGGGTGTATCGGGGAGGGGGAGAGGGTGTATCTGAGGGGGAGAGGGTGTATCGGGGGGAAGAGGGTGTATCGGGGGTTGAGGGTGTATCTGAGTGGGAGAGGGTGTACCTGAGGGGGAGAAGGTCTATCGGGGGGTAGAGGGTGTATCTGAGGAGGAGAAGGTGTATCTGAGGGGGAGAGGGTGTATCGGGTGGGAGAGGTATATCTGAGGGGGAGAGGGTGTATCTGAGGGGGACAGGGTGTATCGGGGGGGAGTGGGTGTATCTGAGGGGGACAAGGTGTATCGGGGGAGTGGGTGTATCTGACGGGGAGAGGGTATATCAGGGGTGAATGGCTGTATCGGGGGGAGAGGGTATATCTGAGGGGGAGAGAGATTATTTGAGGGGGAGAGGGTGTATCGGGGGGGAGAGGGTGTATCGGGGGGAGGGTGTATTGGGGGAGAGGGTGTATTTGATGGTGAGAGGGTATATCGGGGGAGAGGGTGTATCTGAGGGGGAGAGGGTGTATCTGAGGGGGAGAGGATGTATCAGGGGCAAAGAGTGTATCTGAGGGGGAGAGGGTGTATCGGGGGGAGATGGTGTATCGTGGGGAGAGGGTGTACCTGAGGGGGAGAGGGTGTATCGGGGGGGGGGAGTGGGTGTCTCTGAGGGGGAAGAGGTGTATCAGGGGAGGAGAGGGTGTATCGGGGGGAGAGGGTGTATCGGGGGGAGAGTGTGTATCTGAGGGCGAGATGGTGTATCCGAGGGAGAGAGGGTATATCAGGGGGGATAGTCTGTATTGGGGGGGGAGAGGGTGTGTCTGAGGAGGAGCGGGTGTATCGAGGGGCAGAGGGTGTGTCTGAGGGGGATTGTTTGTATCGGGGGGAGAGTGTATATCTGAGGGGGAGAGGGTGTATCGGGGGTAGAGGGTGTGTCTGAGGGGGAGTGGGTGTATCGGAGGGGAGAGTGTGTATCTGAGGGAGAGAGGGTGTATCGGGTGGGGAGAGGGTGTATCTGCGGGGTAGAGGGTGTATCGGGGGTAGAGGGTGTGTCTGAGGGGGAGTGGGTGTATCGGAGGGGAGAGTGTGTATCTGAGGGAGAGAGGGTGTATCGGGTGGGGAGAGGGTGTATCTGCGGGGTAGAGGGTGTCTCGGGGGGAGAGGGTGTATCTGAGGGGTAGAGGGTGTATCGGGGGAGAGGGTGTATCTGAGGGGGAGAAGGTCTATGGGGGGGGGAGAGGGTGTATCTGGAGAGAGAGGGTGTATCTGAGGGGGAGAAGGTGTATCTCGGGGAGAGGGTGTATCTGAGGGGGAGTGGGCGTATCTGAGGGGGAGTGGGCATATCTGAGGGGGAGAGGTCTATCGGGGGGGGGGGGGATGATGTATCTGAGGGGGAGAGAATGTATCGGAGAGAGAGGGCTTATCGCGGGGGAAAGGGAGTATCTGAGGTGGAGAGGGTGTCTCGGGGGAAGAGGGTGTATCTGAGGGGGAGGGGGTGTATCGGGGGCGAGAGAGTGTATCTGATGGGGAAAAGGTGTATTGGGGGGGAGAGGGTGTATTGGGGAGTGGGGAGAGGGTGTATCTGAAGGGGAGAGCTTGTATCTGAGGGGGAAAAGGTCTATCGGGGGGGAGAGTGTGTATCTGGGGAGAGAGGGTGTATCTGAGGGGGAGAAGGTGTATCTCAGGAGGAGAGGGTGTATCGGGTGGGAGAGGTATATCTGAGGGAGAGAGGGTGTATCTGAGGGGGAGAGGGTGTATCCGGGGGAGTGGGTGTATCTGAGGGGGACAGGATGTATCGGGGGGAGTGGGTGTATCTGAGGGGGAGAGGGTATATCTGAGGGGGAGAGGGTGTATCCGGGGGAGTGGGTGTATCTGAGGGGGAGAGGGTGTATCGGGGGGACTGGGTGTATCTGAGGGGGAGAGGGTATATCGGGGGGAGTGGGTGTATCTGAGGGGGAGAGGGTGTATCTGAGGGGCAGAGGATATATCAGGGGGGAGTGGCTATATCGGGGGGAGAGGGTGTATCTGAGGGGGAGAGGGATTATCTGAGGGGGAGAGGGTCTATCGGGGGGAGAGGGTGTATCTGAGGGGGAGTGGGCGTATCTGAGGGGGAGAGGTCTATCGGGGGGGGGGGATGATGTATCTGAGGGGGAGAGAATGTATCGGAGAGAGAGGGTTTATCGCGGGGGAAAGGGAGTATCTGCGGTGGAGAGGGTGTCTCGGGGGGAGAGGGTGTATCTGAGGGGTAGAGGGTGTATCGGGGGAGAGGGTGTATCTGAGGGGGAGAAGGTCTATGGGGGGGAGAGGGTGTATCTGGAGAGAGAGGGTGTATCTGAGGGGGAGAAGGTGTATCTCGGGGAGAGGGTGTATCTGAGGGGTAGAGGGTGTATCTGAGGGGGAGAGGGTGTATCTGAGGGTGAGAAGCTGATTCGGGGGGGGAGAGGGTGTATCAGGGAGGGGAGAGAGGGTGTATCTGAGGGGGGAAGGTGTATCTGAGGGGGAGAGGTGTATCAGAGGGGGAGAGGGTGTATCTGAGGGGGAGAAGGTCTATTGTGGGGGAGAGAGTGTATCTGAGGGGTAGAGGGTGTATCTGAGGGGGAGAGGGTGTATCGGGGGGAAGAGGGTGTATCGGGGTTGAGGGTGTATCTGAGTGGGAGAGGGGGTACAGCGTGTATCTGAGGAGGAGAAGGTGTATCTGAGGGGGAGAGGGTGTATCGTGTGGGAGAGGTATATCTGAGGAGGAGAGGGTGTATCTGAGGGGGACAGGGTGTATCGGGGGGGAGTGGGTGTATCTGAGGGGGACAAGGTGTATCGGGGGAGTGGGTGTATCTGACGGGGAGAGGGTATATCGGGGGTGAATGGCTGTATCGGGGGGAGAGGGTATATCTGAGGGGGAGAGAGATTATTTGAGGGGGAGAGGGTGTATCGGGGGGAGGGTGTATTGGGGGAGAGGGTGTATTTGATGGTGAGAGGGTATATCGGGGGAGAGGGTGTATCTGAGGGGGAGAGGATGTATCAGGGGCAAAGAGTGTATCTGAGGGGGAGAGGGTGTATCGGGGGGAGAGGGTGTATCTGAGGGGGAGTGGGCGTATCTGAGGGGGAGTGGGCATATCTGAGGGGGAGAGGTCTATCGGGGGGGGGGATGATGTATCTGAGGGGGAGAGGGTGTTTTGGGGGTAGAGGGTGTGTCTGAGGGAGAGAGGGTGCATCAGGGGGAGAGGGTGTATCTGAGGGGGAGAGGGTCTATCGGGGGGGGGATGATGTATCTGAGGGGGAGAGAATGTATCGGAGAGAGAGGGTTTATCGCGGGGGAAAGGGAGTATCTGAGGTGGAGAGGGTATCTCGGGGGAAGAGGGTGTATCTGAGGGGGAAAAGGTGTATTGGGGGGGGGAGAGGGTGTATTGGGGAGTGGGGAGAGGGTGTATCTGAAGGGGAGAGCTTGTATCTGAGGGGGAGAAGGTCTATCGGGGGGGAGAGGGTGTATCTGGGGAGAGAGGGTGTATCTGAGGGGGAGAAGGTGTATCTCAGGAGGAGAGGGTGTATCGGGTGGGAGAGGTATATCTGAGGGGGAGAGGGTGTATCTGAGGGGGAGAGGGTGTATCCGGGGGAGTGGGTGTAACTGAGGGGGACAGGATGTATCGGGGGGAGTGGGTGTATCTGAGGGGGAGAGGGTATATCGGGGGGAGTGGGTGTATCTGAGGGGGAGAGGGTATATCGGGGGTAGTGGGTGTATCTGAGGGGGAGAGGGTGTATCTGAGGGGCAGAGGGTATATCAGGGGGGAGTGGCTGTATCGGGGGGAGAGGGTGAATCTGAGGGGGAGAGGGATTATCTGAGGGGGAGAGGGTGTATCGGGGGGAGAGGGTGTAACTGAGGGGGAGAGGGTGTATCAGTGGGGAGGGTGTATCGGGGGAGAGTGTGTATCTGAGGGGGAGAGGGTGTATCGGGGGGATAGGGTGTATCTGAGGGGGTGAGGGTGTATCGGCGGGGGGAGAGGGAGTATCTGAGGGGGAGAGGGTGTATCGGGGGATAGAGGTTGTATCTGAGGGAGAGGAGGTGTATCAGGGGAGGAGAGGGTGTATCTGAGGGGGAGAAGGTGTATCGGGGGTAGAGGGTGTGTCTGAGGGGGAGGGGGTGTACCGGAGGGGAGAGGGTGTATCTGAGGGAGAGAGGGTGTATCGGGGGGGAGAGTGTATATCTGAGTGGGAGTGGGTGTATCGGGGGTAGAGGGTGTGTCTGAGGGGGAGTGGGTGTATCGGGGGTAGAGGGTGTGTCTGAGGGGGAGAGGGTGTATCGGAGGGGAGAGTGTGTATCTGAGGGGGAGAGGGTGTATCTGGGGGGGACAGGGTGTATCGGGGGGGTAGTGGGAGTCTCTGAGGGAGAGAGGGTGTATCGGGGTGGAGAGGGTGTGTCTGAGGGGTTGAGGGTATATCTGAGGGGGAGACGGTGTATCGAGGGGGAGAGTGTATATCTGGGGAGAGATGGTGTATCTGAGGGGGAGAGGGTGTATCGGGGTGTAGAGTGTGTATCGGGGGGAGAGGATGTGTCTGAGGGGGAGAGGGCGTACCGAGGTGGAGAGGGTATATCCGAGGGTACAGGGTGTATCGGGGGAGAGGGTGTATCTGAGGGGGAGAGGGTGTATTGGGGAGAGGGTGTATCTGAGGGGGAGAGGGTATATTGGGGGGAGTGGGTGTATCTGAGGGGGAGAGGGTGTATCTGAGGGGCAGAGGGTAAATCGGGGGGAGAGGCTGTATCGGGGGAGAGGGTGTATTTGAGGGGGAGCGGGTATATCAGGGGGGAGAGGGTGTATCTGAAGGGGAGAGGGTGTATCGGGGGGAGAGGGTGTATCGTGGGAGAGAGGGTGTATCTGAGGGGGAGAGGGTATATCGGGGGAGTGGGTGTATCTGAGGGTGAGAGGGTATATCGGGGGAGTGGGTGTATCTGAGGGGGAGAGGGTATATCAGGGGGAGTGGGTATATCTGAGGGGGGAGAGAGTGTATCTGAGGGACAGAGGGTATATCGGAGGGAGAGGTCGTATCGGGGGGAGAGGGTGTATCTGAGGGGGAGAGGGTGTATCGGCGGGGAGATGGTGTAACTGAGGGGGAGAGGGTGTATCGGGGGAGAGGGTGTATTTGAGGGGGAGAGGGTATATCAGGGGGGAGAGGGTATATCAGGGGGGAGAGGGTGTATCTGAGGGGGAGTGGGTGTATCGGGGGCAAAGAGTGTATCTGAGGGGGAAAGGGTGTATCGGGGGGAGAGGATGTATCGTGAGGGAGAGGGTGTATCTGAGGGGGAGAGTGTGTATCTGGGGGAGAGGGTGTATCTGAGGGGGAGAGGGTATATCTGAGGGGGAGAGGGTATATCAGGGGGGATAGGGTGTATTGCGGGGAGAGAGTGTGTCTGAGGGGGAGAGGGTGTGTTTGAGGGGGGAGTGGGTGTATCGGGGGGGGAGAGTGTATATCTGAGGGGGAGAGGTTGTATCGGGGGGGAGAGGGTCTATCCGGGGGGAGAGGGTGCGTCTGAGGGGGAGAGGGTGTATCGGGGGGGGGAGAGGGTGTGTCTGAGGGGGAGTGGGTGTATCGGAGGGAGAGAGGGTATATCGGGGGGGAGAAGGTGTATTGGACAGGGAGAGGGTGTATTGGGGGGAGAGGGTGTATCTGAGGGGAAGAGGGTCTATCGGGGAGAGAGGGTTTATCGGGGGGGGAGAGGGAGTATCTGAGGGGGAGTGGGTGTATCGGGGGGAGAGGGTATATCGGGGGTAGAGGGTGTATCTGAGTGGGAGAGGGTATATCGGGGAGGAGAAGGTGTATCTGAGTGGGAGAGGGTATATCGGGGAGGAGAAGGTGTATCTGAGGGGGAGAGGGTGTATCTGAGCGGAAGAGGGTGTATCGGGGGAGGGAGGGTGTGTCGGGGGGCGAGATGGTGTATCTGAGGGGGAGAGGATGTATCGGGGGGAGAGGGTTTATTGGGGTGGAGTGGGTGTTTGTGAGGGGGACAGGGTGTATCTAAGGGGGAGAGTGTGTATCGGGGGGGGAGGGTGTGTCGGGTGGGAGAGGGAGTATCTGAGGGGGAGAGGGAGTATCTGGGGGGAGAGGGTGTATCTGAGGGGGAGAGGGTGTATCGGGTGTGGGAGAGGGTGTATCTGAGGGGGAGAGGGTGAATCTGAGGGGGAGAGGGTGTATCTGAGGGGGAGAGGGTGTATCTGAGGTGAAGAGGGTGTATCGGGTGTGGGAGAGTGTGTATATGAGGGGGAGAGGGTGTATCGGGGGGGAGTGGGTGTATCTGAGGGTGTATCGGGGGAGAGGGTGTGTCTGAGGGGGAGAGGGTATATCAGGGGGGAGAGGGTGTGTCTGAGGGGTGAGGGTGTATCTGGGTTGAGAGGGTATATCGGGGGGAGAGGGTGTATCGGGGGTTGAGAGAGTGTATCTGAGGGGGAGAGTGTGTATCTGAGAGGGACAGGGTGTATCGGGGGGGTAGTGGGAGTCTCTGAGGGAGAGAGGGTGTATCGGGGTGGAGAGGGTGTGTCTGAGGGGTTGAGGGTATATCTGAGGGGGAGACGGTGTATCGAGGGGGAGAGGGTATATCTGGGGGGAGAGGGTGTATCTGAGGGGGAGAGGGTGTATCGGGGGGTAGAGTGTGTATTGGGGGGAGAGGATGTGTCTGAGGGGGAGAGGGCGTACCGAGGGGGAGAGGGTATATCGGGGGGTACAGGGTGTATTGGTGGGAGAGGGTGTATCTGCGGGGTAGAGGGTGTATCGGGGGGGGAGGGTGTATCTGAGGGGGAGTGGGCGTATCTGAGGGGGAGTGGGCATATCTGAAGGGGAGAGGGTCTATCGGGGGGGGGATGATGTATCTGAGGGGGAGAGAATGTATCGGAGAGAGAGGGTTTATCGCGGGGGAAAGGGAGTATCTGAGGTGGAGAGGGTATCTCGGGGGGAGAGGGTGTATCTGAGGGGGAAAAGGTCTATGGGGGGGAGAGGGTGTATCTGGAGAGAGAGGGTGTATCTGAGGGGGAGAAGGTGTATCTCGGGGAGAGGGTGTATCTGAGGGGGAGAGGGTGTATCGGGGGCGAGAGGGTGTATCTGAGGGGGAGAAGCTGATTCGGGGGGGGAGAGGGTGTATCGGGGAGGGGACAGAATGTATCTGAGGGAGAGGGTGTATCTGCGGGGTAGAGGGTGTATCGGGGGTAGAGGGTGTGTCTGAGGGGGAGTGGGTGTATCGGAGGGGAGAGTGTGTATCTGAGGGAGAGAGGGTGTATCGGGTGGGGAGAGGGTGTATCTGCGGGGTAGAGGGTGTATCGGGGGGAGTGGGCGTATCTGAGGGGGAGTGGGCATATCTGAGGGGGAGTGGGCATATCTGAGGGGGAGAGGGTCTATCGGGGGGGGGGGGGATGATGTATCTGAGGGGGAGAGAATGTATCGGAGAGAGGGTTTATCGCGGGGGAAAGGGAGTATCTGAGGTGGAGAGGGTGTCTCGGGGGAAGAGGGTGTATCTGAGGGGGAGGGGCTGTATCGGGGGCGAGAGAGTGTATCTGATGGGGAAAAGGTGTATTGGGGGGGGGAGAGGGTGTATTGGGGAGTGGGGAGAGGGTGTATCTGAAGGGGAGAGCTTGTATCTGAGGGGGAGAAGGTCTATCGGGGGTGGAGAGGGTGTATCGTGGGTTGAGGGTGTCTCTGAGGGGGAGAATGTCTATGGGGGGGGGAGGGTGTATCTGGGGAGAGAGGGTGTATCTGAGGGGGAGAAGGTGTATCTCAGGGGGAGAGGGTGTATCTGAGGGGGACAGGGTGTATCTGGGGAGAGAGGGTGTATCTGAGGGGGAGAAGGTGTATCTCAGGGGGAGAGGGTGTATCTGAGGGGGACAGGGTGTATCTGGGGAGAGAGGGTGTATCTGAGGGGGAGAAGGTGTATCTCAGGGGGAGTGGGTGTATCTGAGGGGGACACGGTGTATCGGGGGGAATGTGGGTGTATCTGTGGGGGAGAGGGTATATCAGGGGGAGTGGGTGTATCTGAGGGGGAGAGGGTATATTGAGGGTAGTGGGTGTATCTGAGGGGGAGAGGGTGTATCTGAGGGGCAGAGGGTATCTGAGGGGCAGAGGGGGGAGTGGCTGTATCGGGGGGAGAGGGTGTATCGGGGAGAGGGTGTATCTGAGGGGGAGAGGGTATATCGGGGGAGTGGGTGTATCTGAGGGGGAGAGGGTATATCGGGGGAGTGGGTGTATCTGAGGGGGAGAGGGTGTATCTGAGGGACAGAGGGTATATCGGAGGGAGAGGTCGTATCGGGGAGAGATGGTGTATCTGAGGGGGAGAGGGTGTATTGGCGGGGAGAGGGTGTATTTGAGGGGGAGAGGGTGTATCTGATGGGGAGTGGGTGTATCGGGGGCAAAGAGTGTATCTGAGGGGGAAAGGGTGTATCGGGGGGAGAGGATGTATCGTGGGGGAGAGGGTATATCTGAGGGGGAGAGGGTGTAACGGCGGAGAGAGGGTATATCGGGGGGGGGAGAGGGTGTATCTCAGGGGGAGATGGTGTATCTGAGGGGGAGAGGGTATATCAGGGGGGATAGGGTGTATTGGGGGGAGAGAGTGTGTCTGAGGGGGAGAGGGTGTGTCTGAGGGGGGAGTGGGTGTATCGGGGGGGGGAGAGTGTATATCTGAGGGGGAGAGGGTGTATCGGGGGGGGAGAGGGTCTATCCGGGGGGAGAGGGTGTGTCTGAGGGGGAGAGGGTGTATCGGGGGGGAGAGGGTGTGTCTGACGGTGAGTGGGTGTATCGGAGGAGAGAGGGTGTATCTGAGGGAGAGAGGGTGTATCGGGGGGAGAGGGTGTATCTGAGGGGAAGAGGGTCTATCGGGGAGAGAGGGTTTATCGGGGGGGGAGAGGGAGTATCTGAGGGGGAGTGGGTATATCGGGGGTAGGGGGCGCATCTGAGGGGGAGAGGGCGTATCTAGGGGGAGAGGGTATATCGGGGGGAGAGGGTATATCGGGGGAGAGTGTATATCTGAGGGGGAGAGGGTGTATCGGGGAGGAGAAGGTGTATCTGAGGGGGACGGTGTATCTGAGGGGGACAGGGTGTATATGAGGGGGACAGGGTCTATATGAGGGGGAGAGGGTGTATCTGAGTGGAAGAGGGTGTATCGGGGGAGGGAGGGTGTGTCGGGGGGCGAGATGGTGTATCTGAGGGGGAGAGGATGTATCGGGGGGAGAGGGTTTATTGGGGTGGAGTGGGTGTTTGTGACGGGGACAGGGTGTATCTGAGGGGGAGAGTGTGTATCGGGGGGGGGAGAGGGTGTGTCGGGTGGGAGAGGGTGTATCTGAGGGGGAGAGGGAGTATCTGGGGGGAGAGGGTGTATCGGGGGGGAGAGGGTGTGTCGGGGGGGGAAGGGTGTATTGGGAGGGAGAGGGTGTATCTGAGGGGGAGAGAGTGTATCTGAGGTGGAGACGGTGTATCGGGTGTGGGAGAGTGTGTATATGAGGGGGAGAGGGTGTATCTGAGGGGGAGAGGGTGTATCTGAGGGGGAGAGGGTATATCGGGGAGGAGAGGGTGTGTCTGAGGGGTGAGGGTGTATCTGGGTTGAGAGGGTATATCGGGGGGAGAGGGTGTATCGGGAGTTGAGAGAGTGTATCTGAGGGGGAGAGGGTGTATCTAAGGGGGAGAGTGTGTATCAGGGGAGAGGGTGTATCGGGGGGAGAGGGTATATCGGGGGGAGAGGGTGTATCTGAGGGGTAGAGGGTGTATCTGAGGGGGAGAGTGTGTATCAGGGGAGAGGGTGTATCGGGGGGAGAGGGTGTGTCTGAGGGGTGAGGGTGTATCTGGGTTGAGAGGGTATATCGGGGGGAGAGGGTGTATCGGGAGTTGAGAGAGTGTATCTGAGGGGGAGAGGGTGTATCTGAGGGGGAGAGTGTGTATCAGGGGAGAGGGTGTATCGGGGGGAGAGGGTGTATCTGAGGGGGAGAGGCTGTATCGGGGAGAGGGTGTATCTGAGCGGTAGAGGGTGTATCGGGGGGAGAGGGTGTATCGGGGGGCGAGGGTGTATCTGAGGGGGAGAGGGTGTATCTGAGGGGGAGAGTGTGTATCAGGGGAGAGGGTGTATCGGGGGGAGAGGGTGTATCTGAGGGGGAGAGGGTGTATCTGAGGGGGAGTTGGGCTAACTGAGGGGTAATTAGGGAAACTGTAAGGGTAGTGGGGGTAATCGAAGGGGGAGCTTTGGTGGTTGTAATGGGGTCAGCAATGGGGGTCCTTCAGGAATCTGTGTTCCCTGATTGGGGCCGTTACCCTGATTCAATCAGGGAGCCCTGGCTGACAGATAGAAACAGGGGTGTCCGGGGTTGGGGGGGGGGTCTTCTGTTCACTCTGAAAGCAGGATCTGAGGGAGCTAGGTCAGTGTCAGGGACCCTCCGCCTGGCAGTAAAGAGGGACTTGATGACGGGGTACCGGCTTCTGGGGTATTTATTTCAGGGATGGGGCAATAGGAGGTTGAGTGGGACGAACTGGAGGGGGAATGGGTCAATTGGATGGACAATGTTTGACGATGTACGGTGCAGACATGACTGGGTTGCAATGGAGTTGAGATTTCTGGATAGGTTGAGGTTATTTCTCTGTATTCCTGTCACCTTCACTGCTTTCGCTTGATGTTTAACGTCAATGGGTTTCGGCGAATGTTTTAGTTTCATGTGAGTCAAGACAACAGCAGGAGGCAGGACCCAGCGAGGAATCGAGTCCACACTGGGTGGGTCACTCAACAACTCACTACGTCTCAACCCAACGCACTGAGCCCCTGAGGGGATACTGGGAAATCAGGGAACTGTGCACCTGGAGTGTCAGTGCTGAGGGAGTGGGCACTGTTGGAGAGTCAGTGCTGAGGGAGTGGGCACTGTCGGAGGGTCAGTGCTGAGGGAATGGGCACTGTCAAAGTGTCAATGCTGAGGGAGTGGGCACTGTCGGAGGGTCAGTGCTGAGGGAGTGGGCACTGTCGGAGGGTCAAAGCTGAGGGAGTGGGCACTGACGGAGCGTCAGCACTGAGGGAGTGCTGCTCTATCGGAGGGTCAGTGCTGAGGGAGTGGGCATTGTTGGAGGGTCAGTGCTGAGGGAGTGGTCACTGTCGGAGGGTCAGTGCTGAGGGAGTGGGCACGGTCGGAGGGTCAGTGCTGAGGGAGTGCCGCACTGTTGGAGGGTCAGTGCTGAGGGAGTGGGCACTGTCGGAGGGTCAGTGCTGAGGGAGAGGGCACTATTGGAGGGTCAGTGCTGAGGGGTGGGCACAGTTGGAGGGTCAGTGCTGAGGGAGTGCCGCACTGTTGGAGGGTCAGTGCTGAGGGAGTGGGCACTGTCGGAGGGTCAAAGCTGAGGGAGTGGGCACTGACGGAGCGTCAGCACTGAGGGAGTGCTGCTCTATCGGAGGGTCAGTGCTGAGGGAGTGGGCATTGTTGGAGGGTCAGTGCTGAGGGAGTGGTCACTGTCGGAGGGTCAGTGCTGAGGGAGTGGGCACGGTCGGAGGGTCAGTGCTGAGAGAGTGCCGCACTGTTGGAGGGTCAGTGCTGAGGGAGTGGGCACTGTCGGAGGGTCAGTGCTGAGGGAGAGGGCACTATTGGAGGGTCAGTGCTGAGGGGTGGGCACAGTTGGAGGGTCAGTGCTGAGGGAGTGCCGCACTGTTGGAGGGTCAGTGCTGAGGGAGTGCCGCACTGTCGGAGGGTCAGTGCTGAGGGAGTGGGCACAGTCGGAAGGTCATTGCTGAGGGAGTGGGCACTGTCGGAGGGTCAGTGCTGAGGGAGTGGGCACTGTGGGAGGGTCAGTGCTGAGGGAGTGGGCACTGTCGGAGGGTCAGTGCTGAGGGAGTGGGCACTGTCGGAGGGTCAGTGCTGAGGGAGTGCCACACTGTCGGAGGGTCAGTGCTGAGGGAGTGGGCACTGTTGGAGGGTCAGTGCTGAGGGAGTGGGCACTATCGGAGGGTCAGTGCTGAGGGTGTGGGCACTGTCGGAGGGTCAGTGCTGAGGGAGTGCCGCACTGTCGGAGGGTCAGTGCTGAGGGAGTGCCGCACTGTCGGAGAGTCAGTGCTGAGGGAGAGGGCACTGTTGGAGGGTCAGTGCTGAGGGAGTGGGCACTGTCGGAGGGTCAGTGCTGAGGGAGTACCGCACCGTCGGAGGGTCAGTGCTGAGGGAGTGCCGCACTGTCGGAGGGTCAGTGCTGGGGGAGTGGGCACTGTCGGAGGGTCAGTTCTGAGGGAGTACCGCACTGTCGGAGGGTCAGTGCTGAGGGAGTGCCGCACTGTCGGAGGGTCAGTGCTGGGGGAGTGGGCACTGTCGGGGGGTCAGTGCTGAGGGAGTGCCGCACTGTCGGAGGGTCAGTGCTGAGGGAGTGGGGACTGTCGCGGGGTCAGTGCTGAGGGAGTGGGCACTGGCGGAGGGTCAGTGCTGAGCGAGTGCCGCACTGTCGGAGGGTCAGTGCTGAGGGAGTGGGCACTGTCGGAGGGTCAGTGCTGAGGAAGTGCCGCACTGTCGGAGGTTCAGTGCTGAGGGAGTGGGCACTGTCGGAGGGTCAGTGCTGAGGGAGTGGGCACTGTCGGAGGGTCAGTGCTGAGGGAGAGGGCACTATTGGAGGGTCAGTGCTGAGGGGTGGGCACTGTTGAAGGGTCAGTGCTGAGGGAGTGGGAACTGTCGGAGGGTCAGTGCTGAGGGAGTGCCGCACTGTCGGAGGGTCAGTGCAGGGGGAGTGGGAACTGTCGGAGGGTCAGTGCTGAGGGAGTGCCGCACTGTTGGAGGGTCATTGCTGAAGGAGTGGGCACTGTCGGAGGGTCAGTGCTGAGGGAGTGGGCACTGTCGGAGGGTCAGTGCTGTTGGAGTGCCGCACTGTCGGAGGGTCAGTGCTGAGGGAGTGGGCACTGTCGGAGCGTCAGTGCTGGGGGAATGGGCACTGTCGGAGGGTCAGTGCTGGGGGAGTGGGAACTGTCGGAGGGTCAGTGCTGAGGGAGTGGGCACTGTCGGAGGGTCAGTGCTGAGGGAGAGTGCACTGTTGGAGGGTCAGTGCTGAGTGAGTGCCGCACTATCGGAGAGTCAGTGCTGAGGGAGAGGGCACTGTCGGAGGGTCAGCGCTGAGGGAGTGCCGCACTGTCGGAGGGTCAGTGCTGAGGGAGAGTGCACTGTTGGAGGGTCAGTGCTGAGGTAGTGCCACACTGTGGGAGGGTCAGTGCTGAGGGAGTGGGCACTGTCGGAGGGTCAGTGCTGAGGGAGTGGGCACTGTTGGAGGGTTAGTGCTGAGGGAGTGGGCACTGTCGGAGGGTCAGTGCTGAGGGAGAGGGCACTGTTGGAGGGTCAGTGCTGAGGGAGTGGGCACTGTCGGAGGGTCAGTGCTGGGGGAGTGGGCACTGTCGAGGGGTTAGTGCTGAGGGAGAGGGCACTGTCGGAGGGTCAGTGCTGAGGGAGTGCCGCACTGTCAGAGGGTCAGTGCTGAGGGAGTGGGCACTGTCGGAGGGTCAGTGCTGAGGGAGCGCCGGACTGTCGGAGGGTCAGTGCTGGGGGAGTGGGCACTGTCGAGGGGTCAGTGCTGAGGGAGTGGGCACTGTCGTAGGGTCAGTGCTGCGGGAGTGGGCACTGTCGGAGGGTCAGTGCTGAGGGAGTGGGCACTGTCGGAGGGTCAGTGCTGAGGGTGTGACGCACTGTCGGAGAGTCAGTGCTGAGGGAGTGCCGCACTGTTGGAGGGTCAGTGCTGTGGGAGTGCCACACAGTCGGAGGGTCAGTGCTGAGGGAGCAGGCACTGTCGGAGGGTCAGTGCAGGGGGAGTGGGCACTGTCGAGGGGTCAGTGCTGAGGGAGTGGGCACTGTCGGAGGGTCAGTGCTGCGGGAGTGGGCACTGTCGGAGGGTCAGTGCTGAGGGAGCGGGCAGTGTCGGAGGGTCAGTGCTGAGGGAGTGGGCAGTGCTGAGAGAGTGGGCACTGTCGGAGGGTCAGTGCTGAGGGAGTGGGCACTGACGGAGGGTCAGTGCTGAGGGAGTGGGCACTGTTGGAGGGTCAGTGCTGAGGGAATGGGCACTGTCAGAGGGTCAGTGCTGAGGGAGTGTTGAACACAGTCGTGGGTGCAGTGCTGTTCCTGGCCATGGGGTGGGAGTGTTGGTCCATGTGTTTTTCAGTGATACACAGCCCCTCCCTGTGGCTCCCCATTGCTACTGCAGCTGTCGGGGAATGAGGACTGGATGATTGTCCCTTGTATTATGAACCCAGTGGCCTGTTGAAGCTGCAGTGTATCTGTTGATTTGTTGTCTGTCCTCTGTACCCTGTGGGTAGTGTCCGTGCTGCTCCTGCATATTCCCGTGCTGATCAGCAACTATTCAACTGCGTTGGCCTCACAGCTGAGTGTTACATTGCACCAGTTTGAATCAGAGAAACATAGACCCTGGAACAGTACAGCACAGTGCAGGGCCTTCGGCCCTCGGTGTTGTGCCAGCCTTGTATCCTTCTCCATGGTCAGACTAACCTCCATCCCCTTCATTGTAATGTCACCCAGGGGCCTATCCAAGAGTCGCTTAAATGTCCCTAATGTCTCTGACTCTCCTCCCCCCCCGCTGACAGTGTATCCCACCCACCCCCCCCCACTCTCTGTGTAAAGACCCTCCCTCTGACATCACCCCGAAACCTTCCTCCAATCACCTTAACATTCTGCCCCCCCCGGTGATAGACATCCCCACCCTGGGGAAAGGTCTCTGGTTATCCACTCTGTCCCTGTCTCTCATCATCTTGTAGACCTCTATCAAGTCCCCTCTCACCCTCCGTCACCCCAATGGGAAAAGCCCTCGCTCCCTCCACCTTTCCCC
This sequence comes from Chiloscyllium plagiosum, assembly GCF_037043375.1. Taxonomy (NCBI): domain Eukaryota; kingdom Metazoa; phylum Chordata; class Chondrichthyes; order Orectolobiformes; family Hemiscylliidae; genus Chiloscyllium; species Chiloscyllium plagiosum. Next base: position 35,883,982 of record NW_028270176.1, on the reverse strand, counting down.
ATCAGACACACCCTCCGATCCAGGCAGCATCCTGGGAGATCCCCTCTGCACCCTCTCTAAACCTTCCACATCCTTCCTATAATGAGGTGACCAGAACTGGACACAATATTCCAAGTGGGGTCTAACCAGGGCTGTGTAGAGCTGCTGCAGAACCTCGCGGCTCTTAAACTCAATTCCCCGCTAATGAAAGGCAACACACCGTCCACCTTCTGAACAACCCTATCCACCTGGGGGGCAACTTTGAGGGATCTATGGACATGGACCCCAAGATCCCACTGTTCCTCCACACTGCCAAGAATCCTGCCTTTATCCCTGTATTCTGCATTCAAATCCCACCTTCCAAAGTGAATCACTTCACACTTTTCCAGGTTGAACTCCATCTGCCACGTCCCAGCCCAGCTCTGCGTCCTGTCAGTGTCCCGTTGGAACCTACAACAGCCCTTCACACTATCCACAACTCCACCAACCTCCGTGTCATCGCCAAACTTACTAACCCCCCCCCTCCACTTCCTCATCCAAGTCATTTATAAACATCACAAAGAGCAGAGGTCCCAGAGATCCCTGTGGAACACCAGGTGAGGTGCCGGAAGACTGGAGGTTGGCTAACGTGGTGCCACTCCTTACAAAGAACAATAAGGACAAGCCAGGGAACTATAGCCCGGTGAGCCTGACCTCGGTGGTGGGTAAGTTGTTGGAGGGAATCGTGGGTAAGTTGTTGGAGTGTTGGGGGGAGGGTGGGGATGGTACACACTGCTGTTACTGAGGGTCGGTGGGGGGGGAGGGGATGGTACACACTGCTGTTACATGAGGGTCGGTGGGGGGTGGGAGGGGATGTTACAGACAAGGGCTGTACATGTATTTGGAAAGGCAAGGACTGATTAGGGATAGTCAACATGGCTTTGTGCATGGGAACTCATGTCTCACAAACTTGAATGAGTTTTTTGAAGTAACAAAGAGGATTGATGAGGGCAGAGCAGTAGATGTGATCTATATGGACTTCAGTAAGGCGTTCGACAAGGTTCCCCATGGGAGACTGGTTAGCAAGGTTAGATCTCACGGGATACAGGGAGAACTAGCCATTTGGATATAGAACTGGCTCAAGGGTAGAAGACAGAGGGTGGTGGTGGAGGGTTGGTTTTTCAGACTGGAGGCCTGTGACCAGTGGAGTGCCATAAGGATCGATGCTGGGCCCTCTACTTTTTGTCATTTACTTAAATGATTTGGATGTGAGCATAAGAGGTACTGTTAGTAAGTTTGCAGATAACACCAAAATTGGAGGTGTAGTGGACAGCGAAGAGGGTTCCTCAGATTACAACAGGATCTGGACCAGACGGGCCAATGGGCTGAGAAGTGGCAGATGGAGTTTAATTCAGATAAATGCGAGGTGCTGCATTTTGGGAAAGCAAACCTTAGCAGGACTTATACACTTAATGGTAAGGTCCTAGGGAGTGTTGCTGAACAAAGAGACCTTGGAGTGCAGGTTCATAGCTCCTTGAAAGTGGAGTCGCAGGTAGATAGGATAGTGAAGGCAGCGTTTGGTATGCTTTCCTTTATTGGTCAGAGTATTGAGTACAGGAGTTGGGAGGTCATGTTGGTTACAGAGATAGGGAGGGGGCGTAGGAGATGGAGAGGGTTACAGAGATAGGGAGGGGGCGTAGTGGATGGAGGGGGTTACAGAGATAGGGGGTGTAGGGGCTGGAGGGGGGTTACAGAGATAGGGAGGGGACGTAGGGGATGGAGGGGGTTACAGAGATAGGGAGGGGGTGTAGGGGCTGGAGGCGGTTACAAAGATAGGGAGGCAGTGTAGGGGCTGGAGGGGGTTACAGAGATAGGGAGGGGAGTGTAGGGGCTGGAGGGGGTTACAGAGATAGGGAGGGGGTGTAGGGGCTGGAGGGGGTTACAGAGATAGGGAGGGGGTGTAGGGGCTGGAGGGGGTTACAGAGATAGGGAGGGGGGTGTAGGGGCTGGAGGGGGTTACAGAGATAGGGAGGGGGTGTAGGGGCTGGAGGGGGTTACAGAGATAGGGAGGGGGTGTAGGGGCTGGAGGGGGTTACGTAGATGGGGAGGGGGGTGTAGGGGCTGGAGGGGGTTACAGAGATAGGGAGGGGGTGTAGGGGCTGGAGGGGGTACAGAAATAGGGAGGGGGTGTGGGGCGGGAGGGGGTTACAGAGAGAGGGATGGGGTGTAGGGGCTGGAGGGGGTTACAGAGATAGGGAGGGGGTGTAGGGGCTGGAGGGGGTTACAGAGATAGGGAGGGGGTGTAGGGGCTGGAGGGAGTTACAGAGATAGGGAGGGGGTGTAGGGGCTGGAGGCGGTTACAGAGATAGGGAGGGGGTGTAGGGGCTGGAGGGGGTTACGGAGATAGGGAGGGGGTGTAGGGGCTGGAGGGGGTTACAGAGATAGGGAGGGGGTGTAGGGGCCGGAGGGGGTTACAGAGATAGGGAGGGGGTGTAGGGGCCGGAGGGGGTTACAGAGATAGGGAGGGGGTGTAGGGGCTGGAGGGGGTTACGGAGATGGGGAGGGGTTGTAGGGGCTGGAGGGGGTTACAGAGATAGGGAGGGGTGTAGGGGCTGGAGGGGGTTACAGAGATAGGGAGGGGGTGTAGGGACTGGAGGGGGTTACAGAGATAGGGAGGGGGTGTAGGGGCTGGAGGGGGTTACAGAGATAGGGAGGGGTCCAGACTGATTACCAACTGCATGTTTCCTTCCCTGAGGCTTATTTTTGTGAATTAATCACAGTCACTTTACCCGGCAAAGGGGGAACACTCAGAAAAATTGTGATTTTGACAAAACATGTCAAACCTGGTGCTGTGTGACCTCCGAACCTGTCCACCCCAGCCCCACACCCAGACTTTCACCCACACCCACACCTTTACATCAAAGTTCAATTCATCGAATTAAAATCCCTCTGGTTGCTGCAATCAGACTAACACCTCTGCCCCTGCGACCGGTTAGTGGTTGTGAGATTGAGGGTGCGGCAGAGAGAGTTGAGGGGAAAGGGAGGGAGAGAGAGAGAGAGAGGGAGGGAGAGGGAAGGAGGAGGGAGAGGGAAAGTGGGGGGCTAAGGGTGGGAGAGGGAAAGGGGGGGAGAGAGAGAGAGAGGGAAAGGGAGGGAGAGAGAGGAAGGGGGCAGAGAGAGGGGGGGATAGAGAGGGGAAGAGGGAAAGGGAGGGGGAAGGGGAGAGAGAGGGGGCAAAGGGAGTGGGAGGGTGGGAAGGGAAATGGAGGAATGAGTGACAGGAAGAGGGAGGATGAGAAAGAGGGGCCATAGATAGGGTGAGAGAGAGAGAGGGAAAGGGAGGGGAAGAAAGGGAAGGTGGAGGAGAGGGGGGGAAGGGAGGAGGAGAGACAGAAGGAGATGGAAAGGGAGAGTGACAGAGAGGGAGAAAGGGAGGGATGAGGGAGGGGGAGAGAGAGAAAGGGAAGGGGTGGAGAGTGAGATAGAGGGGGAAGGGAGAGTGAGAGAGAGGGGGAAAGAGAAGGGAAATGGGTGGGGGCAGGCGGGGAAGAGAGAGGAAAAGGGAAGGCTCAGAGAGGGAGGGGGTGAGAGAGAAAGGGAGGCGGAGAGTGAGAGAGAGGGGGAAAGTGAGGGGGAGAATGGGAGGGGGGAGAGGGAGAGAAAGACTGGGAAGGGAAAGGGAGGGGAGAGAGAAAGTGAGACAGGGAGAGAGATAGAGGGAGGGGGAAAGTGATAGGGAAAGCAATAGAGAGAGTTAGAGAGGGGAGGAGGAAGACAAAGCTGGGGGGAGATAGAGGTGGGAAGGTGAGGGGGGAGAAGGAGAGAGAGAGAGTGACGGGGAGAGACAGACAGATGGGGTAAGAAAGATAGGGGGAGGGAGGTGGGGGGGCAGAGGGAGGAGAAGAGAGAGGGAGAGACGGGGGAAGCGAAAGGGGAGCAGGAGACAGATGGGGGAGGGAGAGACAGTGGGGGAAGAGAGAAATGGTGGGGGGAGGAGAAGGGGGTGGGAGAGAGAGATGGGGAGAGGGAGAAAGAGAGAGGGGGCAGAGGGAGAGAGAGAGCGATGGGGGAGAGGCAGAGAGAGACGGGAGAGAGGGAGAAAGAGAGAGAGAGATGGGGCCGAGGGAGAGAGATGAGGGGGGAGAGGGAGAGACAGGGAGAGAGAGAGATGAAGGGAGATAGAGAGAGAGAGAGAGAGAGAGAGAGATGGGGAGAGGGAGAGAAGAGATGGGGAAGAGGGAGTGAGAGACGGGGGATAGAGAGAGAGAGGGGGAGGGGGAGAGGAAGAGAGAGATGGGGGAGAGGGAGAGAGATGGGGGATAGGGAGTGAGAGACGGGGAGAGAGACAGAGAGATGGGGAGAGGGAGAGAGAGAGACGGTGGAGAGGGAGAGAGAGACGGGCGAGAGAGACAGAGAGATTGGGGAGAAAGAGAGAGAGAGACGGTGGAGGGGGAGAGAGAGACGGGTGAGAGAGATGGGGGGAGAGGGAGAGAGGGGGAGAGGAAGGGGAGAGAGAGATAGAGATGGAGAGGGAATTAGAGATGGGGAAGAGGGAGAGAGATGTAGGGGTAGAGAGATGAGAGGGAGAGAGAGAGAGATGGGAGAGAGAGAGATGGGGCAGAGGGAGAAAGAGATGGAGGGAGATGGGGAGAGGAAGGGAGAGATGGGTGGGGAGAGAGAAAGATGGGGGTGAGGGAGAGAGAGAGAGAGATAGAGGGAGAGAGAGAGAGATGAGGGAGAGAGAGATAGGGGAGAGGGAGAGAGAGAGATGGGGGAGAGGGAGAGAGAGATGGAGAGAGGGGAGTGGGGAGAAAGAGAGATGGAGGAGATGGAGAAAGAGATGGAGGGAGGGAGGGGGTGGGAGAGAGAGATGGAGGGAGAGAGGGGTGAGGTGAGAGAGAGTAGGGGGAGAGGGAGAGAGATGGAGGGAGAGAGGGGGTGGGGAGAGAGAGAGAGTAGCGGAGAGAGAGATGGAGGGAGAGAGGGGGTGGGGAGAGAGATGGAGGGAGAGAGAGGGGTGAGGAGAGAGAGTGGGGGAGAGGGAGAGAGATGGAGGGAGAGAGGGGGTGGAGGGCGAGAGAGAGAGATGGAGTGAGAGAGGGGTGAGGAGAGAGAGAGATGGGGGAGAGGGAGAGAGAGATGAGGGAGAGAGAGATGGAGGGAGAGAGAGAGATGGGGAGAGGGAGAGAGAGAGATGGAGGGAGAGAGAGAGATGAGGGAGAGGGAGAGAGGGGAGTGGGGAGAGAGAGAGATGGGGAGAGGGAGAAAGAGATGGAGGGAGAGAGGGGGTGGGGAGAGAGAGATGGAGGGAGAGAGAGGGGTGAGGAGAGAGAGATGGAGGGAGAGAGAGGGGTGAGGAGAGAGATGGAGGGAGAGAGAGGGGTGAGGAGAGAGAGTGGGGGAGAGGGAGAGAGAGATGGAGGGAGAGAGAGGGGTGAGGAGAGAGAGATGGAGGGAGAGAGAGGGGTGAAGAGAGAGAGAGTAGGGGGAGAGGGAGAGAGAGAGATGGAGTGAGAGAGAGGGGTGAGGAGAGAGAGAGATGGAGGGAGAGAGAGGGGTGAGGAGAGAGAGAGATGGAGGGAGAGAGAGGGGTGAGGAGAGAGAGAGATGGAGGGAGAGAGAGGGGTGAGGAGAGAGAGTGGGGGAGAGGGAGAGAGAGAGATGGAGGGAGAGAGAGATGGAGGGAGAGAGGGGTGAGGAGAGAGATGGAGGGAGAGAGAGGGGTGAGGAGAGAGAGAGTAGGGGGAGAGGGAGAGAGAGATGGAGGGAGAGAGAGGGGTGAGGAGAGAGAGATGGAGGGAGAGAGAGGGGTGAAGAGAGAGAGAGTAGGGGGAGAGGGAGAGAGAGAGATGGAGTGAGAGAGAGGGGTGAGGAGAGAGAGAGATGGAGGGAGAGAGAGGGGTGAGGAGAGAGAGAGATGGAGGGAGAGAGAGGGGTGAGGAGAGAGAGAGATGGAGGGAGAGAGAGGGGTGAGGAGAGAGAGTGGGGGAGAGGGAGAGAGAGAGATGGAGGGAGAGAGAGGGGTGAGGAGAGAGAGAGATGGAGGGAGAGAGAGGGGTGAGGAGAGAGATGGAGGGAGAGAGAGAGGAGAGGAGAGAGATGGAGGGAGAGAGAGGGGTGAGGAGAGAGAGAGTGGGGGAGAGGGAGAGAGAGATGGAGTGAGAGAGGGGTGAGGAGAGAGAGAGATGGAGGGAGAGAGAGAGGAGAGGAGAGAGATGGAGGGAGAGAGAGGGGTGAGGAGAGAGAGAGTGGGGGAGAGGGAGAGAGAGATGGAGTGAGAGAGGGGTGAGGAGAGAGAGAGATGGAGGGAGAGAGAGGGGTGAGGAGAGATGGAGGGAGAGAGAGGGGTGAGGAGAGAGATGGAGGGGGAGAGAGAGGGGTGAGGAGAGAGAGTGGGGGAGAGGGAGAGAGAGATGGAGTGAGAGAGGGGTGAGGAGAGAGAGAGAGATGGTGGGAGAGAGAGAGGGGTGAGGAGAGAGAGAGATGGAGGGAGAGATGGGGGCGGGGTGTTTCCTGAAGGTCATTGAGACTGTGAGGGAATTCCTTGTACAGCTACAGTTCTGTCACCCTCGAAATTATGAGAGTTTGTTAGTGATGACACTGTCACCAAAGCTTCAGCGTGTTAGTGACTGAGACATGACAGTGAGCCAGGTGTGGTTGGAAGTTGTTAAAACCATAACCTTTTGAACAGGAGGGGAGTGAGTGGCCACATAGCATCTGGTCACAGATGCCTGAAATGACTAACCCTTCCAAGGAATGTGACACATCACCAGCACAAGGCAATTGCCAGTCCACTGCCCTTCTCCATCCTCCAACCCCTGCTGTTGGTCAAGGGTGCCCCACCCGTAGAAATCCTCGAACCCAGACACCCTTCCAGCTAAATATCTGCCATCATCCCATGGCGAGGCAGGGAGGGCTCAGGGAAGAACAGCTTTCAAGGCTGGGGCAGCATCAGGGTCAGAACTCAATGGAGGCTGCAGGAACAGGTTTACCTACTGGTGACAAGGGCTGAATGGCCTCCTGTTCCTGTAAAACAGGCTCGGGGCGGGGCTCTGGGAGACAATGGGAGTCACTGTACCCCAGTGGGAGTCAGAGTGTGTGTGTGCGTGTGTGAGAGCTAGTGTGTGAGAGAATGTGTGTGAGAGCCAGTGTGTGAGAGAGAGTGTGTGTGTATGTGTGCCTGTGTGTATGTGAGAGAATGAGTGTGTATGTGTGTGTGAGTGTGAGAGCCAGTGTATGAGAGAGAGAGTGTGTGAGAGAGTGTGTGTGTATGTGTGCGTGAGAGAGTGTGTGAGAGCCAGTGTGTGAGAGAGAGAGTGTGTGTGTGTGTATGTGCACCTGTGTGTATGTGAGAGAGTGAGTGTGTATGTGTGTGAGAGTGAGTGTGAGAGCCAGTGTGTGTGAGAGCCAGTGTGTGAGAGTGTGTATGTATGTGTATGTGTGCGTGTGTGTATGTGAGAGAGTGAGTGTGTATGTATGTGTGAGAGAGTGAGTGTGTATGTGTGTGTGTGAAAGAGAGTGTTTGAGAGCCAGTGTGTGTGAGAGAGAGTGTCTGTGTGTGTGAGAGTGTGCGTGTGTGAGAGAGAGAGTGAGAGTGTGTGTGTGTGTGTATATATGTGTGTGTGTATGTGAGAGTGTGTGTGTGTGTGAGAGAGAGTGTGTGTGTGTGTGAGTGTGAGAGAGTGTGTGTGAGAGCCAGTGTGTGAGAGAGAGAGTGTGTGTGTGTGTGTGTATGTGTGTCTGTGTGTGTGTGAGAGAGTGAGTGTGTATGTGTGTATGTGAGAGAGTCCGTACCCCAGTGAGAGTCAGTGTGTGTGTATATGTGTGTCTGTGTGTGTGTGGGAGAGCCCATACTCCAGTGAGAGTCAGGGTGTGTGTGTGTGTGTGGGAGTCCGTACCCCAGTGAGGGTCAGTGTGTGTGTGAGCCCGTACCCCAGTGAGAGTCAGTGTGTGTGTGAGCCCGTACCCCAGTGAGAGTCAGTGTGTGTGTGTGTGTGGGAGTCCGTACCCCAGTGAGAGTCAGTGTGTGTGTGTGTGTGTGGGAGTCCGTACCCCAGTGAGAGTCAGGGTGTGTGTGTGTGTGTGGGAGTCCGTACCCCAGTGAGGGTCAGTGTGTGTGTGTGTGTGTGGGAGTCCGTACCCCAGTGAGAGTCAGTGTGTGTGAGAGCCCGTATCCCAGTGAGGGTCAGTGTGTGTGTGAGCCCGTACCCCAGTGAGAGTCAGTGTGTGTGTGTGTGTGAGCCCGTACCCCAGTGAGGGTCAGTGTGTGTGTGTGTGAGCCCGTACCCCAGTGAGGGTCAGTGTGTGTGTGTGTGTGTGTGTGTGTGAGCCCGTACCCCAGTGAGAGTCAGTGTCTCTGTGTGTGTGTGTGTGTGTGTGTGTGTGTGTGTGTGTGTGTATATAGGACCCCGTATCCCAGTGAGGGTCAGTGTGTGTGTGGGAGCCCGTACCCCAGTGAGGGTCAGTGTGTGTGTGAGCCCGTACCCCAGTGAGAGTCAGTGTGTGTGTGAGCCCGTATCCCAGTGAGGGTCAGTGTGTGTGTGGGAGCCCATACCCCAGTGAGAGTCAGTGTGTGTGGGACCCCGTACCCCAGTGAGAGTCAGTGTGTGTGTGTGAGCCCGTACCCCAGTGAGGGTCAGTGTGTGTGGGACCCCGTACCCCAGTGAGGGTCAGTGTGTGTGGGAGCCCGTATCCCAGTGAGAGTCAGTGTGTGTGTGAGCCCGTACCCCAGTGAGGGTCAGTGTGTGTGTGTGAGCCCGTACCCCAGTGAGGGTCAGTGTGTGTGTGAGCCCGTACCCCAGTGAGAGTCAGTGTGTGTGTGAGCCCATACCCCAGTGAGGGTCAGTGTGTGTGTGAGCCCGTACCCCAGTGAGGGTCAGTGTGTGTGTGTGTGAGCCCGTACCCCAGTGAGAGTCAGTGTGTGTGTGAGCCCATACCCCAGTGAGGGTCAGTGTGTGTGTGTGTGAGCCCGTACCCCAGTGAGGGTCAGTGTGTGTGTGAGCCCGTACCCCAGTGAGGGTCAGTGTGTGTGTGAGCCCGTACCCCAGTGAGGGTCAGTGTGTGTGTGTGAGCCCGTACCCCAGTGAGAGTCAGTGTGTGTGTGAGCCCGTACCCCAGTGAGAGTCAGTGTGTGTGTGAGCCCGTACCCCAGTGAGAGTCAGTGTGTGTGTGAGCCCGTACCCCAGTGAGAGTCAGTGTGTGTGTGAGCCCGTACCCCAGTGAGAGTCAGTGTGTGTGTGAGCCCGTACCCCAGTGAGGGTCAGTGTGTGTGTGAGCCCGTACCCCAGTGAGGGTCAGTGTGTGTGTGAGCCCGTACCCCAGTGAGAGTCAGTGTGTGTGTGAGCCCGTACCCCAGTGAGGGTCAGTGTGTGTGTGAGCCCGTACCCCAGTGAGAGTCAGTGTGTGTGTGAGCCCATACCCCAGTGAGAGTCAGTGTGTGTGTGTGTGTGGGAGTCCGTACCCCAGTGAGAGTCAGTGTGTGTGTGTGTGTGTGGGAGTCCGTACCCCAGTGAGAGTCAGGGTGTGTGTGTGTGTGTGGGAGTCCGTACCCCAGTGAGGGTCAGTGTGTGTGTGTGTGTGTGGGAGTCCGTACCCCAGTGAGAGTCAGTGTGTGTGAGAGCCCGTATCCCAGTGAGGGTCAGTGTGTGTGTGAGCCCGTACCCCAGTGAGAGTCAGTGTGTGTGTGTGTGTGAGCCCGTACCCCAGTGAGGGTCAGTGTGTGTGTGTGTGAGCCCGTACCCCAGTGAGGGTCAGTGTGTGTGTGTGTGTGTGTGTGTGTGTGAGCCCGTACCCCAGTGAGAGTCAGTGTCTGTGTGTGTGTGTGTGTGTGTGTGTGTGTGTGTGTGTGTGTGTGTGTGTGTGTGTGTGTGTGTGTGTGTGTGTATATAGGACCCCGTATCCCAGTGAGGGTCAGTGTGTGTGTGGGAGCCCGTACCCCAGTGAGGGTCAGTGTGTGTGTGAGCCCGTACCCCAGTGAGAGTCAGTGTGTGTGTGAGCCCGTATCCCAGTGAGGGTCAGTGTGTGTGTGGGAGCCCATACCCCAGTGAGAGTCAGTGTGTGTGTGAGCCCGTATCCCAGTGAGGGTCAGTGTGTGTGTGGGAGCCCATACCACAGTGAGGGTCAGTGTGTGTGTGTGTGAGCCCGTACCCCAGTGAGGGTCAGTGTGTGTGTGTGTGTGTGTGTGTGTGAGCCCGTACCCCAGTGAGAGTCAGTGTCTCTGTGTGTGTGTGTGTGTGTGTGTGTGTGTGTGTGTGTGTGTGTGTGTATATAGGACCCCGTATCCCAGTGAGGGTCAGTGTGTGTGTGGGAGCCCGTACCCCAGTGAGGGTCAGTGTGTGTGTGAGCCCGTACCCCAGTGAGAGTCAGTGTGTGTGTGAGCCCGTATCCCAGTGAGGGTCAGTGTGTGTGTGGGAGCCCATACCCCAGTGAGGGTCAGTGTGTGTGTGAGCCCGTACCCCAGTGAGGGTCAGTGTGTGTGGGACCCCGTACCCCAGTGAGGGTCAGTGTGTGTGGGAGCCCGTATCCCAGTGAGAGTCAGTGTGTGTGGGACCCCGTACCCCAGTGAGGGTCAGTGTGTGTGTGTGAGCCCGTACCCCAGTGAGGGTCAGTGTGTGTGTGAGCCCGTACCCCAGTGAGAGTCAGTGTGTGTGTGTGAGCCCGTACCCCAGTGAGGGTCAGTGTGTGTGGGAGCCCGTATCCCAGTGAGAGTCAGTGTGTGTGGGACCCCGTACCCCAGTGAGGGTCAGTGTGTGTGTGAGCCCGTACCCCAGTGAGGGTCAGTGTGTGTGTGAGCCCGTACCCCAGTGAGAGTCAGTGTGTGTGTGAGCCCGTACCCCAGTGAGGGTCAGTGTGTGTGTGAGCCCGTACCCCAGTGAGGGTCAGTGTGTGTGTGTGAGCCCGTACCCCAGTGAGGGTCAGTGTGTGTGGGAGCCCGTACCCCAGTGAGAGTCAGTGTGTGTGTGTGAGCCCGTACCCCAGTGAGAGTCAGTGTGTGTGTGAGCCCGTACCCCAGTGAGAGTCAGTGTGTGTGTGAGCCCGTACCCCAGTGAGAGTCAGTGTGTGTGTGAGCCCGTACCCCAGTGAGGGTCAGTGTGTGTGTGTGAGCCCGTACCCCAGTGAGGGTCAGTGTGTGTGTGAGCCCGTACCCCAGTGAGGGTCAGTGTGTGTGTGAGCCCGTACCCCAGTGAGGGTCAGTGTGTGTGTGAGCCCGTACCCCAGTGAGGGTCAGTGTGTGTGTGAGCCCGTATCCCAGTGAGAGTCAGTGTGTGTGTGAGCCCGTACCCCAGTGAGGGTCAGTGTGTGTGTGAGCCCGTACCCCAGTAAGGGTCAGTGTGTGTGTGAGCCCGTACCCCAGTGAGGGTCAGTGTGTGTGTGAGCCCGTGCCCCAGTGAGAGTCAGTGTGTGTGTGAGCCCGTACCCCAGTGAGGGTCAGTGTGTGTGTGAGCCCGTACCCCAGTGAGAGTCAGTGTGTGTGTGAGCCCGTACCCCAGTGAGAGTCAGTGTGTGTGTGTGAGCCTGTATCCCAGTGAGAGTCAGTGTGTGTGTGAGCCCGTACCCCAGTGAGAGTCAGTGTGTGTGTGAGCCCGTACCCCAGTGAGAGTCAGTGTGTGTGTGAGCCCGTACCCCAGTGAGGGTCAGTGTGTGTGTGAGCCCGTACCCCAGTGAGAGTCAGTGTGTGTGTGAGCCCGTACCCCAGTGAGGGTCAGTGTGTGTGTGAGCCCGTACCCCAGTGAGGGTCAGTGTGTGTGTGAGCCCGTATCCCAGTGAGGGTCAGTGTGTGTGTGAGCCCGTATCCCAGTGAGGGTCAGTGTGTATGTGTGAGCCCGTACCCCAGTGTGGGTCAGTGTGTGTGTGTGACCCCATACCCCAGTGAGAGTCAGTGTGTGTGTGAGCCCCTACCCCAGTGAGAGTCAGTGTGTGTGTGAGCCCGTACCCCAGTGAGAGTCAGTGTGTGTGTGAGCCCGTGCCCCAGTGAGAGTCAGTGTGTGTGTGAGCCCGTACCCCAGTGAGGGTCAGTGTGTGTGTGAGCCCGTATCCCAGTGAGGGTCAGTGTGTGTGTGAGCCCGTATCCCAGTGAGGGTCAGTGTGTGTGTGAGCCCGTATCCCAGTGAGAGTCAGTGTGTGTGTGAGCCCGTACCCCAGTGAGGGTCAGTGTGTGTGTGAGCCCGTATCCCAGTGAGGGTCAGTGTGTGTGTGAGCCCGTATCCCAGTGAGAGTCAGTGTGTGTGTGAGCCCGTACCCCAGTGAGAGTCAGTGTGTGTGTGTGTGAGCCCGTACCCCAGTGAGGGTCAGTGTGTGTGTGAGCCCGTACCCCAGTGAGGGTCAGTGTGTGTGTGTGAGCCCGTACCCCAGTGTGGGTCAGTGTGTGTGTGTGACCCCATACCCCAGTGAGAGTCAGTGTGTGTGTGAGCCCGTACCCCAGTGAGAGTCAGTGTGTGTGTGAGCCCGTACCCCAGTGAGAGTCAGTGTGTGTGTGTGAGCCCGTACCCCAGTGAGAGTCAGCGTGTGTGTGTGTGTGTGTGAGCCCGTATCCCAGTGAGAGTCAGTGTGTGTGTGAGCCCGTACCCCAGTGAGAGTCAGTGTGTGTGTGAGCCCGTACCCCAGTGAGAGTCAGTGTGTGTGTGAGCCCGTACCCCAGTGAGGGTCAGTGTGTGTGTGTGAGCCCGTATCCCAGTGAGAGTCAGTGTGTGTGTGAGCCCGTACCCCAGTGAGGGTCAGTGTGTATGTGTGAGCCCGTACCCCAGTGAGGGTCAGTGTGTGTGTGAGCCCGTACCCCAGTGAGAGTCAGTGTGTGTGTGTGAGCCCGTACCCCAGTGAGGGTCAGTGTGTGTGTGTGAGCCCGTATCCCAGTGAGGGTCAGTGTGTGTGTGAGCCCGTACCCCAGTGAGGGTCAGTGTGTGTGTGAGCCCGTATCCCAGTGAGAGTCAGTGTGTGTGTGAGCCCGTACCCCAGTGAGGGTCAGTGTGTGTGTGAGCCCGTACCCCAGTGAGAGTCAGTGTGTGTGTGTGAGCCCGTACCCCAGTGAGAGTCAGTGTGTGTGAGCCCGTACCCCAGTGAGGGTCAGTGTGTGTGTGTGAGCCCGTATCCCAGTGAGAGTCAGTGTGTGTGTGAGCCCGTACCCCAGTGAGGGTCAGTGTGTGTGTGAGCCCGTACCCCAGTGAGGGTCAGTGTGTGTGTGAGCCTGTACCCCAGTGAGAGTCAGTGTGTGTGTGTGTGTGAGCCCGTATCCCAGTGAGTGTCAGTGTGTGTGTGAGCCCGTACCCCAGTGAGAGTCAGTGTGTGTGTGAGCCTGTACCCCAGTGAGAGTCAGTGTGTGTGTGTGTGTGAGCCCGTATCCCAGTGAGTGTCAGTGTGTGTGTGAGCCCGTACCCCAGTGAGGGTCAGTGTGTGTGTGAGCCCGTACCCCAGTGAGAGTCAGTGTGTGTGTGTGAGCCCGTACCCCAGTGAGAGTCAGTGTGTGTGTGTGTGAGCCCGTACCCCAGTGAGGGTCAGTGTGTGTGTGTGAGCCCGTATCCCAGTGAGAGTCAGTGTGTGTGTGAGCCTGTACCCCAGTGAGAGTCAGTGTGTGTGTGAGCCGTACCCCAGTGAGGGTCAGTGTGTGTGGGAGCCTGTACCCCAGTGAGGGTCAGTGTGTGTGTGAGCCCGTACCCCAGTGAGAGTCAGTGTGTGTGTGTGAGCCCGTACCCCAGTGAGGGTCAGTGTGTGTGTGAGCCCGTATCCCAGTGAGAGTCAGTGTGTGTGTGTGAGCCCGTACCCCAGTGAGAGTCAGTGTGTGTGTGGGAGCCCGTACCCCAGTGAGGGTCAGTGTGTGTGTGTGAGCCCGTATCCCAGTGAGGGTCAGTGTGTGTGTGAGCCCGTACCCCAGTGAGAGTCAGTGTGTGTGTGAGCCCGTACCCCAGTGAGAGTCAGTGTGTGTGTGTGAGCCCGTACCCCAGTGAGGGTCAGTGTGTGTGTGAGCCCGTATCCCAGTGAGAGTCAGTGTGTGTGTGAGCCCGTACCCCAGTGAGAGTCAGTGTGTGTGTGGGAGCCCGTACCCCAGTGAGGGTCAGTGTGTGTGTGAGCCCGTACCCCAGTGAGGGTCAGTGTGTGTGTGAGCCCGTATCCCAGTGAGAGTCAGTGTGTGTGTGAGCCCGTACCCCAGTGAGAGTCAGTGTGTGTGGGAGCCCGTACCCCAGTGAGGGTCTGTGTGTGTGTGAGCCCATACCCCAGTGAGAGTCAGTGTGTGTGTGAGCCCGTACCCCAGTGAGGGTCAGTGTGTGTGTGTGAGCCCGTACCCCAGTGAGGGTCAGTGTGTGTGTGAGCCCGTACCCCAGTGAGAGTCAGTGTGTGTGGGAGCCCGTACCCCAGTGAGAGTCAGTGTGTGTGTAAGCCCGTATCCCAGTGAGGGTCTGTGTGTGTGTGAGCCCGTATCCCAGTGAGTGTCAGTGTGTGTGTGAGCCCGTACCCCAGTGAGAGTCAGTGTGTGTGTGTGAGCCCGTATCCCAGTGAGAGTCAGTGTGTGTGTGAGCCCGTATCCCAGTGAGGGTCTGTGTGTGTGTAAGCCCGTATCCCAGTGAGGGTCTGTGTGTGTGTGAGCCCGTATCCCAGTGAGGGTCAGTGTGTGTGTGAGCCCGTACCCCAGTGAGAGTCAGTGTGTGTGTGAGCCCGTACCCCAGTGAGGGTCAGTGTGTGTGTGAGCCCGTACCCCAGTGAGTGTCAGTGTGTGTGTGAGCCCGTACCCCAGTGAGGGTCAGTGTGTGTGTGTGAGCCCGTACCCCAGTGAGGGTCAGTGTGTGTGTGAGCCCGTACCCCAGTGAGGGTCAGTGTGTGTGAGAGCCCGTACCCCAGTGAGGGTCAGTGTGTGTGTGTGAGCCCGTATCCCAGTGAGGGTCAGTGTGTGTGAGAGCCCGTACCCCAGTGAGGGTCAGTGTGTGTGTGAGCCCGTACCCCAGTGAGGGTCAGTGTGTGTGTGAGCCCGTACCCCAGTGAGGGTCAGTGTGTGTGTGTGAGCCCGTATCCCAGTGAGGGTCAGTGTGTGTGTGAGCCCGTATCCCAGTGAGAGTCAGTGTGTGTGTGAGCCCGTACCCCAGTGAGAGTCAGTGTGTGTGTGTGTGACCCCGTACCCCAGTGAGAGTCAGTGTGTGTGTGTGTGACCCCGTACCCCAGTGAGAGTCAGTGTGTGTGAGCCCGTATCCCAGTGAGAGTCAGTGTGTGTGTGAGCCCGTACCCCAGTGAGAGTCAGTGTGTGTGTGAGCCCGTACCCCAGTGAGAGTCAGTGTGTGTGTGAGCCCGTATCCCAGTGAGAGTCAGTGTGTGTGTGTGTGTGAGCCCGTATCCCAGTGAGAGTCAGTGTGTGTGGGAGCCCGTACCCAGTGAGAGTCAGTGTGTGTGTGTGAGCCCGTATCCCAGTGAGAGTCAGTGTGTGTGGGAGCCCGTACCCCAGTGAGAGTCAGTGTGTGTGTGTGAGCCCGTATCCCAGTGAGGGTCAGTGTGTGTGTGAGCCCGTATCCCAGTGAGAGTCAGTGTGTGTGTGAGCCCGTACCCCAGTGAGAGTCAGTGTGTGTGTGTGAGCCCGTACCCCATTGAGGGTCAGTGTGTGTGTGTGTGAGCCCGTACCCCAGTGAGAGTCAGTGTGTGTGTGAGCCCGTACCCCAGTGAGTGTCAGTGTGTGTGTGAGCCCGTACCCCAGTGAGGGTCAGTGTGTGTGTGAGCCTGTACCCCAGTGAGGGTCAGTGTGTGTGTGTGAGCCCGTACCCCAGTGAGAGTCAGTGTGTGTGTGTGAGCCCGTACCCCAGTGAGAGTCAGTGTGTGTGTGTGAGCCCGTTTCCCAGTGAGGGTCAGTGTGTGTGTGAGCCCGTACCCCAGTGAGGGTCAGTGTGTGTGTGAGCCCGTATCCCAGTGAGAGTCAGTGTGTGTGTGAGCCTGTACCCCAGTGAGGGTCAGTGTGTGTGTGTGAGCCCGTTTCCCAGTGAGGGTCAGTGTGTGTGTGAGCCCGTACCCCAGTGAGAGTCAGTGTGTGTGTGAGCCCGTATCCCAGTGAGGGTCAGTGTGTGTGTGTGAGCCCGTTTCCCAGTGAGGGTCAGTGTGTGTGTGAGCCCGTACCCCTGTGAGAGTCAGTGTGTGTGTGAGCCCGTATCCCAGTGAGGGTCAGTGTGTGTGTGAGCCCGTATCCCAGTGAGGGTCAGTGTGTGTGTGAGCCCGTTTCCCAGTGAGGGTCAGTGTGTGTGTGAGCCCGTACCCCAGTGAGAGTCAGTGTGTGTGTGAGCCCGTATCCCAGTGAGAGTCAGTGTGTGTGTGAGCCCGTATCCCAGTGAGGGTCAGTGTGTGTGTGTGTGAGCCCGTTTCCCAGTGAGGGTCAGTGTGTGTGTGAGCCCGTACCCCTGTGAGAGTCAGTGTGTGTGTGAGCCCGTACCCCTGTGAGAGTCAGTGTGTGTGTGAGCCCGTATCCCAGTGAGGGTCAGTGTGTGTGTGAGCCCGTATCCCAGTGAGGGTCAGTGTGTGTGAGAGCCCGTACCCCAGTGAGGGTTAGTGTGTGTGTGAGCCCGTACCCCAGTGAGAGTCAGTGTGTGTGTGAGCCCGTATCCCAGTGAGAGTCAGTGTGTGTGTGTGAGCCCGTACCCCAGTGAGGGTCAGTGTGTGTGTGAGCCCGTATCCCAGTGAGAGTCAGTGTGTGTGTGAGCCCGTATCCCAGTGAGAGTCAGTGTGTGTGTGAGCCCGTACCCCAGTGAGAGTCAGTGTGTGTGTGTGAGCCCGTACCCCAGTGAGGGTCAGTGTGTGTGTGAGCCCGTATCCCAGTGAGAGTCAGTGTGTGTGTGAGCCCGTATCCCAGTGAGGGTCAGTGTGTGTGTGTGTGAGCCCGTTTCCCAGTGAGGGTCAGTGTGTGTGTGAGCCCGTACCCCTGTGAGAGTCAGTGTGTGTGTGAGCCCGTATCCCAGTGAGGGTCAGTGTGTGTGTGAGCCCGTATCCCAGTGAGAGTCAGTGTGTGTGTGTGTGAGCCCGTTTCCCAGTGAGGGTCAGTGTGTGTGAGAGCCCGTACCCCAGTGAGAGTCAGTGTGTGTGTGTGAGCCCGTACCCCAGTGAGAGTCAGTGTGTGTGTGAGCCCGTACCCCAGTGAGGGTTAGTGAGTGTGTGAGCCCGTATCCCAGTGAGGGTCAGTGTGTGTGAGAGCCCGTACCCCAGTGAGGGTCAGTGTGTGTGTGAGCCCGTACCCCAGTGAGAGTCAGTGTGTGTGTGTGTGAGCCCGTTTCCCAGTGAGGGTCAGTGTGTGTGAGAGCCCGTACCCCAGTGAGAGTCAGTGTGTGTGTGTGAGCCCGTACCCCAGTGAGAGTCAGTGTGTGTGTGAGCCCGTACCCCAGTGAGGGTTAGTGTGTGTGTGAGCCCGTATCCCAGTGAGGGTCAGTGTGTGTGTGAGCCCGTACCCCAGTGAGAGTCAGTGTGTGTGTGAGCCCGTACCCCAGTGAGGGTTAGTGTGTGTGTGAGCCCGTATCCCAGTGAGGGTCAGTGTGTGTGTGAGCCCGTACCCCAGTGAGGGTCAGTGTGTGTGAGAGCCCGTACCCCAGTGAGGGTCAGTGTGTGTGGGAGCCCGTACCCCAGTGAGGGTCAGTGTGTGTGTGAGCCCGTACCCCAGTGAGGGTCAGTGTGTGTGTGTGTGAGCCCGTACCCCAGTGAGAGTCAGTGTGTGTGTGAGCCCGTACCCCAGTGAGAGTCAGTGTGTGTGTGAGCCCGTACCCCAGTGAGAGTCAGTGTGTGTGTGAGCCCGTACCCCAGTGAGAGTCAGTGTGTGTGTGTGTGAGCCCGTACCCCAGTGAGAGTCAGTGTGTGTGTGTGAGCCCGTATCCCAGTGAGAGTCAGTGTGTGTGTGTGTGAGCCCGTACCCCAGTGAGAGTCAGTGTGTGTGTGTGTGAGCCCGTACCCCAGTGAGGGTCAGTGTGTGTGTGAGCCCGTACCCCAGTGAGAGTCAGTGTGTGTGTGAGCCCGTACCCCAGTGAGAGTCAGTGTGTGTGTGAGCCCTTACCCCAGTGAGGGTCAGTGTGTGTGTGAGCCCGTATCCCAGTGAGGGTCAGTGTGTGTGTGAGCCCTTACCCCAGTGAGGGTCAGTGTGTGTGTGTGAGCCCGTACCCCAGTGAGAGTCAGTGTGTGTGTGTGAGCCCGTATCCCAGTGAGGGTCAGTGTGTGTGTGAGCCCGTACCCCAGTGAGAGTCAGTGTGTGTGTGTGAGCCCGTACCCCAGTGAGAGTCAGTGTGTGTATGTGAGCCCGTACCCCAGTGAGGGTCAGTGTGTGTGTGAGCCCGTACCCCAGTGAGAGTCAGTGTGTGTGTGTGAGCCCGTACCCCAGTGAGAGTCAGTGTGTGTGTGTGAGCCCATACCCCAGTGAGGGTCAGTGTGTGTGTGAGCCCATACCCCAGTGAGAGTCAGTGTGTGTGTGAGCCCGTACCCCAGTGAGAGTCAGTGTGTGTGTGAGCCCGTATCCCAGTGAGAGTCAGTGTGTGTGTGTGTGAGCCCGTACCCCAGTGAGAGTCAGTGTGTGTGTGTGTGAGCCCGTACCCCAGTGTGGGTCAGTGTGTGTGTGAGCCCGTACCCCAGTGAGAGTCAGTGTGTGTGTGAGCCCGTACCCCAGTGAGGGTCAGTGTGTGTGTGAGCCCTTACCCCAGTGAGGGTCAGTGTGTGTGTGTGAGCCCGTACCCCAGTGAGAGTCAGTGTGTGTGTGTGAGCCCGTACCCCAGTGAGAGTCAGTGTGTGTGTGTGAGCCCGTACCCCAGTGAGAGTCAGTGTGTGTGTGAGCCCGTATCCCAGTGAGAGTCAGTGTGTGTGTGTGAGCCCGTACCCCAGTGAGGGTCAGTGTGTGTGTGTGAGCCCGTACCCCAGTGAGGGTCAGTGTGTGTGTGTGTGAGCCCGTACCCCAGTGAGAGTCAGTGTGTGTGTGAGCCCTTACCCCAGTGAGAGTCAGTGTGTGTGTGTGTGAGCCCGTACCCCAGTGAGGGTCAGTGTGTGTGTGTGAGCCCATACCCCAGTGAGAGTCAGTGTGTGTGTGTGTGAGCCCGTACCCCAGTGAGGGTCAGTGTGTGTGTGAGCCCGTACCCCAGTGAGGGTCAGTGTGTGTGTGTGTGAGCCCGTACCCCAGTGAGGGTCAGTGTGTGTGTGTGAGCCCATACCCCAGTGAGAGTCAGTGTGTGTGTGTGTGAGCCCGTACCCCAGTGAGGGTCAGTGTGTGTGTGAGCCCGTACCCCAGTGAGAGTCAGTGTGTGTGTGAGCCCGTACCCCAGTGAGGGTCAGTGTGTGTGTGAGCCCTTACCCCAGTGAGGGTCAGTGTGTGTGTGTGAGCCCGTACCCCAGTGAGAGTCAGTGTGTGTGTGTGAGCCCGTACCCCAGTGAGAGTCAGTGTGTGTGTGTGAGCCCGTACCCCAGTGAGAGTCAGTGTGTGTGTGAGCCCGTATCCCAGTGAGAGTCAGTGTGTGTGTGTGAGCCCGTACCCCAGTGAGGGTCAGTGTGTGTGTGTGAGCCCGTACCCCAGTGAGGGTCAGTGTGTGTGTGTGTGAGCCCGTACCCCAGTGAGAGTCAGTGTGTGTGTGAGCCCTTACCCCAGTGAGGGTCAGTGTGTGTGTGTGTGCGCCCGTATCCCAGTGAGAGTCAGTGTGTGTGTGTGTGAGCCCGTACCCCAGTGAGGGTCAGTGTGTGTGTGTGTGAGCCCGTACCCCAGTGAGGGTCAGTGTGTGTGTGAGCCCGTATCCCAGTGAGAGTCAGTGTGTGTGTGAGCCCGTATCCCAGTGAGGGTCAGTGTGTGTGTGTGTGAGCCCGTACCCCAGTGAGAGTCAGTGTGTGTGTGAGCCCGTACCCCAGTGAGAGTCAGTGTGTGTGTGAGCCCGTACCCCAGTGAGAGTCAGTGTGTGTGTGAGCCCGTATCCCAGTGAGAGTCAGTGTGTGTGTGTGAGCCCGTACCCCAGTGAGAGTCAGTGTGTGTGTGAGCCCGTACCCCAGTGAGAGTCAGTGTGTGTGTGAGCCCGTATCCCAGTGAGGGTCAGTGTGTGTGTGTGAGCCCGTTTCCCAGTGAGGGTCAGTGTGTGTGTGAGCCCGTACCCCTGTGAGAGTCAGTGTGTGTGTGAGCCCGTATCCCAGTGAGGGTCAGTGTGTGTGTGAGCCCGTACCCCAGTGAGGGTCAGTGTGTGTGTGTGTGAGCCCGTACCCCAGTGAGAGTCAGTGTGTGTGTGAGCCCTTACCCCAGTGAGGGTCAGTGTGTGTGTGTGAGCCCGTATCCCAGTGAGAGTCAGTGTGTGTGTGTGTGAGCCCGTACCCCAGTGAGGGTCAGTGTGTGTGTGTGTGAGCCCGTACCCCAGTGAGGGTCAGTGTGTGTGTGAGCCCGTATCCCAGTGAGAGTCAGTGTGTGTGTGAGCCCGTATCCCAGTGAGGGTCAGTGTGTGTGTGTGTGAGCCCGTACCCCAGTGAGAGTCAGTGTGTGTGTGAGCCCGTACCCCAGTGAGAGTCAGTGTGTGTGTGAGCCCGTATCCCAGTGAGAGTCAGTGTGTGTGTGTGAGCCCGTACCCCAGTGAGAGTCAGTGTGTGTGTGAGCCCGTACCCCAGTGAGAGTCAGTGTGTGTGTGAGCCCGTATCCCAGTGAGAGTCAGTGTGTGTGTGTGTGTGAGCCCGTATCCCAGTGAGAGTCAGTGTGTGTGGGAGCCCGTACCCCAGTGAGAGTCAGTGTGTGTGTGTGAGCCCGTTTCCCAGTGAGGGTCAGTGTGTGTGTGAGCCCGTATCCCAGTGAGGGTCAGTGTGTGTGTGAGCCCGTATCCCAGTGAGAGTCAGTGTGTGTGTGAGCCCGTACCCCAGTGAGAGTCAGTGTGTGTGTGTGAGCCCGTACCCCATTGAGGGTCAGTGTGTGTGTGTGTGAGCCCGTACCCCAGTGAGAGTCAGTGTGTGTGTGAGCCCGTACCCCAGTGAGTGTCAGTGTGTGTGTGAGCCCGTACCCCAGTGAGGGTCAGTGTGTGTGTGAGCCTGTACCCCAGTGAGGGTCAGTGTGTGTGTGTGAGCCCGTACCCCAGTGACAGTCAGTGTGTGTGTGTGAGACCGTACCCCAGTGAGAGTCAGTGTGTGTGTGTGAGCCCGTTTCCCAGTGAGGGTCAGTGTGTGTGTGAGCCCGTACCCCAGTGAGGGTCAGTGTGTGTGTGAGCCCGTATCCCAGTGAGAGTCAGTGTGTGTGTGAGCCTGTACCCCAGTGAGGGTCAGTGTGTGTGTGAGCCCGTACCCCTGTGAGAGTCAGTGTGTGTGTGAGCCCGTATCCCAGTGAGGGTCAGTGTGTGTGTGAGCCCGTATCCCAGTGAGGGTCAGTGTGTGTGTGAGCCCGTACCCCAGTGAGAGTCAGTGTGTGTGTGAGCCCGTATCCCAGTGAGGGTCAGTGTGTGTGTGTGAGCCCGTTTCCCAGTGAGGGTCAGTGTGTGTGTGAGCCCGTACCCCTGTGAGAGTCAGTGTGTGTGTGAGCCCGTATCCCAGTGAGGGTCAGTGTGTGTGTGAGCCCGTATCCCAGTGAGGGTCAGTGTGTGTGTGAGCCCGTTTCCCAGTGAGGGTCAGTGTGTGTGTGAGCCCGTACCCCAGTGAGAGTCAGTGTGTGTGTGAGCCCGTATCCCAGTGAGGGTCAGTGTGTGTGTGTGTGAGCCCGTTTCCCAGTGAGGGTCAGTGTGTGTGTGAGCCCGTACCCCTGTGAGAGTCAGTGTGTGTGTGAGCCCGTATCCCAGTGAGGGTCAGTGTGTGTGTGAGCCCGTATCCCAGTGAGGGCCAGTGTGTGTGAGAGCCCGTACCCCAGTGAGGGTTAGTGTGTGTGTGAGCCCGTACCCCAGTGAGAGTCAGTGTGTGTGTGAGCCCGTATCCCAGTGAGAGTCAGTGTGTGTGTGAGCCCGTACCCCAGTGAGGGTCAGTGTGTGTGTGAGCCCGTACCCCAGTGAGGGTCAGTGTGTGTGTGTGTGAGCCCGTACCCCAGTGAGAGTCAGTGTGTGTGTGAGCCCGTATCCCAGTGAGAGTCAGTGTGTGTGTGAGCCCGTACCCCAGTGAGGGTCAGTGTGTGTGTGAGCCCATACCCCAGTGAGAGTCAGTGTGTGTGTGAGCCCGTACCCCAGTGAGAGTCAGTGTGTGTGTGAGCCCGTATCCCAGTGAGAGTCAGTGTGTGTGTGTGTGAGCCCGTACCCCAGTGAGAGTCAGTGTGTGTGTGTGAGCCCGTATCCCAGTGAGGGTCAGTGTGTGTGTGTGAGCCCATACCCCAGTGAGAGTCAGTGTGTGTGTGAGCCCATACCCCAGTGAGGGTCAGTGTGTGTGTGTGAGCCCATACCCCAGTGAGAGTCAGTGTGTGTGTGAGCCCGTATCCCAGTGAGGGTCAGTGTGTGTGTGTGTGAGCCCGTACCCCAGTGAGAGTCAGTGTGTGTGTGTGTGAGCCCGTACCCCAGTGAGGGTCAGTGTGTGTGTGTGTGAGCCCGTACCCCAGTGAGGGTCAGTGTGTGTGTGAGCCCGTATCCCAGTGAGAGTCAGTGTGTGTGTGAGCCCGTATCCCAGTGAGGGTCAGTGTGTGTGTGTGTGAGCCCGTACCCCAGTGAGAGTCAGTGTGTGTGTGAGCCCGTACCCCAGTGAGAGTCAGTGTGTGTGTGAGCCCGTACCCCAGTGAGAGTCAGTGTGTGTGTGAGCCCGTATCCCAGTGAGAGTCAGTGTGTGTGTGTGAGCCCGTACCCCAGTGAGAGTCAGTGTGTGTGTGAGCCCGTACCCCAGTGAGAGTCAGTGTGTGTGTGTGAGCCCGTACCCCAGTGAGGGTCAGTGTGTGTGTGTGTGAGCCCGTATCCCAGTGAGGGTCAGTGTGTGTGTGTGAGCCCGTTTCCCAGTGAGGGTCAGTGTGTGTGTGAGCCCGTACCCCTGTGAGAGTCAGTGTGTGTGTGAGCCCGTATCCCAGTGAGGGTCAGTGTGTGTGTGAGCCCGTACCCCAGTGAGGGTCAGTGTGTGTGTGTGTGAGCCCGTACCCCAGTGAGAGTCAGTGTGTGTGTGAGCCCTTACCCCAGTGAGGGTCAGTGTGTGTGTGTGAGCCCGTATCCCAGTGAGAGTCAGTGTGTGTGTGTGTGAGCCCGTACCCCAGTGAGGGTCAGTGTGTGTGTGTGTGAGCCCGTACCCCAGTGAGGGTCAGTGTGTGTGTGAGCCCGTATCCCAGTGAGAGTCAGTGTGTGTGTGAGCCCGTATCCCAGTGAGGGTCAGTGTGTGTGTGTGTGAGCCCGTACCCCAGTGAGAGTCAGTGTGTGTGTGAGCCCGTACCCCAGTGAGAGTCAGTGTGTGTGTGAGCCCGTATCCCAGTGAGAGTCAGTGTGTGTGTGTGAGCCCGTACCCCAGTGAGAGTCAGTGTGTGTGTGAGCCCGTACCCCAGTGAGAGTCAGTGTGTGTGTGAGCCCGTATCCCAGTGAGAGTCAGTGTGTGTGTGTGTGTGAGCCCGTATCCCAGTGAGAGTCAGTGTGTGTGGGAGCCCGTACCCCAGTGAGAGTCAGTGTGTGTGTGTGAGCCCGTTTCCCAGTGAGGGTCAGTGTGTGTGTGAGCCCGTATCCCAGTGAGGGTCAGTGTGTGTGTGAGCCCGTATCCCAGTGAGAGTCAGTGTGTGTGTGAGCCCGTACCCCAGTGAGAGTCAGTGTGTGTGTGTGAGCCCGTACCCCATTGAGGGTCAGTGTGTGTGTGTGTGAGCCCGTACCCCAGTGAGAGTCAGTGTGTGTGTGAGCCCGTACCCCAGTGAGTGTCAGTGTGTGTGTGAGCCCGTACCCCAGTGAGGGTCAGTGTGTGTGTGAGCCTGTACCCCAGTGAGGGTCAGTGTGTGTGTGTGAGCCCGTACCCCAGTGACAGTCAGTGTGTGTGTGTGAGACCGTACCCCAGTGAGAGTCAGTGTGTGTGTGTGAGCCCGTTTCCCAGTGAGGGTCAGTGTGTGTGTGAGCCCGTACCCCAGTGAGGGTCAGTGTGTGTGTGAGCCCGTATCCCAGTGAGAGTCAGTGTGTGTGTGAGCCTGTACCCCAGTGAGGGTCAGTGTGTGTGTGAGCCCGTACCCCTGTGAGAGTCAGTGTGTGTGTGAGCCCGTATCCCAGTGAGGGTCAGTGTGTGTGTGAGCCCGTATCCCAGTGAGGGTCAGTGTGTGTGTGAGCCCGTACCCCAGTGAGAGTCAGTGTGTGTGTGAGCCCGTATCCCAGTGAGGGTCAGTGTGTGTGTGTGAGCCCGTTTCCCAGTGAGGGTCAGTGTGTGTGTGAGCCCGTACCCCTGTGAGAGTCAGTGTGTGTGTGAGCCCGTATCCCAGTGAGGGTCAGTGTGTGTGTGAGCCCGTATCCCAGTGAGGGTCAGTGTGTGTGTGAGCCCGTTTCCCAGTGAGGGTCAGTGTGTGTGTGAGCCCGTACCCCAGTGAGAGTCAGTGTGTGTGTGAGCCCGTATCCCAGTGAGGGTCAGTGTGTGTGTGTGTGAGCCCGTTTCCCAGTGAGGGTCAGTGTGTGTGTGAGCCCGTACCCCTGTGAGAGTCAGTGTGTGTGTGAGCCCGTATCCCAGTGAGGGTCAGTGTGTGTGTGAGCCCGTATCCCAGTGAGGGCCAGTGTGTGTGAGAGCCCGTACCCCAGTGAGGGTTAGTGTGTGTGTGAGCCCGTACCCCAGTGAGAGTCAGTGTGTGTGTGAGCCCGTATCCCAGTGAGAGTCAGTGTGTGTGTGAGCCCGTACCCCAGTGAGGGTCAGTGTGTGTGTGAGCCCGTACCCCAGTGAGGGTCAGTGTGTGTGTGTGTGAGCCCGTACCCCAGTGAGAGTCAGTGTGTGTGTGTGAGCCCGTATCCCAGTGAGGGTCAGTGTGTGTGTGAGCCCATACCCCAGTGAGAGTCAGTGTGTGTGTGAGCCCGTACCCCAGTGAGAGTCAGTGTGTGTGTGAGCCCGTATCCCAGTGAGAGTCAGTGTGTGTGTGTGTGAGCCCGTACCCCAGTGAGAGTCAGTGTGTGTGTGTGAGCCCGTATCCCAGTGAGGGTCAGTGTGTGTGTGTGAGCCCATACCCCAGTGAGAGTCAGTGTGTGTGTGAGCCCATACCCCAGTGAGGGTCAGTGTGTGTGTGTGAGCCCATACCCCAGTGAGAGTCAGTGTGTGTGTGTGTGAGCCCGTACCCCAGTGAGAGTCAGTGTGTGTGTGAGCCCGTACCCCAGTGAGGGTCAGTGTGTGTGTGAGCCCGTACCCCAGTGAGGGTCAGTGTGTGTGTGAGCCCTTACCCCAGTGAGGGTCAGTGTGTGTGTGTGAGCCCGTACCCCAGTGAGAGTCAGTGTGTGTGTGAGCCCGTACCCCAGTGAGAGTCAGTGTGTGTGTGTGAGCCCGTACCCCAGTGAGAGTCAGTGTGTGTGTGTGAGCCCGTATCCCAGTGAGAGTCAGTGTGTGTGTGTGAGGCCGTACCCCAGTGAGGGTCAGTGTGTGTGTGTGAGCCCATACCCCAGTGAGAGTCAGTGTGTGTGTGTGTGAGCCCGTACCCCAGTGAGAGTCAGTGTGTGTGTGTGTGAGCCCGTACCCCAGTGAGAGTCAGTGTGTGTGTGTGAGCCCGTATCCCAGTGAGGGTCAGTGTGTGTGTGTGAGCCCATACCCCAGTGAGAGTCAGTGTGTGTGTGTGTGAGCCCGTACCCCAGTGAGAGTCAGTGTGTGTGTGAGCCCGTACCCCAGTGAGGGTCAGTGTGTGTGTGAGCCCGTACCCCAGTGAGGGTCAGTGTGTGTGTGAGCCCTTACCCCAGTGAGGGTCAGTGTGTGTGTGTGAGCCCGTATCCCAGTGAGAGTCAGTGTGTGTGTGTGAGCCCGTATCCCAGTGAGAGTCAGTGTGTGTGTGTGTGAGCCCGTACCCCAGTGAGGGTCAGTGTGTGTGTGTGTGAGCCCGTACCCCAGTGAGGGTCAGTGTGTGTGTGTGAGCCCGTACCCCAGTGAGAGTCAGTGTGTGTGTGAGCCCGTATCCCAGTGAGGGTCAGTGTGTGTGTGTGTGAGCCCGTACCCCAGTGAGGGTCAGTGTGTGTGTGTGTGAGCCTGTACCCCAGTGAAAGTCAGTGTGTGTGTGTGAGCCCGTACCCCAGTGAGAGTCAGTGTGTGTGTGAGCCCGTACCCCAGTGAGGGTCAGTGTGTGTGTGGGAGCCCGTACCCCAGTGAGGGTCAGTGTGTGTGTGTGAGCCCGTATCCCAGTGAGAGTCAGTGTGTGTGTGAGCCCGTACCCCAGTGAGGGTCAGTGTGTGTGTGAGCCCGTACCCCAGTGAGAGTCAGTGTGTGTGTGAGCCCGTACCCCAGTGAGGGTCAGTGTGTGTGTGAGCCCGTATCCCAGTGAGGGTCAGTGTGTGTGTGAGCCCGTACCCCAGTGAGGGTCAGTGTGTGTGTGAGCCCGTATCCCAGTGAGGGTCAGTGTGTGTGTGTGAGAGCCCGTACCCCAGTGAGAGTCAGTGTGTGTGTGAGCCCGTACCCCAGTGAGAGTCAGTGTGTGTGTGAGCCCGTACCCCAGTGAGGGTCAGTGTGTGTGTGAGCCCGTATCCCAGTGAGGGTCAGTGTGTGTGTGAGCCCGTACCCCAGTGAGGGTCAGTGTGTGTGTGAGCCCGTACCCCAGTGAGAGTCAGTGTGTGTGTGAGCCCGTACCCCAGTGAGGGTCAGTGTGTGTGGGAGCCCGTATCCCAGTGAGGGTCAGTGTGTGTGTGAGCCCATACCCCAGTGAGAGTCAGTGTGTGTGTGTGTGAGCCCGTACCCCAGTGAGGGTCAGTGTGTGTGTGTGAGCCCGTACCCCAGTGAGGGTCAGTGTGTGTGTGAGCCCGTACCCCAGTGAGGGTCAGTGTGTGTGTGAGCCCGTACCCCAGTGAGGGTCAGTGTGTGTGGGAGCCCGTACCCCAGTGAGGGTCAGTGTGTGTGTGAGCCCGTACCCCAGTGAGGGTCAGTGTGTGTGTGAGCCCATACCCCAGTGAGGGTCAGTGTGTGTGTGAGCCCGTATCCCAGTGAGGGTCAGTGTGTGTGTGAGCCCATACCCCAGTGAGGGTCAGTGTGTGTGTGAGCCCGTATCCCAGTGAGGGTCAGTGTGTGTGTGAGCCCATACCCCAGTGAGGGTCAGTGTGTGTGTGAGCCCATACCCCAGTGAGAGTCAGTGTGTGTGTGTGAGCCCGTACCCCAGTGAGAGTCAGTGTGTGTGTGAGCCCGTACCCCAGTGAGGGTCAGTGTGTGTGTGAGCCCATACCCCAGTGAGGGTCAGTGTGTGTGTGTGAGCCCGTACCCCAGTGAGAGTCAGTGTGTGTGTGTGAGCCCGTACCCTAGTGAGAGTCAGTGTGTGTGTGAGCCCGTACCCCAGTGAGAGTCAGTGTGTGTGTGTGAGAGCCCGTACCCCAGTGAGAGTCAGTGTGTGTGTGAGCCCGTACCCCAGTGAGGGTCAGTGTGTGTGTGAGCCCGTACCCCAGTGAGGGTCAGTGTGTGTGTGAGCCCGTACCCCAGTGAGGGTCAGTGTGTGTGTGTGAGAGCCCGTACCCCAGTGAGAGTCAGTGTGTGTGTGAGCCCGTACCCCAGTGAGGGTCAGTGTGTGTGAGAGCCCGTACCCCAGTGAGAGTCAGTGTGTGTGTGAGCCCGTACCCCAGTGAGGGTCAGTGTGTGTGTGAGCCCGTACCCCAGTGAGGGTCAGTGTGTGTGTGAGCCCGTACCCCAGTGAGGGTCAGTGTGTGTGTGAGCCCGTACCCCAGTGAGAGTCAGTGTGTGTGTGAGCCCGTATCCCAGTGTGTGTGTGTGTGAGCCCGTACCCCAGTGAGAGTCAGTGTGTGTGTGAGCCCGTACCCCAGTGAGAGTCAGTGTGTGTGTGAGCCCGTACCCCAGTGAGAGTCAGTGTGTGTGTGAGCCCGTACCCCAGTGAGAGTCAGTGTGTGTGTGGGCCCGTACCCCAGTGAGAGTCAGTGTGTGTGTGAGCCCGTACCCCAGTGAGGGTCAGTGTGGGTGTGAGCACGTACCCCAGTGAGGGTCAGTGTGTGTGTGAGCCCGTACCCCAGTGAGAGTCAGTGTGTGTGTGGGCCCGTACCCCAGTGAGAGTCAGTGTGTGTGTGAGCCCGTACCCCAGTGAGAGTCAGTGTGTGTGTGAGCCCGTACCCCAGTGAGAGTCAGTGTGTGTGTGGGCCCGTACCCCAGTGAGAGTCAGTGTGTGTGTGAGCCCGTACCCCAGTGAGGGTCAGTGTGTGTGTGAGCCCGTACCCCAGTGAGGGTCAGTGTGTGTGAGAGCCCGTACCTCAGTGAGGGTCAGTGTGTGTGTGTGAGAGCCCGTACCCCAGTGAGGGTCAGTGTGTGTGTGTGAGCCCGTATCCCAGTGAGAGTCAGTGTGTGTGTGAGCCCGTACCCCAGTGAGAGTCAGTGTGTGTGTGAGCCCGTACCCCAGTGAGGGTCAGTGTGTGTGTGAGCCCGTACCCCAGTGAGGGTCAGTGTGTGTGTGAGCCCGTACCCCAGGGAGGGTCAGTGTGTGTGTGAGCCCTTACCCCAGTGAGGGTCAGTGTGTGTGTGTGAGCCCGTACCCCAGTGAGGGTCAGTGTGTGTGTGAGCCCGTACCCCAGTGAGAGTCAGTGTGTGTGTGAGCCCGTACCCCAGTGAGAGTCAGTGTGTGTGTGAGCCCGTATCCCAGTGAGAGTCAGTGTGTGTGTGAGCCCGTACCCCAGTGAGAGTCAGTGTGTGTGTGAGCCCGTACCCCAGTGAGGGTCAGTGTGTGTGTGAGCCCGTACCCCAGTGAGAGTCAGTGTGTGTGTGTGAGCCCATACCCCAGTGAGGGTCAGTGTGTGTGTGAGCCCGTACCCCAGGGAGGGTCAGTGTGTGTGTGAGCCCTTACCCCAGTGAGGGTCAGTGTGTGTGTGTGAGCCCGTACCCCAGTGAGGGTCAGTGTGTGTGTGAGCCCGTACCCCAGTGAGAGTCAGTGTGTGTGTGAGCCCGTACCCCAGTGAGAGTCAGTGTGTGTGTGAGCCCGTATCCCAGTGAGAGTCAGTGTGTGTGTGAGCCCGTACCCCAGTGAGGGTCAGTGTGTGTGTGAGCCCGTATCCCAGTGAGTGTCAGTGTGTGTGTGAGCCCGTACCCCAGTGAGAGTCAGTGTGTGTGTGAGCCCGTACCCCAGTGAGGGTCAGTGTGTGTGGGAGCCCGTACCCCAGTGAGAGTCAGTGTGTGTGTGGGAGCCCGTACCCCAGTGAGGGTCAGTGTGTGTGGGAGCCCGTACCCCAGTGAGAGTCAGTGTGTGTGTGTGAGAGCCCGTACCCCAGTGAGGGTCAGTGTGTGTGTGTGAGCCCGTACCCCAGTGAGGGTCAGTGTGTGTGGGAGCCCGTACCCCAGTGAGAGTCAGTGTGTGTGTGGGAGCCCGTACCCCAGTGAGGGTCAGTGTGTGTGGGAGCCCGTACCCCAGTGAGAGTCAGTGTGTGTGTGGGAGCCCGTACCCCAGTGAGAGTCAGTGTGTGTGTGTGAGAGCCCGTACCCCAGTGAGGGTCAGTGTGTGTGTGTGAGCCCGTACCCCAGTGAGGGTCAGTGTGTGTGGGAGCCCGTACCCCAGTGAGAGTCAGTGTGTGTGTGGGAGCCCGTACCCCAGTGAGGGTCAGTGTGTGTGGGAGCCCGTACCCCAGTGAGAGTCAGTGTGTGTGTGTGAGCCCGTATCCCAGTGAGGGTCAGTGTGTGTGTGTGTGTGAGCCCGTATCCCAGTGAGGGTCAGTGTGTGTGTGTGAGCCCGTATCCCAGTGAGGGTCAGTGTGTGTGTGAGCCCGTACCCCAGTGAGAGTCAGTGTGTGTGTGAGCCCGTACCCCATTGAGGGTCAGTGTGTGTGTGAGCCCGTACCCCAGTGAGGGTCAGTGTGTGTGTGAGCCCGTACCCCAGGGAGGGTCAGTGTGTGTGTGAGCCCGTACCCCAGTGAGAGTCAGTGTGTGTGTGAGCCCGTACCCCAGTGAGAGTCAGTGTGTGTGTGAGCCCGTACCCCAGTGAGAGTCAGTGTGTGTGTGAGCCCGTACCCCAGTGAGGGTCAGTGTGTGTGTGAGCCCGTACCCCAGTGAGAGTCAGTGTGTGTGTGAGCCCGTACCCCAGTGAGGGTCAGTGTGTGTGTGTGAGCCCGTATCCCAGTGAGAGTCAGTGTGTGTGTGTGAGCCCGTACCCCAGTGAGGGTCAGTGTGTGTGTGAGCCCGTATCCCAGTGAGGGTCAGTGTGTGTGTGAGCCCGTATCCCAGTGAGGGTCAGTGTGTGTGTGAGCCCGTACCCCAGTGAGAGTCAGTGTGTGTGTGTGAGCCCGTATCCCAGTGAGGGTCAGTGTGTGTGTGTGAGCCCGTACCCCAGTGAGAGTCAGTGTGTGTGTGTGAGCCCATACCCCAGTGAGG
Organism: Chiloscyllium plagiosum; assembly: GCF_037043375.1. Lineage (NCBI taxonomy): Eukaryota > Metazoa > Chordata > Chondrichthyes > Orectolobiformes > Hemiscylliidae > Chiloscyllium > Chiloscyllium plagiosum. The sequence goes on along the minus strand of NW_028270176.1, from coordinate 35,853,724 downwards.
GTCAGTGTGTGTGTGAGCCCGTACCCCAGTGAGAGTCAGTGTGTGTGTGTGAGCCCGTATCCCAGTGAGAGTCAGTGTGTGTGTGAGCCCGTATCCCAGTGAGGGTCAGTGTGTGTGTGAGCCCGTACCCCAGTGAGAGTCAGTGTGTGTGTGAGCCCGTATCCCAGTGAGGGTCAGTGTGTGTGTGAGCCCGTACCCCAGTGAGAGTCAGTGTGTGTGAGCCCGTATCCCAGTGAGGGTCAGTGTGTGTGTGAGCCCGTATCCCAGTGAGGGTCAGTGTGTGTGTGAGCCCGTACCCCAGTGAGAGTCAGTGTGTGTGTGAGCCCGTACCCCAGTGAGGGTCAGTGTGTGTGTGAGCCCGTACCCCAGTGAGGGTCAGTGTGTGTGTGTGTGAGCCCGTACCCCAGTGAGGGTCAGTGTGTGTGTGTGTGAGCCCGTACCCCAGTGAGGGTCAGTGTGTGTGTGAGCCCGTACCCCAGTGAGGGTCAGTGTGTGTGTGTGAGCCCGTACCCCAGTGAGGGTCAGTGTGTGTGTGAGCCCGTATCCCAGTGAGAGTCAGTGTGTGTGTGAGCCCGTATCCCAGTGAGGGTCAGTGTGTGTGTGTGTGAGCCCGTACCCCAGTGAGAGTCAGTGTGTGTGTGAGCCCGTACCCCAGTGAGAGTCAGTGTGTGTGTGAGCCCGTACCCCAGTGAGAGTCAGTGTGTGTGTGAGCCCGTATCCCAGTGAGAGTCAGTGTGTGTGTGTGAGCCCGTACCCCAGTGAGAGTCAGTGTGTGTGTGAGCCCGTACCCCAGTGAGAGTCAGTGTGTGTGTGAGCCCGTATCCCAGTGAGGGTCAGTGTGTGTGTGTGAGCCCGTTTCCCAGTGAGGGTCAGTGTGTGTGTGAGCCCGTACCCCTGTGAGAGTCAGTGTGTGTGTGAGCCCGTATCCCAGTGAGGGTCAGTGTGTGTGTGAGCCCGTACCCCAGTGAGGGTCAGTGTGTGTGTGTGTGAGCCCGTACCCCAGTGAGAGTCAGTGTGTGTGTGAGCCCTTACCCCAGTGAGGGTCAGTGTGTGTGTGTGAGCCCGTATCCCAGTGAGAGTCAGTGTGTGTGTGTGTGAGCCCGTACCCCAGTGAGGGTCAGTGTGTGTGTGTGTGAGCCCGTACCCCAGTGAGGGTCAGTGTGTGTGTGAGCCCGTATCCCAGTGAGAGTCAGTGTGTGTGTGAGCCCGTATCCCAGTGAGGGTCAGTGTGTGTGTGTGTGAGCCCGTACCCCAGTGAGAGTCAGTGTGTGTGTGAGCCCGTACCCCAGTGAGAGTCAGTGTGTGTGTGAGCCCGTATCCCAGTGAGAGTCAGTGTGTGTGTGTGAGCCCGTACCCCAGTGAGAGTCAGTGTGTGTGTGAGCCCGTACCCCAGTGAGAGTCAGTGTGTGTGTGAGCCCGTATCCCAGTGAGAGTCAGTGTGTGTGTGTGTGTGAGCCCGTATCCCAGTGAGAGTCAGTGTGTGTGGGAGCCCGTACCCCAGTGAGAGTCAGTGTGTGTGTGTGAGCCCGTTTCCCAGTGAGGGTCAGTGTGTGTGTGAGCCCGTATCCCAGTGAGGGTCAGTGTGTGTGTGAGCCCGTATCCCAGTGAGAGTCAGTGTGTGTGTGAGCCCGTACCCCAGTGAGAGTCAGTGTGTGTGTGTGAGCCCGTACCCCATTGAGGGTCAGTGTGTGTGTGTGTGAGCCCGTACCCCAGTGAGAGTCAGTGTGTGTGTGAGCCCGTACCCCAGTGAGTGTCAGTGTGTGTGTGAGCCCGTACCCCAGTGAGGGTCAGTGTGTGTGTGAGCCTGTACCCCAGTGAGGGTCAGTGTGTGTGTGTGAGCCCGTACCCCAGTGACAGTCAGTGTGTGTGTGTGAGACCGTACCCCAGTGAGAGTCAGTGTGTGTGTGTGAGCCCGTTTCCCAGTGAGGGTCAGTGTGTGTGTGAGCCCGTACCCCAGTGAGGGTCAGTGTGTGTGTGAGCCCGTATCCCAGTGAGAGTCAGTGTGTGTGTGAGCCTGTACCCCAGTGAGGGTCAGTGTGTGTGTGAGCCCGTACCCCTGTGAGAGTCAGTGTGTGTGTGAGCCCGTATCCCAGTGAGGGTCAGTGTGTGTGTGAGCCCGTATCCCAGTGAGGGTCAGTGTGTGTGTGAGCCCGTACCCCAGTGAGAGTCAGTGTGTGTGTGAGCCCGTATCCCAGTGAGGGTCAGTGTGTGTGTGTGAGCCCGTTTCCCAGTGAGGGTCAGTGTGTGTGTGAGCCCGTACCCCTGTGAGAGTCAGTGTGTGTGTGAGCCCGTATCCCAGTGAGGGTCAGTGTGTGTGTGAGCCCGTATCCCAGTGAGGGTCAGTGTGTGTGTGAGCCCGTTTCCCAGTGAGGGTCAGTGTGTGTGTGAGCCCGTACCCCAGTGAGAGTCAGTGTGTGTGTGAGCCCGTATCCCAGTGAGGGTCAGTGTGTGTGTGTGTGAGCCCGTTTCCCAGTGAGGGTCAGTGTGTGTGTGAGCCCGTACCCCTGTGAGAGTCAGTGTGTGTGTGAGCCCGTATCCCAGTGAGGGTCAGTGTGTGTGTGAGCCCGTATCCCAGTGAGGGCCAGTGTGTGTGAGAGCCCGTACCCCAGTGAGGGTTAGTGTGTGTGTGAGCCCGTACCCCAGTGAGAGTCAGTGTGTGTGTGAGCCCGTATCCCAGTGAGAGTCAGTGTGTGTGTGAGCCCGTACCCCAGTGAGGGTCAGTGTGTGTGTGAGCCCGTACCCCAGTGAGGGTCAGTGTGTGTGTGTGTGAGCCCGTACCCCAGTGAGAGTCAGTGTGTGTGTGAGCCCGTATCCCAGTGAGAGTCAGTGTGTGTGTGAGCCCGTACCCCAGTGAGGGTCAGTGTGTGTGTGAGCCCATACCCCAGTGAGAGTCAGTGTGTGTGTGAGCCCGTACCCCAGTGAGAGTCAGTGTGTGTGTGAGCCCGTATCCCAGTGAGAGTCAGTGTGTGTGTGTGTGAGCCCGTACCCCAGTGAGAGTCAGTGTGTGTGTGTGAGCCCGTATCCCAGTGAGGGTCAGTGTGTGTGTGTGAGCCCATACCCCAGTGAGAGTCAGTGTGTGTGTGAGCCCATACCCCAGTGAGGGTCAGTGTGTGTGTGTGAGCCCATACCCCAGTGAGAGTCAGTGTGTGTGTGAGCCCGTATCCCAGTGAGGGTCAGTGTGTGTGTGTGTGAGCCCGTACCCCAGTGAGAGTCAGTGTGTGTGTGTGTGAGCCCGTACCCCAGTGAGGGTCAGTGTGTGTGTGTGTGAGCCCGTACCCCAGTGAGGGTCAGTGTGTGTGTGAGCCCGTATCCCAGTGAGAGTCAGTGTGTGTGTGAGCCCGTATCCCAGTGAGGGTCAGTGTGTGTGTGTGTGAGCCCGTACCCCAGTGAGAGTCAGTGTGTGTGTGAGCCCGTACCCCAGTGAGAGTCAGTGTGTGTGTGAGCCCGTACCCCAGTGAGAGTCAGTGTGTGTGTGAGCCCGTATCCCAGTGAGAGTCAGTGTGTGTGTGTGAGCCCGTACCCCAGTGAGAGTCAGTGTGTGTGTGAGCCCGTACCCCAGTGAGAGTCAGTGTGTGTGTGTGAGCCCGTACCCCAGTGAGGGTCAGTGTGTGTGTGTGTGAGCCCGTATCCCAGTGAGGGTCAGTGTGTGTGTGTGAGCCCGTTTCCCAGTGAGGGTCAGTGTGTGTGTGAGCCCGTACCCCTGTGAGAGTCAGTGTGTGTGTGAGCCCGTATCCCAGTGAGGGTCAGTGTGTGTGTGAGCCCGTACCCCAGTGAGGGTCAGTGTGTGTGTGTGTGAGCCCGTACCCCAGTGAGAGTCAGTGTGTGTGTGAGCCCTTACCCCAGTGAGGGTCAGTGTGTGTGTGTGAGCCCGTATCCCAGTGAGAGTCAGTGTGTGTGTGTGTGAGCCCGTACCCCAGTGAGGGTCAGTGTGTGTGTGTGTGAGCCCGTACCCCAGTGAGGGTCAGTGTGTGTGTGAGCCCGTATCCCAGTGAGAGTCAGTGTGTGTGTGAGCCCGTATCCCAGTGAGGGTCAGTGTGTGTGTGTGTGAGCCCGTACCCCAGTGAGAGTCAGTGTGTGTGTGAGCCCGTACCCCAGTGAGAGTCAGTGTGTGTGTGAGCCCGTATCCCAGTGAGAGTCAGTGTGTGTGTGTGAGCCCGTACCCCAGTGAGAGTCAGTGTGTGTGTGAGCCCGTACCCCAGTGAGAGTCAGTGTGTGTGTGAGCCCGTATCCCAGTGAGAGTCAGTGTGTGTGTGTGTGTGAGCCCGTATCCCAGTGAGAGTCAGTGTGTGTGGGAGCCCGTACCCCAGTGAGAGTCAGTGTGTGTGTGTGAGCCCGTTTCCCAGTGAGGGTCAGTGTGTGTGTGAGCCCGTATCCCAGTGAGGGTCAGTGTGTGTGTGAGCCCGTATCCCAGTGAGAGTCAGTGTGTGTGTGAGCCCGTACCCCAGTGAGAGTCAGTGTGTGTGTGTGAGCCCGTACCCCATTGAGGGTCAGTGTGTGTGTGTGTGAGCCCGTACCCCAGTGAGAGTCAGTGTGTGTGTGAGCCCGTACCCCAGTGAGTGTCAGTGTGTGTGTGAGCCCGTACCCCAGTGAGGGTCAGTGTGTGTGTGAGCCTGTACCCCAGTGAGGGTCAGTGTGTGTGTGTGAGCCCGTACCCCAGTGACAGTCAGTGTGTGTGTGTGAGACCGTACCCCAGTGAGAGTCAGTGTGTGTGTGTGAGCCCGTTTCCCAGTGAGGGTCAGTGTGTGTGTGAGCCCGTACCCCAGTGAGGGTCAGTGTGTGTGTGAGCCCGTATCCCAGTGAGAGTCAGTGTGTGTGTGAGCCTGTACCCCAGTGAGGGTCAGTGTGTGTGTGAGCCCGTACCCCTGTGAGAGTCAGTGTGTGTGTGAGCCCGTATCCCAGTGAGGGTCAGTGTGTGTGTGAGCCCGTATCCCAGTGAGGGTCAGTGTGTGTGTGAGCCCGTACCCCAGTGAGAGTCAGTGTGTGTGTGAGCCCGTATCCCAGTGAGGGTCAGTGTGTGTGTGTGAGCCCGTTTCCCAGTGAGGGTCAGTGTGTGTGTGAGCCCGTACCCCTGTGAGAGTCAGTGTGTGTGTGAGCCCGTATCCCAGTGAGGGTCAGTGTGTGTGTGAGCCCGTATCCCAGTGAGGGTCAGTGTGTGTGTGAGCCCGTTTCCCAGTGAGGGTCAGTGTGTGTGTGAGCCCGTACCCCAGTGAGAGTCAGTGTGTGTGTGAGCCCGTATCCCAGTGAGGGTCAGTGTGTGTGTGTGTGAGCCCGTTTCCCAGTGAGGGTCAGTGTGTGTGTGAGCCCGTACCCCTGTGAGAGTCAGTGTGTGTGTGAGCCCGTATCCCAGTGAGGGTCAGTGTGTGTGTGAGCCCGTATCCCAGTGAGGGCCAGTGTGTGTGAGAGCCCGTACCCCAGTGAGGGTTAGTGTGTGTGTGAGCCCGTACCCCAGTGAGAGTCAGTGTGTGTGTGAGCCCGTATCCCAGTGAGAGTCAGTGTGTGTGTGAGCCCGTACCCCAGTGAGGGTCAGTGTGTGTGTGAGCCCGTACCCCAGTGAGGGTCAGTGTGTGTGTGTGTGAGCCCGTACCCCAGTGAGAGTCAGTGTGTGTGTGTGAGCCCGTATCCCAGTGAGGGTCAGTGTGTGTGTGAGCCCATACCCCAGTGAGAGTCAGTGTGTGTGTGAGCCCGTACCCCAGTGAGAGTCAGTGTGTGTGTGAGCCCGTATCCCAGTGAGAGTCAGTGTGTGTGTGTGTGAGCCCGTACCCCAGTGAGAGTCAGTGTGTGTGTGTGAGCCCGTATCCCAGTGAGGGTCAGTGTGTGTGTGTGAGCCCATACCCCAGTGAGAGTCAGTGTGTGTGTGAGCCCATACCCCAGTGAGGGTCAGTGTGTGTGTGTGAGCCCATACCCCAGTGAGAGTCAGTGTGTGTGTGTGTGAGCCCGTACCCCAGTGAGAGTCAGTGTGTGTGTGAGCCCGTACCCCAGTGAGGGTCAGTGTGTGTGTGAGCCCGTACCCCAGTGAGGGTCAGTGTGTGTGTGAGCCCTTACCCCAGTGAGGGTCAGTGTGTGTGTGTGAGCCCGTACCCCAGTGAGAGTCAGTGTGTGTGTGAGCCCGTACCCCAGTGAGAGTCAGTGTGTGTGTGTGAGCCCGTACCCCAGTGAGAGTCAGTGTGTGTGTGTGAGCCCGTATCCCAGTGAGAGTCAGTGTGTGTGTGTGAGCCCGTACCCCAGTGAGGGTCAGTGTGTGTGTGTGAGCCCATACCCCAGTGAGAGTCAGTGTGTGTGTGTGTGAGCCCGTACCCCAGTGAGAGTCAGTGTGTGTGTGTGTGAGCCCGTACCCCAGTGAGAGTCAGTGTGTGTGTGTGAGCCCGTATCCCAGTGAGGGTCAGTGTGTGTGTGTGAGCCCATACCCCAGTGAGAGTCAGTGTGTGTGTGTGTGAGCCCGTACCCCAGTGAGAGTCAGTGTGTGTGTGAGCCCGTACCCCAGTGAGGGTCAGTGTGTGTGTGAGCCCGTACCCCAGTGAGGGTCAGTGTGTGTGTGAGCCCTTACCCCAGTGAGGGTCAGTGTGTGTGTGTGAGCCCGTATCCCAGTGAGAGTCAGTGTGTGTGTGTGAGCCCGTATCCCAGTGAGAGTCAGTGTGTGTGTGTGTGAGCCCGTACCCCAGTGAGGGTCAGTGTGTGTGTGTGTGAGCCCGTACCCCAGTGAGGGTCAGTGTGTGTGTGTGAGCCCGTACCCCAGTGAGAGTCAGTGTGTGTGTGAGCCCGTATCCCAGTGAGGGTCAGTGTGTGTGTGTGTGAGCCCGTACCCCAGTGAGGGTCAGTGTGTGTGTGTGTGAGCCTGTACCCCAGTGAAAGTCAGTGTGTGTGTGTGAGCCCGTACCCCAGTGAGAGTCAGTGTGTGTGTGAGCCCGTACCCCAGTGAGGGTCAGTGTGTGTGTGGGAGCCCGTACCCCAGTGAGGGTCAGTGTGTGTGTGTGAGCCCGTATCCCAGTGAGAGTCAGTGTGTGTGTGAGCCCGTACCCCAGTGAGGGTCAGTGTGTGTGTGAGCCCGTACCCCAGTGAGAGTCAGTGTGTGTGTGAGCCCGTACCCCAGTGAGGGTCAGTGTGTGTGTGAGCCCGTATCCCAGTGAGGGTCAGTGTGTGTGTGAGCCCGTACCCCAGTGAGGGTCAGTGTGTGTGTGAGCCCGTATCCCAGTGAGGGTCAGTGTGTGTGTGTGAGAGCCCGTACCTCAGTGAGGGTCAGTGTGTGTGTGTGTGAGCCCGTACCCCAGTGAGAGTCAGTGTGTGTGTGAGCCCGTACCCCAGTGAGGGTCAGTGTGTGTGGGAGCCCGTATCCCAGTGAGGGTCAGTGTGTGTGTGAGCCCATACCCCAGTGAGAGTCAGTGTGTGTGTGTGTGAGCCCGTACCCCAGTGAGGGTCAGTGTGTGTGTGTGAGCCCGTACCCCAGTGAGGGTCAGTGTGTGTGTGAGCCCGTACCCCAGTGAGGGTCAGTGTGTGTGTGAGCCCGTACCCCAGTGAGGGTCAGTGTGTGTGGGAGCCCGTACCCCAGTGAGGGTCAGTGTGTGTGTGAGCCCGTACCCCAGTGAGGGTCAGTGTGTGTGTGAGCCCATACCCCAGTGAGGGTCAGTGTGTGTGTGAGCCCGTATCCCAGTGAGGGTCAGTGTGTGTGTGAGCCCATACCCCAGTGAGGGTCAGTGTGTGTGTGAGCCCGTATCCCAGTGAGGGTCAGTGTGTGTGTGAGCCCATACCCCAGTGAGGGTCAGTGTGTGTGTGAGCCCATACCCCAGTGAGAGTCAGTGTGTGTGTGTGAGCCCGTACCCCAGTGAGAGTCAGTGTGTGTGTGAGCCCGTACCCCAGTGAGGGTCAGTGTGTGTGTGAGCCCATACCCCAGTGAGGGTCAGTGTGTGTGTGTGAGCCCGTACCCCAGTGAGAGTCAGTGTGTGTGTGTGAGCCCGTACCCTAGTGAGAGTCAGTGTGTGTGTGAGCCCGTACCCCAGTGAGAGTCAGTGTGTGTGTGTGAGAGCCCGTACCCCAGTGAGAGTCAGTGTGTGTGTGAGCCCGTACCCCAGTGAGGGTCAGTGTGTGTGTGAGCCCGTACCCCAGTGAGGGTCAGTGTGTGTGTGAGCCCGTACCCCAGTGAGGGTCAGTGTGTGTGTGTGAGAGCCCGTACCCCAGTGAGAGTCAGTGTGTGTGTGAGCCCGTACCCCAGTGAGGGTCAGTGTGTGTGAGAGCCCGTACCCCAGTGAGAGTCAGTGTGTGTGTGAGCCCGTACCCCAGTGAGGGTCAGTGTGTGTGTGAGCCCGTACCCCAGTGAGGGTCAGTGTGTGTGTGAGCCCGTACCCCAGTGAGGGTCAGTGTGTGTGTGAGCCCGTACCCCAGTGAGAGTCAGTGTGTGTGTGAGCCCGTATCCCAGTGTGTGTGTGTGTGAGCCCGTACCCCAGTGAGAGTCAGTGTGTGTGTGAGCCCGTACCCCAGTGAGAGTCAGTGTGTGTGTGAGCCCGTACCCCAGTGAGAGTCAGTGTGTGTGTGAGCCCGTACCCCAGTGAGAGTCAGTGTGTGTGTGGGCCCGTACCCCAGTGAGAGTCAGTGTGTGTGTGAGCCCGTACCCCAGTGAGGGTCAGTGTGGGTGTGAGCACGTACCCCAGTGAGGGTCAGTGTGTGTGTGAGCCCGTACCCCAGTGAGAGTCAGTGTGTGTGTGGGCCCGTACCCCAGTGAGAGTCAGTGTGTGTGTGAGCCCGTACCCCAGTGAGAGTCAGTGTGTGTGTGAGCCCGTACCCCAGTGAGAGTCAGTGTGTGTGTGGGCCCGTACCCCAGTGAGAGTCAGTGTGTGTGTGAGCCCGTACCCCAGTGAGGGTCAGTGTGTGTGTGAGCCCGTACCCCAGTGAGGGTCAGTGTGTGTGAGAGCCCGTACCTCAGTGAGGGTCAGTGTGTGTGTGTGAGAGCCCGTACCCCAGTGAGGGTCAGTGTGTGTGTGTGAGCCCGTATCCCAGTGAGAGTCAGTGTGTGTGTGAGCCCGTACCCCAGTGAGAGTCAGTGTGTGTGTGAGCCCGTACCCCAGTGAGGGTCAGTGTGTGTGTGAGCCCGTACCCCAGTGAGGGTCAGTGTGTGTGTGAGCCCGTACCCCAGGGAGGGTCAGTGTGTGTGTGAGCCCTTACCCCAGTGAGGGTCAGTGTGTGTGTGTGAGCCCGTACCCCAGTGAGGGTCAGTGTGTGTGTGAGCCCGTACCCCAGTGAGAGTCAGTGTGTGTGTGAGCCCGTACCCCAGTGAGAGTCAGTGTGTGTGTGAGCCCGTATCCCAGTGAGAGTCAGTGTGTGTGTGAGCCCGTACCCCAGTGAGAGTCAGTGTGTGTGTGAGCCCGTACCCCAGTGAGGGTCAGTGTGTGTGTGAGCCCGTACCCCAGTGAGAGTCAGTGTGTGTGTGTGAGCCCATACCCCAGTGAGGGTCAGTGTGTGTGTGAGCCCGTACCCCAGGGAGGGTCAGTGTGTGTGTGAGCCCTTACCCCAGTGAGGGTCAGTGTGTGTGTGTGAGCCCGTACCCCAGTGAGGGTCAGTGTGTGTGTGAGCCCGTACCCCAGTGAGAGTCAGTGTGTGTGTGAGCCCGTACCCCAGTGAGAGTCAGTGTGTGTGTGAGCCCGTATCCCAGTGAGAGTCAGTGTGTGTGTGAGCCCGTACCCCAGTGAGGGTCAGTGTGTGTGTGAGCCCGTATCCCAGTGAGTGTCAGTGTGTGTGTGAGCCCGTACCCCAGTGAGAGTCAGTGTGTGTGTGAGCCCGTACCCCAGTGAGGGTCAGTGTGTGTGGGAGCCCGTACCCCAGTGAGAGTCAGTGTGTGTGTGGGAGCCCGTACCCCAGTGAGGGTCAGTGTGTGTGGGAGCCCGTACCCCAGTGAGAGTCAGTGTGTGTGTGTGAGAGCCCGTACCCCAGTGAGGGTCAGTGTGTGTGTGTGAGCCCGTACCCCAGTGAGGGTCAGTGTGTGTGGGAGCCCGTACCCCAGTGAGAGTCAGTGTGTGTGTGGGAGCCCGTACCCCAGTGAGGGTCAGTGTGTGTGGGAGCCCGTACCCCAGTGAGAGTCAGTGTGTGTGTGGGAGCCCGTACCCCAGTGAGAGTCAGTGTGTGTGTGTGAGAGCCCGTACCCCAGTGAGGGTCAGTGTGTGTGTGTGAGCCCGTACCCCAGTGAGGGTCAGTGTGTGTGGGAGCCCGTACCCCAGTGAGAGTCAGTGTGTGTGTGGGAGCCCGTACCCCAGTGAGGGTCAGTGTGTGTGGGAGCCCGTACCCCAGTGAGAGTCAGTGTGTGTGTGTGAGCCCGTATCCCAGTGAGGGTCAGTGTGTGTGTGTGTGTGAGCCCGTATCCCAGTGAGGGTCAGTGTGTGTGTGTGAGCCCGTATCCCAGTGAGGGTCAGTGTGTGTGTGAGCCCGTACCCCAGTGAGAGTCAGTGTGTGTGTGAGCCCGTACCCCATTGAGGGTCAGTGTGTGTGTGAGCCCGTACCCCAGTGAGGGTCAGTGTGTGTGTGAGCCCGTACCCCAGGGAGGGTCAGTGTGTGTGTGAGCCCGTACCCCAGTGAGAGTCAGTGTGTGTGTGAGCCCGTACCCCAGTGAGAGTCAGTGTGTGTGTGAGCCCGTACCCCAGTGAGAGTCAGTGTGTGTGTGAGCCCGTACCCCAGTGAGGGTCAGTGTGTGTGTGAGCCCGTACCCCAGTGAGAGTCAGTGTGTGTGTGAGCCCGTACCCCAGTGAGGGTCAGTGTGTGTGTGTGAGCCCGTATCCCAGTGAGAGTCAGTGTGTGTGTGTGAGCCCGTACCCCAGTGAGGGTCAGTGTGTGTGTGAGCCCGTATCCCAGTGAGGGTCAGTGTGTGTGTGAGCCCGTATCCCAGTGAGGGTCAGTGTGTGTGTGAGCCCATACCCCAGTGAGGGTCAGTGTGTGTGTGAGCCCGTACCCCAGTGAGAGTCAGTGTGTGTGTGTGAGCCCGTATCCCAGTGAGAGTCAGTGTGTGTGTGAGCCCGTATCCCAGTGAGGGTCAGTGTGTGTGTGAGCCCGTACCCCAGTGAGAGTCAGTGTGTGTGTGAGCCCGTATCCCAGTGAGGGTCAGTGTGTGTGTGAGCCCGTACCCCAGTGAGAGTCAGTGTGTGTGAGCCCGTATCCCAGTGAGGGTCAGTGTGTGTGTGAGCCCGTATCCCAGTGAGGGTCAGTGTGTGTGTGAGCCCGTACCCCAGTGAGAGTCAGTGTGTGTGTGAGCCCGTACCCCAGTGAGGGTCAGTGTGTGTGTGAGCCCGTACCCCAGTGAGGGTCAGTGTGTGTGTGAGCCCGTACCCCAGTGAGGGTCAGTGTGTGTGTGTGTGAGCCCGTACCCCAGTGAGGGTCAGTGTGTGTGTGAGCCCGTACCCCAGTGAGGGTCAGTGTGTGTGTGTGAGCCCGTACCCCAGTGAGAGTCAGTGTGTGTGTGAGCCCGTATCCCAGTGAGGGTCAGTGTGTGTGGGAGCCCGTACCCCAGTGAGGGTCAGTGTGTGTGTGAGCCCGTACCCCAGTGAGGGTCAGTGTGTGTGTGAGCCCGTACCCCAGTGAGAGTCAGTGTGTGTGTGTGTGAGCCCGTACCCCAGTGAGGGTCAGTGTGTGTGTGAGCCCGTACCCCAGTGAGGGTCAGTGTGTGTGTGGGAGCCCGTACCCCAGTGAGGGTCAGTGTGTGTGTGAGCCCGTACCCCAGTGAGAGTCAGTGTGTGTGTGTGAGCCCGTACCCCAGTGAGAGTCAGTGTGTGTGTGTGTGTGAGCCCGTACCCCAGTGAGGGTCAGTGTGTGTGTGAGCCCGTATCCCAGTGAGGGTCAGTGTGTGTGTGAGCCCGTACCCCAGTGAGAGTCAGTGTGTGTGTGAGCCCGTACCCCAGTGAGGGTCAGTGTGTGTGTGAGCCCGTACCCCAGTGAGGGTCAGTGTGTGTGTGAGCCCGTACCCCAGTGAGGGTCAGTGTGTGTGTGTGAGCCCGTATCCCAGTGAGAGTCAGTGTGTGTGTGTGAGCCCGTATCCCAGTGAGGGTCAGTGTGTGTGTGTGAGCCCGTATCCCAGTGAGGGTCAGTGTGTGTGTGTGAGCCCGTATCCCAGTGAGGGTCAGTGTGTGTGTGAGCCCGTACCCCAGTGAGGGTCAGTGTGTGTGTGAGCCCTTACCCCAGTGAGGGTCAGTGTGTGTGTGTGAGCCCGTACCCCAGTGAGTGTCAGTGTGTGTGTGAGCCCGTACCCCAGTGAGGGTCAGTGTGTGTGTGAGCCCTTACCCCAGTGAGAGTCAGTGTGTGTGTGTGAGCCCGTATCCCAGTGAGAGTCAGTGTGTGTGTGGGACCCCGTACCCCAGTGAGGGTCAGTGTGTGTGTGGGACCCCGTACCCCAGTGAGGGTCAGTGTGTGTGTGGGACCCCGTACCCCAGTGAGAGTCAGTGTGTGTGGGACCCCGTACCCCAGTGAGAGTCAGTGTGTGTGGGACCCCGTACCCCAGTGAGAGTCAGTGTGTGTGGGACCCCGTACCCCAGTGAGAGTCAGTGTGTACTGTGTTTCTCTGTGAGAGGGCTGGGTTGCTGATAGAGTTAATTGTTATTGTAATTCAGATATCTGAGTGTGAATGGTCTGTAATTGCGTTGTGTGGGGACTGTCCCATAGGTTTTTCTCAAGAGTCAGTGAGGGAAATATTGAGTCACGTTTGATGTCGTTGAACACAGTGGTCTATGCAGCCTGACACAAACCCATTTTGGTCTTTATTAAGAAATTTAAACTGCTGCAATCATCACTCAGGAAAATGAAACTTAATTTTTTTTAGATCTCTGCATTTGTCTGGAACATTGTTAACCTACTTTCATTTAACCTGGCCATTTGTATCTCCCCAGACATATTTTGACCCTCTCTAACTTGATCTCACACATTCCAAAACAGTGTCATTCACAATCACATAGAATCCCTTCAGTGTGGAAAGAGGCCCTTCTGCCCGTTGAGTTTGCACTGACGTGAAGCCTGCAACACTACATCTACTGTGGCCAATCTACCTAACCTGCACATCCCTGGACACTATGGGACAATTTCCCATGGCCAATCCACCCTAACCTGCACATCCCTGGACACTATGGGACAATTTCCCATGGCCAATCCACCCTAACCTGCACATCCCTGGACACTATGGGACAATTTCCCATGGCCAATCCACCCTAACCTGCACATCCCTGGACACTATGGGACAATTTCCCATGGCCAATCCACCCTAACCTGCACAACCCTGGACACTATGGGACAATTTCCCATGGCCAATCCACCCTAACCTGCACATCCCTGGGCACTATGGGACAATTTCCCATGGCCAACCCACCCTAACCTGTACATCCCTGGACACTATGGGACAATTTCCCATGGCCAATCCACCCTAACCTGCACATCCCTGGGCACTATGGGACAATTTCCCATGGCCAATCCACCCTGACCTGCACATCCCTGGACACTATGGGACAATTTCCCATGGCCAATCCACCCTAACCTGTACATCCCTGGACACTATGGGACAATTTCCCATGGCCAATCCACCCTAACCTGCACATCCCTGGGCACTATGGGACAATTTCCCATGGCCAATCCACCCTGACCTGCACATCCCTGGACACTATGGGACAATTTCCCATGGCCAATCCACCTTAACCTGCACATCCCTGGGCACTATAGGACAATTTCCCATGGCCAATCCACCCTAACCTGCACATCCCTGGGCACTATAGGACAATTTCCAATGGCCAATCCACCCTAACCTGCACATCCCTGGGCACTATAGGACAATTTCCCATGGCCAGTCCACCCTAACCTGCACATCCCTGGGCACTATGGGACAATTTCCCATGGCCAATCCACCCTAACCTGGACATCCCTGGGCACTATGGGACAATTTCCCATGGCCAATCCACCCTAACCTGCACATCCCTGGACACTATGGGACAATTTCCCATGCCCAATCCACCCTAACCTGTACATCCCTGGGCACTATGGGACAATTTCCCATGGCCAATCCACCCTAACCTGCACATCCCTGGGTACTATGAGACAATTTCCCATGGCCAATCCACCCGAACCTGCACATCCCTGGACACTATGGGACAATTTCCCATGGCCAACCCACCCTAACCTGCACATCCCTGGACACGATGGGACAATTTCCCATGGCCAATCCACCCTAACCTGCACATCCCTGGACACGATGGGACAATTTCCCATGGCCAACCCACCCTAACCTGCACATCCCTGGACACTATGGGACAATTTCCCATGGCCAATCCACCCTAACCTGCACATCCCTGGACACGATGGGACAATTTCCCATGGCCAATCCACCCTAACCTGCACATCCCTGGACACGATGGGACAATTTCCCACGGCCAATCCACCCTAACCTGCACATCCCTGGACACGATGGGACAATTTCCCATGGCCGATCAACCCAAATCTCCAAAACGTTGGACTGTGGGAGGAAATTGGGCATCCAACGGAAACCGGGCATCCAGAGGAAACCCTCACAGATACGGGGTGAATGTGAATTTCCCACACAGGCAGTCACCTGAGGGTGGAATTGAACCAGGGAATGACCCCAGTGCTGTAAGGAAGCAGTGCTAATCAGTGAGCCACAGTGCCACATTCTCCATGTCTCTCAGTATAAACCCTCCGACAGTGCCCACTCCCTCAGCAGTGACCCTCCGACAGTGCCCACTGCCTCAGCACTGACCCTCCGACAGTGCGGCACACCCTCAGCACTGACCCTCCGACAGTGCCCACTCCCTCAGCACCGACCCTCCGACAGTGCGGCACTCCCTCAGCACTGACCCTCCGACAGTGCGGCACTCCCTCAGCACTGACCCTCCGACAGTGCGGCACTCCCTCAGCACTGACCCTCCGACAGTGTGGCACTCCCTCAGCACCGACTCTCCGACAGTGCGGCACTGTTTCTGTTCTGACTGTCAATAAATAAATTTTCCTCCTCCGTCCCTCCTCTGTGTCCATTTCCCAATTCTCCTCGAATTGTGTCCCTCTGTGTACTGACCCCCCCCACCCCCCGTTGCCCCTGGAGACAGTGTCTCCCTCGCTGACTTGACCAGAAGCCTCCTGCTGAGTTTGAACACCCCAATTCGATCTCCGCCCTAACTTTCCCTGCTGTGTGGCGGGACAGTCCAGTTTCTCCCAGTGTCTCCCCACGTGAACTGAAACCGTGGAGAATCTCTGGAGAACCTCCCCTAACCCTCTTCAAGGTATCCATCTTATCCCATTATGGAGTGTGTGGTCACTGAGGGGGTCATGGTATTTTGACCGTCCCAAGTATTTCCCAAGTCCCAGCATTTTGAAATTGCTGTCCATTCATATGTGGAGTTACATGAAATCACTTGAAAGAAAATTTTGATTGGCTCAAATCTGGCTAACGTGGAGAATGGAGAAAGAGAGAGAGAGATGGAGAGGCAGGAAGAGGGGGAGAGCCAGTGATTGAAAGAGGCAGCGTGAGGGAGGGAGAGAGAGAGAGAGGAGAGACAGAGAGGGTCAGAGGAGGAAAGCAGGGTGAGAGAGGGATGGAGAGGCAGAGAGAGGAGGAGGCAGAGATGGAGGCGTAGAGAGATAAGGGAAGAGGCAGAGATTCAGGGAGGCAGAGAGATAGAGAAGGTGGCAGAGAGAGAAGGCAAGGCAGGGCAGAGAGAGACAGAGAGTGGACAGAGGTAGAGAGAGAGAGAGTGGATAGAGGCAGAGAGAGGGGTAGCGGGGTAGAGAGAGAGAGGTGGAGAGAGGGAGAGAGTGGATAGAGGCAGAGAGAGAGTGGATAGAGGCAGAGAGAGGGGGTAGCGGGGTAGAGAGAGAGAGAGGGGTAGAGGGAGAGAGAGGTGGAGAGAGAGAGAGAGAGAGAGTGGATAGAGGCAGAGAGAGAGAGGGTGAGACAGTGAAAGGCAGAATGTGTCCGAGTGTGTGAGTGAACGAGTTTGTGTGTGTGAGTGTGTGTGTTTGTGTTTATGTGTGTGTGTGAGAGTCTGTGCCTGTCTGTGTGTGAGTGCGTGTGTGTGCGCGTCTGTGTGTGTGTTTATGTGTGTGTGTATGTGTGTGTGCATGTCTGTGTGTGTATATGTGTGTGCGTGCCTGTGTATGTGTGTTTGTGTTTGTGTATGTGTGTGTGCATGTCTGTGTGTGTGTTTGTGTATGTGTGTGTGTGCTTGTCTGTATGTGAGTGTGTGTGTGTGTGTCCCCGAGTGTATGTGTCTGTATGAGAGAGACAGTGAGTGAGTGAGGGATAGAGAGATGGCAGTGGGAGGTGAGGCCTGTGTTTAGCCTCACGTTGGAGAGGCCTGAGGGTGGAGAATGGAAACGGAGGGTTAAAGGTGCAGGAGCCAGAGCGTGGACCAACTGAGGACTGCCTCAGACACGGGAGAGTGTACCGATGTGGGCACATGTTTATCCTCTGGTGTCCCAGTGGCCGGGGGACTGGGGATGGAGACAGAGTGTTGGAAGACAGCTCCCCCCTCCCCCTGCGACTATCCTGCGTGATTTCGGTGAATGATTCAAATCGGTCGAGAGGCCGACTGATTTCTCTCTGAACGCCAGGCCGCGTGCGTGGGTATGTCAGCCTCAGTTACCCTGTCTTCAACACTGCTTCAAACTCTCTTATGTTATGTTATGAGTGAGCATTCCCCCAGTGGAAAACACAACTGGAAAATGTCACGTTCTGCATGTCTCAACGTAAAGGTTTAAACAGGAAAGGGGAACATTAAAAAACACAAAGGTT
The DNA here is from genome assembly GCF_037043375.1 of Chiloscyllium plagiosum. Lineage (NCBI taxonomy): Eukaryota > Metazoa > Chordata > Chondrichthyes > Orectolobiformes > Hemiscylliidae > Chiloscyllium > Chiloscyllium plagiosum. The sequence continues at coordinate 35,836,977 of NW_028270176.1, read as the reverse complement.
TGATATTTCGTTTTCCATCGTAGAACGTTTATTGACCACAGCGCGCTGGGGAGAATCCCCACCTACACCACTTCTTCGAGATCCCGCCCGTGGGATCCCTTCCCTCCACCGAATACGGCGCGTTCGGATTAATGTCACACCCCGAAGGATGGGGACACAGACGCAGCGGCACTCCCTCAGCACTGACCCTCCGACAGTGCCCGCTCCCTCAGCACTGACCCTCCGACAGTGCCCGCTCCCTCAGCACTGACCCTCCGACAGTGCCCACTCCCTCAGCACTGACCCTCCGACAGTGCCCGCTCCCTCAGCACTGACCCTCCGACAGTGCCCGCTCCCTCAGCACTGACCCTCCGACAGTGCCCGCTCCCTCAGCACTGACCCTCCGACAGTGTGGCACTCCCTCAGCACTGGCCCTCCGACAGTGCCCACTCCCTCAGCACTGACCCTCCGACAGTGCCCACTCCCTCAGCACTGACCCTCCGACAGTGCCCACTCCCTCAGCACTGACCCTCCGACAGTGCCCACTCCCTCAGCACTGACCCTCCGACAGTGCCCACTCCCTCACCACTGACCCTCCGACAGTGCCCGCTCCCTCAGCACTGACCCTCCGACAGTGCCCGCTCCCTCAGCACTGACCCTCCGACAGTGCCCACTCCCTCAGCACTGACCCTCCGACAGTGCAGCGCACCCTCAGCACTGACCCTCCGACAGTGCCCACTCCCTCAGCACTGACCCTCCGACAGTGCCCACTCCCTCACCACTGACCCTCCGACAGTGCCCACTCCCTCAGCACTGACCCTCCGACAGTGCCCACTCCCTCACCACTGACCCTCCGACAGTGCCCGCTCCCTCAGCACTGACCCTCCGACAGTGCCCACTCCCTCAGCACTGACCCTCCAACAGTGCCCACTCCCTCAGCACTGACCCTCCGACAGTGCCCACTCCCTCAGCACTGACCCTCTGACAGTGCCCACTCCCTCAGCACTGACCCTCCGACAGTGCCCGCTCCCTCAGCACTGACCCTCCGACAGTGCCCACTCCCTCAGCACTGACCCTCCGACAGTGCCCGCTCCCTCAGCACTGACCCTCCGACAGTGCGGCACGCCCTCAGCACTGACCCTCCAACAGTGCCCACTCTCTCAGCACTGACCCTCCGACAGTGCGGCACTCCCTCAGCACTGACACTCCGACTGTGCCCACTCCCTCAGCACTGACCCTCCGACAGTGCAGCGCACCCTCAGCACTGACCCTCCGACAGTGCGGCGCTCCCTCAGCACTGACCCTCCAACAGTGCAGCACTCCCTCAGCACTGACTCTCCGATAGGTTAATAGGTAGAGATCAGCTCACCAGAACTGTACCTCAGGGAGGGAGGGAGTGTGTGTGTGTGTTTGATACCCTGTACTCTTGTGAGAGTCAGTGTGTGTATGAAAGTATGTGTGAGTGTGTGCCTAAGTGTGAGTGTGTGTATGCATGTGAGTGATTGTGTGTGCGTGTGTGTGCCTAAAAGTGAGTGTGTGTGAGTGTATGTCTGTGAATGAGTGTTTGTGTACGTGTGAGTGAGTGTGTGTGCATGCATGTGTGTGCATGCGTGTGTATCATAGTGAGTGGGTGTGTGTGATAGTGGGTGTGCACACGCGCGTGTCTACTCATGAGTGTGTGTGCGCGTATGTGTGTGTGTGCGCATATCTGTGTGTGTAAGCGTATATGTGTGTGTTTGTGAGCGCACGTGTGTGTGCGCGCATGTATAAATTGTGTGTGTGTGTGTGTGAGTGTGCGCGCACGTGAGTGTGAGTCCATGTGTGTGTGTGTGTTTGTGAATGTATGATAGTGAGTGGGTGTGTGAGTGTGTGTGATAGTGGGTGTGTGTGCACGCGTGAGTGAGTGTGTATGTGCTTCGTGTGTGTGTGAGTGCGCGCGCGCGTGTATGAGTGAATGTGTGTGCGCGTGTGTATGCGTGAATGTGTGTGTGCACGTGTGAGTGCATATGTGTGTGAATGAATGTGTGTGTGTGTGAGTGAGTGTGTATGAGTGAATGTGTGTGTGAGTATATGTGTGAGTGAGTGTGTGAGGAGTGTGTATGTGTGTGTGTGTGACTGTGTGAATGAATGTGTATGTGAGTATATGTGTGTGTGTGAGTATGTGTGTGTGAATGTGTGTGTGTGTGCGTATGTGAGTGAATGTGTGTGAGTGTGTGTATGTGAGTGAATGTGTGTGTATGTGTGTGTGTGTATGTGAGTGAATGTGTGTGTGAGTGAGTGTGTGTGTGTGTATGTGAGTGAGTGTGTGTATGTGTGTGTGTATGTGTGAGTGTGTGTACGTGAGTGAATGTGAGTGTGTGTGTGAGTGAATGTGTGTGTGAATGTGTGTGAATGAGTGTGTGTGTGTATGTGTGTGTGTGTGTATGTGAGTGAATGTGTGTGTGTGTGAGTATGTGTGTGTGTGTGTGAGTGAATGTGTGAGTGTGTGTGTATGTGTGTGTGTGAGTGAGTGTGTGTGAGTGAGTGTGTGTGTATGTGTGTGTGTGAGGATATGTGTGTATGTGTGTGAGTGAGTGTGTGTGAGTGTGCGTATGTGAGTGAATGTGTGTGTGTATGTGTGAATGTGTGTGTATGTGTGTGTGTATGTGAGTGTATGTGTGAGTGAGTGTATGTGTGTGTGTGTGTGTATGTGTGTATGTGTGTGTGTGAGTGTGTGTGTGAGTGAGTGTGTGTGTGTGAGTGAGTGTGTGTATGTGAGTGTGTGTGTGTGTCAGTGAGTGTGTGTGAGTGAGTTGGGGATGGTGAAATACAAGGTGGAAGTAGTGGGAAGTGCAGTTCCAGTTAACTACCTCTGAGTGAATCTCCGATGTGTACAACACTGAGTCTGCGAGGGATCGCTTTGTCAGGTTGTAAATGAGTGTGAAAACTTTCAGTATCACTCAGGAGCTGAACGGATTCCGATTGTTGAAGTGGGGGCAAGTAAAACAAGCATTTGATGAAACAGCATCACAGTGACTCTATCTGGAGACTGATACCGGACCCCTCACAAAAAAAAAAATCACTCCCATGTCCTTTGTAAATCTCTCTGCTCTCACCTTTAAAATGTGACCCCGAGTCTTGGAATCCCCCACCTGAGGGAAAAGATAAGTACCATTCACCTGATCTATACTCCTCATTAACTGAGTGACAGCAAGTTCGTTTGCAAGTACAGCAACTACTGAAGAAGGCCAGTGGAATGCCATCCTTTACTCTGGGACCAAAAGCGAGGGATGCTATCCTTCAGTCATGCATCGGAATTGGCGAGACAAAATCTCAAATGCTCTGTTAAAAAAAATCCCAAAAGAACTGGGCGGCACGGTGGCACAGTGGTTAGCACTGCTGCCTCACAGTGCCAGAGACCCAGGTTCAATTCCCGACTCAGGCGACTGACTGTGTGGAGTTTGCACGTTCTCCCCGTGTCTGCGTGGGTTTCCTCCGGGTGCTCCGGTTTCCTCCCACAGTCCAAAGATATGCAGGTTAGGTGAATTGGCAATGCTAAATTGCTCGTAGTGTTAGGTAAGGGGTAAATGTAGGGGTATGGGTGGGTTGCGCTTCGGCGGGTCGGTGTGGACTTGTTGGGCCGAAGGGCCTGTTTCCACACTGTAAGAAATCTAATCTAAACTGCAGAGGTTGTAAATCAGAAACAAGAACAGAAATCGCTGGAGAAGCTCAGGGGGTATCCTCAACTTCCGGGGAGAGCAATCAGTTTTCTGGGAAGGGTCACTGGAAACGTTAACTCTGACTCCTCTCCCCAGACCTTCTCCTGCAGCCTGTGTTTCTCTTTCCCAAACGCTGCCTGCAGTTTTGGCGTCTCTTGTCAAGGAGGGAGAGATTTGGAGGCAGTTCTGGGGGTTGGGGGGGGGGGGGGAAGGTCTCACTGAGTTCCTCCCCCCCCTCCGTGAGGGGCATTAGGGCTTGGTTCCGCTGGAGACTCGGAGAGTGAGGGATTGAAGTGTATAAGATCCTGATTGATCCTGACAATTTGGGATTAGAGTCACAGAGCTGTACAGCACAGAAACAGGCCCTACGGCCCATCCCATCCATGCTGACCCAGATATCACAGAGCTGTACAGCACAGAAACAGGCCCTTCGGCCCATCCCGTCCATGCCGACCCAGATATCACAGAGTCACAGAGCTGTACAGCACAGAAACAGGCCCTTCGGCCCATTCCGTCCATGCTGACCCAGATATCACAGAGCTGTACAGCACAGAAACAGGCCCTTCGGCCCATCCCGTCCATGCCGACCCAGATATCACAGAGTCACAGAGCTGTACAGCACAGAAACAGGCCCTTCGGCCCATCCCGTCCATGCTGACCCAGATATCACAGAGTCTCAGAGCTGTACAGCACAGAAACAGGCCCTTCGGCCCATCCTGTCCATGCCGACCCAGATATCACAGAGTCTCAGAGCTGTACAGCACAGAAACAGGCCCTTTGGCCCATGCCGACCCAGATATCACAGAGCTGTACAGCACAGAAACAGGCCCTTCGGCCCATCCCATCCATGCTGACCCAGATATCACAGAGCTGTATAGCACAGAAACAGGCCCTTTGGCCCATCCTGTCCATGCTGACCCAGATATCACAGAGCTGTATAGCACAGAAACAGGCTTTTCGGCCCATCCCGTCCATGCTGACCCAGATATCACAGAGTCACTGAGCTGTACAGCACAGAAACAGACCCTTCGGCCCATCCCATCCATGCTGACCCAGATGTCACAGAGCTGTACAGCACAGAAACAGACCCTTCGGCCCATCCTGTCCATGCTGACCCAGATATCGCAGAGTCACAGAGCCGTACAGCACAGAAACAGACCCTTCGGCTCAACCCGTCCATGCTGACCCAGATATCCTAACATAATCTATTCCCCATTTGCCAGCACCCGGCCCATATCCCTCCAAACCCTTCCTATTATAAACCCATCCTGATGCCTTTTAAATGCTGTCATTGTACCAGCCCCCACCACTTCCTCTGGCAGCTCACTCCATACACGTACCACCTACTTTCCTGTGGTGGGCGAGTCCTGAACTGGGGCACTCTTTAAAAATTTGGGGATTAAGGCAGAGATGGAGGGAGTTAAAAAATCACACAACACCAGGTTATAGTCCAATAGGTTTAATCGGAAGCACTAGCTTTCGGAGCGCAGCTCCTTCATCGGGTGGGTGTGGAGTACGCTAGTGCGCTTCCAATTAAACATGTTGGACTATAACCTGGTGTTGTGTGATTTTTAAAAAACCTTTCTGCACCCCAGTCCAACACCGGCGCCGCCAAATCAACAGATGGAGGGAGTTCTCCATTTATCCCCCGGAAGGTGGAGTGAGTTTGGAACTCCCTGGCTTAATACCTTGCTGGATGGATTCCCGTTGGTAGGCGGGGAATTGGAACACAGAAAGCGATAAGCCCCGGTCTCGCTGGATGGTAGGGCAGCTTTGAAGGGCCGAATGGTCAGTTTCTCCTCCGAGACCACGTGGGCCGAAGGGCCGTGACTGGGAGAGGGGTGGGGTGGGGGGGTCTTCGATAACGTCCAGCCCTGGATTTGCTGCCTTTCCCTGAACTGGTCGCAAAACGAGAGGTTGAGCTGAACCCGGAGTGATCTAATTCCCTCAGGGTGTACCTCCCTGGGTCAGCATGTGTGGACCACTCCTCCTGGCAATTGGGTGTCCTTCCGATTCCAGAGGGTGGTCAGGGGTCATCCACCTCGCCTCGGGGGGCCTGGAGTCATGTGTAGGCCAGACCGCTGGCAGGTTGGGAATCAGGGTAAGGTCCGATGACAGATACAGGGAAAACCATGAAGTGGAGGTGGCAGTGTGGGACTGGGCAGGACAGATGGAACACAGCACCAGGTTATAGTTCAACGGGTTTGTTAGAATCCCATCAATGTGGAAACAGGCTCTTCGGCACAACAAGTCAACACTGACCCTCTCAAGAGCGACCCATCCCCCTACCCTATTACTGTACACTTACCCCAAACTAATGCCTCTAACCTGCACATCCCTGGGCACTATGGGACAATTTCCCACGGCCAACCCACCCTAACCTGCACATCCCTGGGCACTATGGGACAATTTCCCATGGCCAATCCACCCTAACCTGCACATCCCTGGGCACTATGGGACAATTTCCCATGGCCAACCCACCCTAACCTGCACATCCCTGGGGACTATGGGACAATTTCCCATGGCCAACCCACCCTAACCTGCACATCCCTGGGCACTATGGGACAATTTCCCATGGCCAACCCACCCTAACCTGCACATCCCTGGGCACTATGGGACAATTTCCCATGGCCAACCCACCCTAACCTGCACATCCCTGGGCACTATGGGACAATTTCCCATGGCCAACCCACCCTAACCTGTACATCCCTGGGCACTATGGGACAATTTCCCATGGCCAACCCACCCTAACCTGCACATCCCTGGACACTATGGGACAATTTCCCACGGCCAATCCATCCTAACCTGTACATCCCTGGATACTATGGGACAATTTCCCATTGCCAATCCACCCTAACCTGTACATCCCTGGATACTATGGGACAATTTCCCATGGCCAATCCACCCGAACCTGTACATCCCTGGACACTATGAGACAATTTTCCCATGGCCAATCCACCCTAACCTGCACGTCCCTGACAACTATGGGACAATTTCCCATGGCCAATCCACCCTAACCTGCACATCCCTGGGCACTATGGGACAATTTCCCATGGCCAACCCACCCTAACCTGCACATCCCTGGGGACTATGGGACAATTTCCCATGGCCAACCCACCCTAACCTGCACATCCCTGGGCACTATGGGACAATTTCCCATGGCCAACCCACCCTAACCTGCACATCCCTGGACACTATGGGACAATTTCCCATGGCCAATCCACCCTAATCTGCACATCCCTGGGCACTATGGGACAATTTCCCATGGCCAACCCACCCTAACCTGCACATCCCTGGGCACTATGGGACAATTTCCCATGGCCAACCCACCCTAACCTGTACATCCCTGGGCACTATGGGACAATTTCCCATGGCCAACCCACCCTAACCTGCACATCCCTGGACACTATGGGACAATTTCCCACGGCCAATCCATCCTAACCTGTACATCCCTGGATACTATGGGACAATTTCCCATTGCCAATCCACCCTAACCTGTACATCCCTGGATACTATGGGACAATTTCCCATGGCCAATCCACCCGAACCTGTACATCCCTGGACACTATGAGACAATTTTCCCATGGCCAATCCACCCTAACCTGCACGTCCCTGACAACTATGGGACAATTTCCCATGGCCAATCCACCCTAACCTGCACATCCCTGGGCACTATGGGACAATTTCCCACGGCCAACCCACCCTAACCTGCACATCCCTGGGCACTATGGGACAATTTCCCATGGCCAATCCACCCTAACCTGCACATCCCTGGACACTATGGGACAGTTTCCCATGGCCAATCCACCCTAACCTGCACATCCCTGGACACTATGGGACAATTTCCCATGTCCAACCCACCCTAACCTGCACATCCCTGGGCACTATGGGACAATTTCCCATGTCCAATCCACCCTAACCTGCACATCCCTGGGCACTATGGGACAATTTCCCATGTCCAATCCACCCTAACCTGCACATCCCTGGACACTATGGGACAATTTCCCATGTCCAATCCACCCTAACCTGCACATCCCTGGGCACTATGGGACAATTTCCCATGGCCAATCCACCCTAACCTGCACATCCCTGGGCACTATGGGACAATTTCCCATGTCCAATCCACCCTAACCTGCACATCCCTGGGCACTATGGGACAATTTCCCATGGCCAATCCACCCTAACCTGCACATCCCTGGGCACTATGGGACAATTTCCCATGTCCAATCCACCCTAACCTGCACATCCCTGGACACTATGGGTCAATTTCCCATGGCCAATCCACCCTAACCTGCACATCCCTGGACACTATGGGACAATTTCCCATGTCCAACCCACCCTAACCTGCACATCCCTGGACACTATGGGACAATTTCCCATGTCCAACCCACCCTAACCTGCACATCCCTGGGCACTATGGGACAATTTCCCATGTCCAACCCACCCTAACCTGCACATCCCTGGACACTATGGGACAATTTCCCATGTCCAACCCACCCTAACCTGCACATCCCTGGACACTATGGGACAATTTCCCATGGCCAACCCACCCTAACCTTCACATCCCTGGGCACTATGGGACAATTTCCCACGGCCAACCCACCCTAACCTGCACATCCCTGGGCACTATGGGACAATTTCCCATGTCCAACCCACCCTAACCTGCACATCCCTGGGCACTATGGGACAATTTCCCATGGCCAACCCACCCTAACCTGCACATCCCTGGGCACTATGGGACAATTTCCCATGGCCAACCCACCCTAACCTGTACATCCCTGGGCACTATGGGACAATTTCCCACGGCCAACCCACCCTAACCTGCACATCCCTGGGCACTATGGGACAATTTCCCATGGCCAACCCACCCTAACCTGCACATCCCTGGGCACTATGGGACAATTTCCCATGGCCAACCCACCCTAACCTGCACATCCCTGGGCACTATGGGACAATTTCCCATGGCCAACCCACCCTAACCTGCACATCCCTGGGCACTATGGGACAATTTCCCATGGCCAACCCACCCTAACCTGCACACCTTTGGACTGTGGGAGGAACCCCACGCAGATAGTCGTCCGAGGGTGGGATTGTACCCGGGTCCCTGGCGCTGGGAGGCAGCAGTGCTCACCACTGAGCCACTGTGCCACCCTAGAAATCAGAAGCTTTTGGAGTGCTGGTAATCCGGTGCAGTGGGAGGAAAGTGCACAGATACACAGTTTATGGGCAGAGAGATAAAAGAGACTTAATATTTGACACTCCACTCGCACCCTTTATACAATGTTTTGATCTGTCTGCATATAAACTCTGTGTTGTGTGTGCTTCCCTCAGGATTGAGCTATTGGGAGAGGCTGAACAGGCTGGGGCTGTTTTCCCTGGAATGTCGGAGGCTGAGGGGTGACCTTATAGAGGTTTATAAAATCATGAGGGGCACGGATAGGGTAAACAGTCAAGGTCTTTTCCCTGGAGTGGGGAAGTCCAGAACTAGAGGGGCATAGATTTAGGGTGAGAGGGGAAAAGTATAAAAGGGACCTAAGGGGCAACTTTTTCACCCAGAGGGTGGTACGTGTATGGAATGAGCTTCCAGAGGAAGTGGTGGAGGCTGGTACAATGACAGCATTTAAAAGGCATCTGGATGGGGACATGAATAGGAAAGGTTTGGAGGGATATGGGCCGGGTGCTGGCAGGTGGGACTAGATTAATTTTGGATATCTGGGCCGGCAGGGATGGGTTGAACTGAACGCTCTGTTTCTGTGCTGTACCTCTCTCTGATTCTCACTTGACCTGAACGAAGGAGCAGCGCTATGAAAGCTTGTGATTTCACATAAACCTGTTGGACTATAACCTGGTGTCGTGTGTGACATCTGACATGAGATGGGGAAAACGTCCCTCCATTCCAAGCTTCTGGAGACCTGCCTTGAGTTCCCCGCAGGGTTCCATGTCCTGCAGGGAGATTCCTGTTGATTCCCTTCGGTGAGCGCAGGGACATCTTGGGGCACTTTGGCAACATCTCCCAGGGCTACCCCCTTCCCCCCCCCAGCAACACCACCAACGGTTTCTCCAGTTTATCACCAGTCCAACGCCTCTGGATGTTGATTCACTGCTGTCTATGATAAAAAAGGGCTTTTCTGACTAATAATTATTAACGACAAGTGTGAGAGGTGGGAGGGAGAAGGTGTGAGCAGTTCACTCACTGACCTGATGACTGTTCATTACCGGTTAACAAACATTCAGTAATTCACCTCTTACATCACAGTTCCCTCCCCCCCCCCCCCCCACACACACACACACACACACTGACCCTCACTGGGGTACGGGCTCACACACACACTGACTCTCACTGGGGTACGGGCTCACACACACACTGACTCTCACTGGGGTACGGGGTCACACACACACTGACCCTCACTGGGGTACGGGCTCACACACACACTGACTCTCACTGGGGTACGGGCTCCCACACACACTGACCCTCACTGGGGTACGGGCTCACACACACACTGACCCTCACTGGGATACGGGCTCACACACACACTGACCCTCACTGGGATACGGGCTCCCACACACACACTGACCCTCACTGGGATACGGGCTCACACACACACTGACTCTCACTGGGGTACGGGCTCACACACACACTGACCCTCACTGGGATACGGGCTCACACACACACTGACTCTCACTGGGGTACGGGCTCACACACACACTGACTCTCACTGGGATACGGGCTCACACACACACTGACTCTCACTGGGATACGGGCTCACACACACACTGACTCTCACTGGGATACGGGCTCACACACACACACACTGACTCTCACTGGGGTACGGGGTCCCACACACACACACACTGACTCTCACTGGGATACGGGCTCACACACACACACACTGACCCTCACTGGGATACGGGCTCACACACACACTGACTCTCACTGGGGTACGGGCTCACACACACACACACTGACCCTCACTGGGGTACGGGCTCACACACACACACACTGACCCTCACTGGGGTACGGGCTCACACACACACTGACTCTCACTGGGGTACGGGCTCACACACACACTGACCCTCACTGGGGTACGGGCTCACACACACACTGACTCTCACTGGGGTACGGGCTCACACACACACTGACCCTCACTGGGGTACGGGCTCACACACACACTGACCCTCACTGGGGTACGGGCTCCCACACACACTGACCCTCACTGGGGTACGGGCTCACACACACACTGACCCTCACTGGGGTACGGGCTCACACACACACTGACCCTCACTGGGGTACGGGGTCCCACACACACTGACTCTCACTGGGGTACGGGCTCCCACACACACTGACTCTCACTGGGGTACGGGCTCACACACACACTGACCTTCACTGGGGTACGGGCTCACACACACACTGACTCTCACCGGGGTACGGGGTCCCACACACACTGACTCTCACTGGGGTACGGGGTCCCACACACACTGACCCTCACTGGGGTACGGGCTCACACACACACACACTGACTCTCACTGGGGTACGGGCTCACACACACACTGACTCTCACTGGGGTACGGGCTCACACACACACTGACTCTCACTGGGGTACGGGCTCACACACACACTGACCCTCACTGGGGTACGGGCTCACACACACACACTGACCCTCACTGGGATACGGGCTCACACACACACACACACTGACTCTCACTGGGGTACAGGCTCACACACACACTGACTCTCACTGGGGTACGGGCTCACACACACACTGACTCTCACTGGGGTACGGGCTCACACACACACACACTGACTCTCACTGGGGTACGGGCTCACACACACACTGACCCTCACTGGGGTACGGGCTCACACACACACACTGACCCTCACTGGGGTACGGGCTCACACACACACTGACTCTCACTGGGATACGGGCTCACACACACACACACACACTGACTCTCACTGGGGTACGGGCTCACACACACACTGACCCTCACTGGGGTACGGGCTCACACACACACACTGACTCTCACTGGGGTACGGGCTCACACACACACTGACTCTCACTGGGGTACGGGCTCACACACACACACACTGACTCTCACTGGGGTACGGGCTCACACACACACTGACCCTCACTGGGGTACGGGCTCACACACACACACTGACCCTCACTGGGGTACGGGCTCACACACACACTGACTCTCACTGGGATACGGGCTCACACACACACACACACACTGACTCTCACTGGGGTACGGGCTCACACACACACTGACTCTCACTGGGATACGGGCTCACACACACACACACACACTGACTCTCACTGGGGTACGGGCTCACACACACACACTGACTCTCACTGGGGTACGGGCTCACACACACACACACTGACTCTCACTGGGATACGGGCTCACACACACACACACTGACTCTCACTGGGGTACGGGCTCACACACACACTGACCCTCACTGGGGTACGGGCTCACACACACACTGACTCTCACTGGGATACGGGCTCACACACACACACACTGACTCTCACTGGGATACGGGCTCACACACACACACACTGACTCTCACTGGGGTACGGGCTCACACACACACTGACCCTCACAGGGGTACAAGCTCCCATACACACACACACACACACTGATGCTCACTCTCTCACTCAGTATTACTCTGCATACTCGTTTTACAGATTAGTTTGGGAGTGTTGAAGCCTGTTACTCAGGAATAGGAAGAGACCATTCAGCCCCCTCCCCCAGCCTATTTTGCAGAAACAGGAGGATCTCTGTACAATGAGGTCTTGTGTGACCCCAACCCAGACTCTCTCTGGCTGCTCCTCACCCCACGCCCATCAGTCACTGGTGAAAACCTCCTGACCTCAGATTACAAATGATCAGTTGACAGGTACCCGTTGACAATTAGGTAAAAACTATGACTGCAGATGCTGGAAACCAGATTCTGGATTAGTGAGGTGCTGGAAAAGCACAGCAGTTCAGGCAGCATCCAAGGAGCAGGTAAATCGACGTTTCGGGCAAAAGGGCTTAATCAGGAATAGAGGCAGAGTGCCTGCAGAGTGGAGAGAAAACTTCTTCAAGGCAGGCATCCTTGCAAGGGGATTTGCAGTAGGGTTAAGATCAACGAGGTAAAAACAATGATTTTGACAATTCCAGAGAGTGTAGGCCTAAAGCTAATTTCAGAGCGTGTAGGCCTAAACTATCCAATCTCTCTTCATGTGACAAACCCCTCATCTCTGGCATCAACCTCCTGTGAACAGCCTGAACAGTTGCTTCTGACAACTCATTGACAATTGGCGTGACATTGGTCTTCCAGTTCTCTCTCCTTCCATCCAACCCCACACTCCCCAACGTCTCCCTTTTCTTCCCGTCCGCCATTTCAATCTCCATCCAGAGCCTTCAAGAGATCCTGGACCAGGTCACCCCTCACCAGGTGATATTGTTGTGGTTGGAGATTCTGCCTGGTCCCCTCCTCTCTCTCTCTGTCTCTCTAGGCCTCAGTACGATTCAGGAGGGAGGGTTGGCAGGGCTTCGACACTTATTATGGACTCACAGAGTTAAATAGCACGGAAAGAGACCCTTCAGTCCAATGGATCAATGCTGACCAATCATCCCAATCTGGCCTGGTCCCATTTGCCAGTATTGTGTAGTTTTAGTCCCCTACAATGTATTGGCATTGGAGGCTGTTCAGAGGAGGTTGATGCCAGAGATGAGGGGTTTGTCACATGAAGAGAGATTGGATAGTTTAGGCCTTTACTCTCTGAAATTAGTTTCAGGCCAAACTCTCTGGAATTAGTTTTAGGCTTAGACTCTCTTGGAATTAGTTTAGGCCTATACTCTCTGGGATTACTTCAGGCTGATACTTTCTGGGATTAGTTTAGGCCTGTACTCTCTGGGATTAGTTTAGGCCTATACTCTCTGGGATTAGTTTAGGCCTATAATCTCTGGGATTACTTTAGGCCAATACTTTCTGGGATTAGTTTAGGCCTGTACTCTCTGGGATTAGTTTAGGCCTGTACTCTCTGGGATTAGTTTAGGCCTATACTCTCTGGGATTAGTTTAGGCCTATACTCTCAAGGATTAGTTTAGGCCTATACTCTCTGGGATTTAGAAGATTGAGGGGAGATCAAACTGAGGTGTTCAAGATGATAAAAGGTGTGGATAAAATAGACGTGGAGTAGTTGCTTCCCCTTGTGGGACATTCCAGGACAAGAGGTCACAGCCTTCGGATAAGGGGAAGCAAATTTCAAACACAGCTGGGGAGAAGCTACTTCTCCCAAAGGGTTGTTAATCCGTGGAATTCACTCAGAGGCGACAGAGAAGCCATGGAGGTATTGCAGAGGGAGAGAGACAGAGAGAGTGACAGGAAGTAGCAGACCAACCATGATCTCACTGAATGACAGAACACTTGAAGGGCCGAACGGCTTACTGTTGTTCCCATGCTCCTTTCCTCTCCCTATCGTCTCTGCATCGCTCTTTCGCTCTTTCTGCGTCATGATGTCCCTCCCTCCGTCACTCACTGAATCTCCCCGATATCTCGGGAGGTGACTGGGCTGGACTGAAGTCCTGACTCTCCGAGGGAATTTGTGAGATGCTGAGCCTGAGATAGCTGGGTTTGAGGTGCCCAGGGGCCAATGTGTCTGGTAACCACGACTGACACCCCACTCGGGCAAACCCTGACCCGGAGCCCCTGTTCAGCACGTTCACCCCAGCTCAATGCCACCTTCTGAGTAAATAGAGTCACAGAGCTGTACAGCATGGAAACAGACCCTTCAGTCCAACCCGTCCATGCTGACCCAGATATCCCAACCCAATCTAGTCCCACCTGCCAGCACCCGGCCCATATCACTCCAAACCCTTCCTATTCATGTCCCCATCCAGATGCCTTTTAAATGCTGTCATTGTACCAGCCTCCACCACTTCCTCTGGCAGCTCATTCCATACACGCACCACCCTCTGTGTGAAAAAGTTGCCCCTTAGATCTCTTTTATATCTTTCCCCTCTCACCCTAAGCCTATGCCCCTCTGGACTCCCCGACCCCAGGGAAAAGACTTTGTCTATTTACCCTATCCGTGCCCCCTCATAATTTTGTAAACCTTGCCTTTCCAAATACATGTACATCCTGTCCCTCAGGATTCCCTCCAACAACTTGCCCACCACCGAGGTCAGGCTCACCGGTCTATAGTTCCCTGGCATGTCTTTACCACCCTACTTAAACAGTGGCACCACGTTTGCCAACCTCCAGTCTTCCAGCACCTCACCTGTGACAATCGATGATACAAATCAGGCAGGGAGGAAAGGGTCGTGTGAGGGAGCCGTGGTTTAATAAGGAATTGGAATCCCTTGTTAAATGGAAGAGGGCGGCCTATGTAAAGATGAGGCGTGAAGGTTCAATTGGGGCGATTGAGAGTTATAAGATAGCCAGGAAGGACCTGAAGAGAGAGCTAAGAGCAGCAAGGAGGGGACATGAAAGGTCCTTAGTTGGTAGGATTAAGGAAAACCCTAAGGCTTTCTATAGGTATGTCAGGAATAAAAGAATGACTAGGGTAGGAATAGGTCCAGTCAAGGATAGTAGTGGGAAGTTGCGTGTGGAGGCTGAAGAGATTGGGGAGACACTGAATGAATACTTTTCGTCAGTATTCAATCAGGAACAGGACATTATTGTCAATGTGAGTACTGAGTCACAATTAAGTAGAATGGATGGCTTTGAGGTATGTAGAGAAGAGGTATTGGAAATTCTGGAAAGGGTGAAAATAGATAAGTCCCCTGGGCCTGATGGCATTTATCCTAGGATTCTCTGGGAAGCAAGGGAGGAGATTGCAGAGCCATTAGCCTTGATTTTTATGTCCTCATTGTCTACAGGAGTAGTGCCAGAAGACTGGAGGATAGCAAATGTGGTTCCCTTGTTCAAGAAGGGGAGTAGGGATAACCCTAGTAACTATAGGCCGGTGAGTCTCACTTCTGTTGTGGGCAAAATCTTAGAGAGAATTGTAAGGGATAGGATTTATGAACATCTGGATAGGAATAATGTGATCAAGGATAGTCAGCATGGTTTTGTGAAGGGCAGGTCGTGCCTCACAAACCTTATTGAATTTTTTGAGAAGGTGACTAAGGAGGTGGACAAGGGGAAAGCGGTAGATGTGGTGTATATGGATTTTAGTAAGGCGTTTGATAAGGTTCCCCATGGTAGACTACTGCAAAACATACGGAGGTATGGCATTGAGGGTGAGTTGGAGGTTTGGATTAGGAGTTGGCTGGCTGGAAGAAGACAGAGGGTAGTAGTTGATGGCAAAGGTTCATCTTGGAGTGCCGTCACTAGCGGTGTTCCGCAAGGATCTGTTTTGGGATCATTGCTGTTTGTCATTTTTATAAATGACCTGGAGGAAGGGTTAGAAGGTTGGGTGAGCAAGTTTGCGGATGATACGAAAGTTGGAGGAGTTGTAGACAGTGAGGAAGGATGTGGCAGGTTACAGCGGGAGATAGATAAGCTGCAGAGCTGGGCAGAAAGGTGGCAAATGGAGTTCAATGTAGCTAAGTGTGATTTGATTCACTTTAGTAAGAGTAATAAAAAGATGGGGTACTGGGCTAATGGTCGGATACTTGATAGTGTGGATGAGCAGAGGGATCTTGGTGTCCATGTACACAGATCTGTGAAAGTTGCCACCCAGGTAAATAGTGCGGTGAAGAAGGCATATGGCGTACTGGCTTTTATTGGTAGAGGAATTGAGTTCCGGAGTCCTGAGGTCATGTTGCAGTTGTATAAGACTCTGGTGCGGCCGCACCTGGAGTATTGTGTGCAGTTTTGGTCGCCATACTATAGGAAGGATGTGGAGGCACTGGAACGGGTGCAGAGGAGGTTTACCAGGATGTTGCCTGGTATGGTAGGAAGATCGTATGAGGAAAGGCTGAGGCACTTGGGGTTGTTTTCATTGGAGAAAAGAAGGTTTAGGGGTGACTTGATAGAGGTGTACAAGATGATTAGGGGTTTAGATAGGGTTGACCGTGAGAATCTTTTTCCACGTATGAAGTCAGCTATTACAAGGGGGCATAGCTTTAAATTAAGGGGGGGTAGGTATAGGACAGATGTTAGGGGTAGGTTCTTTACTCAGCGAGTCGTCAGTTTATGGAATGCCCTGCCAGTAGCAGTGGTGGACTCTCCCTCTTCATAGGCATTTAAGCGGGCATTGGATAGGCATATGGAGGATAGTGGGCTAGTGTAGGTTAGGTGGGCTTGGATCGGCGCAACATCGAGGGCCGAAGGGCCTGTACTGCGCTGTATTCTTCTATGTTCTATGTTCTATGTTCTATAAATATCTCAGCAAGAGGCCCAGCAATCACTTCTCTAGCTTCCCACAGAGTTCTCGGGTACACCTGATCAGGTCCTGGGGATTTATCCACCTTTATCCGTTTCAAGACACCCAGCACTTCCTCCTCTGTAATCTGGGCATTTTGCAAGATGTCACCATCTATTTCCCTACAGTCTATATCTTCCATATCCTTTTCCACAGTAAACACTGATGCAAGATACTCGCTTAGCATCTCCCCATCCCCTGCAGCTCCACACAAAGGCTGCCTTGCTGATCTTTGAGGGACTCTATTCTCTCCCCAGTTACCCCTTTGTCCTTAATGTATTTGTAAAAACCCTTTGGATTCTCCTTAACCCTATTTGCCAAAGCTACCTCATGTCCCCTTTTTGCCCTCCTGATTTCCGTCTTAAGTAAACTCCTACTGCCTTTATACTCTTCTAAGGATTCACTCAATGTCTCCTGTCTATACCTGACATATGCTTCCTTCTTTTTCTTAACCAAACCCTCAATTTCTTTAGTCATCCAGCATTCCCTAAACCTACCAGCCTTCCCTTTCACCCTGACAGGAATATACTTTCTCTGGATTCATGTTCTCTCATTTCTGAAGGCTTCCCATTTTCCAGCCAACCCTTTACCTGCGAACATCTGCCTCCAATCAACTTTCGAAAGTTCTTGCCTAATACCATCAAAATTGGCCTTTCTGCAGTTTAGAACTTCAACTTTTAGATCTGGTCTATCCTTTTCCATCACGATTTTAAATCTAATAGAATTATGGTCGCTGGCCCCAAAGTGCTCCCCCACTGACACCTCAGTCACCTGCCCTGCCTTATTTCCCAAGAGTAGGTCAAGTCTTACACCTTCTCTAGCAGGTACATCCACATACTGAATCAGAAAATTGTCTTGTACACACTTAAGAAATTCCACTCCACCTAAACCTTTAACACTATGGCAGTCCCAGTCGATGTTTGGAAAGTTAAAATCCCCTACCATAACCACCCTATTATTCTTACAGACAGCTGGAATCTCCTTACAAGTTTGTTTCTCAATTTCCCTCTGACTATTAGGGGGTCTATAATACAATCCCAATAAGGTTATCATCCCTTTATTATTTCTCAGTTCCACCCAAATAACTTCCCTGGATGTATTTCCAGGAATATCCTCCTTCAGCACAGCTGTAATGCTATCCCTTATCAAAAATGCCACTCCCCCTCCTCTCTTGCCTCCCTTTCTATCCTTCCTGTAGCATTTGTATCCAGGAACATTAAGCTGCCAGTCCTGCCTATCCCTGAGCCATGTCTCTGTAATTGCTTTGATATCCCAGTCCCATGTTCCTAACCATGCCCTGAGTTCATCTGCCTTCCCTGTTAGGCCCCTTGCAATGAAATAAATGCAGTTTAATTTATTAATCCTACCTTGTCCCTGCCTGCCCTGACTGTTTGACTCACTTCTGTTCTCAGCTGTACCCGTCTCAGATCGATCTCTTTCCTCACTATCTCCCTGGGTCCCCCCGGTCCCCCCTCCACCCCCCCCCCCCCCCCCCCCCCCCATCTTACTAGTTTAAATCCTCCCAAGCAGTTCCAGTAAATTTCCCTGCCAGTATATGAGTCCCCTTCCAATTTAGGTGCAATCCGTCCTTCTTTACAGGTCACTTCTACCCCCAAAGAGATTCCAATGATCCAAAAATGTGAATCCTTCTCCCATACACCAGCTCCTCAGCCCTGCATTCATCTGCTCTATCCTCCTATTCCTGCCCTCACTACCTCGTAGCACTGGGAGTAATCCAGATATTACTACCCTTGAGGACCTCCTTTTTAAATTCCTGCCTAACTCTCTGTAATCTCCCTTCAGAGTCTCAACCTTTTCCCTTCCAATGCCATTGATTCCAATGTGGACAATGACCTCCTGCTGGCCCCTCTCCCCCGTGAGAACATTCTGCACCCTCTCTGAGACATCCTTGATCCTGGCACCAGGGAAACAACATACCATTCTGCTTTTTCTCTGCTGGCCACAGAAACGTCTGTCTGTATCTCGGACTACAGAGTCCCCATACCTCTCAAAGGACGTCCTGTCTCTCACACACACACACACACACACACACAGACACACAAACACACACACACACACACAGATACACACACACACACACACACACACAGATACACACAGACACACACACACACGCACACAGATAAACACACACACACACACAGATACACACACACACACGCACACACACAGATACACACAGACACACACACACACGCACACAGATACACACAAACACACAGATACACACACACACACACACACACACACAGATACACACAGACACACACACACACGCACACAGATAAACACACACACACACACACACAGATACACACACACACACACACACAAAGTCTTTGCTGGCATCAAACACACATCCTGTACTGAGTGAGAATGGCACGTGTCAACAAGCAGTACCCACCCTGACAAGCCACACAGGAAGTTGAGAGAGACAAGGGCATGTGTTGGGTGGGAAGTATGGTCAGTCAGTTTGCAGATGACACCAAAATTGGAGGTATAGTGGGCAGCTAAGAGGGTTACCTCAGGTTACAACAGGATCTGGACCAGATGGGCCAACGGGCCAAGGAATGGCAGATAGAGTTTAATTCAGATAAATGTGAGGTGCTGCATTTTGGGAAAGCAAATCTTAGCAGGACTTATACACTTAATGGTAAGGTCTTGGGGAGTGTTGCTGAACAAAGAGACCTTGGAGTGTTGGTTCATAGCTCCTTGAAAGTGCAGTCGCAGGTAGATAGGATAGTGAAGGCAGCGTTTGGTATGCTTTCCTTTATTGGTCAGGGTATTGAGTACAGGAGTTGGGAGGTCATGTTGCGGCTGTACAGGACATTGGTTAGGCCACTGTTGGAATATTGCATACAATTCTGGTCTCCTTCCTATCGGAAAGATGTTGTGAAACTTGAAAGGGTTCAGAAAAGGTTTACAAGGATGTTGCCAGGATTGGAGGATTTGAGATATGGGGAGAGGCTGAACAGGCTGGGGCTGTTTTCCCTGGAGTGTCAGAGGCTGAGGGGTGACCTTATAGAGGTTTACAAAATTATGAGGGGCATGGATAGGGTAAATAGACAAAGTCTTTTCCCTGGGTTGGGGGAGTCCAGAACCAGAGGGGCATAGGTTCAGGGTGAGAGGGGAAAGATATAAAAGAGACCTAAGGGGCAAATATTTCACGCAGAGGGTGGTACGTGTGTGGAATGAACTGCCAGAGGATGTGGTAGAGGCGTGTACAATGACAGCACTGAAAGGGCGGTTGCAGCGGTACGTGGATAGGAAAGGTTTCGAGGCAAGTGGGACTAGTTCAGCTTCAGAAACCTGCTCAGCCTGGACGAGTTGGGCCAAAGGGCTTGTTTCTTTGCTGTGTGACTCTGCAACCTCTCTTCCTGTCTCTTATTTCCCTTTCTATTGCTGTGTAGACACACTCTCTCCTGATTGATGGTTCTCTTTAGCTCCCCCTCACCTTCCTTGATTGAAACCCCTTCATTTTAAAATTCTTGATACCTCTATTCCTGATGAAGGGCTTTTGCCCGAAACGTCGATTTTACTGCTCCTTGGATGCTGCCTGACCTGCTGTGCTCTTCCAGCGCCACTAATCCGGAATCTGGTTTCCAGCATCTGCAGTCATTGTTTTTACCGTGGTATTCCAAGGCTTGACATTCCACGGGAGAACTTTATGTATTTCATCCCATATGCATGACTCCAATGACAAGATGCATTGCTCCATTAAAAATGTCACCTGTTCATTCACAGCTCCAAATCCTGAGATTCTACAACTCACTCCCCTCTGCGGGTGGTGAGTCATTCTGTGCAGACTGGTTATCAATCACAAAGGTTTTAATTTCAGTTGTCGGAGGGTCAGTGCTGAGGGAGCGGGCACTGTCGGAGGGTCAGTGCTGAGGGAGCGGGCACTGTCGGAGGGTTAGTGCTGAGGGAGCGGGCACTGTCGGAGGGTCAGTGCTGAGGGAGCGGGCACTGTCGGAGGGTCAGTGCTGAGGGAGTGGGCACTGTCGGAGGGTCAGTGCTGAGGGAGCGGGCACTGTCGGAGGGTCAGTGCTGAGGGAATGCCGCACTGTCAGATGGTCAGTGCTGAGGAAGCGGGCACTGTCAGGGGGTCAGTGCTGAGGAAGTGCCGTACTGTCAGAGGGTCAGTGGTGAGAGAGTGGGCACTGTCGGGGGGTCAGTGCTGAGGGAGTGGGCACTGTCGGAGGGTCAGTGCTGAGGAAGCGCCGCACTGTCGGAGGGTCAGTGCTGAGGGAGTGGGCACTGTCGGAGGGTCAGTGCTGAGGGAGTGGGCACTATTGGAGGGTCAGTGCTGAGGGAGTGGGCACTGTCGGAGGATCAGTGCTGAGTAAGTGGGCACTGTCGAAGGGTCAGTGCTGAGGGAGTGGGCACTGTCGGAGGGTCAGTGCTGAGGGAGTGGGCACTATCGGAGGGTCAGTGCTGAGGGAGTGGGCACTATCGGAGGGTCAGTGCTGAGGGGGTGGGCGTCTTTGGAGGTGACGTCTTTCAGTTGAGATATTCATAGAATTCCTACAGTGTGGAACCAGGACATTCAGCCCATCAAATTCACACAAACCCTTTGAAAAGTGTCCCAACCAGACCCACCATTCCTGTAACCCTGCATCTCCCATGGCTGATCCACCCTGACCTACACACCTTTGGACTGTGGGAGGAAACCCACGCAGACATGGGGGGGGGAGAATGTGCAGAATCCACACAGACAGTCACCCGAGGGTGGGATCGAACCCGGGTCCCTGGCGCTGGGAGGCAGCAGCGCTCACCACTGAGGCACCGTGCTGTCTCTGAGAGCTTGGTGAGATTTCTCGGGTGGTTCAGGTTCCACAGCCTGTATTGGGAAGCAGAGTGGAGAGAAAGCTTCTTTATCCCAGTCTAACATTTCTGAGAGTCAAGAGTGAGGACTGCAGATGCTGGAAATCGGAGACTCGATCAGAGAGGTGCTGGAAAAGCACAGCTGGTCAGGCAGCGTCCGAGGAGCAGGAAAGTTGACGTTTCAGGCAAAAGCCCTTCATCAGGAAGGTTCGGGCTCTGGCCTGAAACGTCGATTTTCCTGCTCCTCGGATGCTGCCTGACCAACTGTGCTTTTCCAGCACCACTCTGATCTCGATGCCATCAGTTGATTGGGTCATTATCAAGTTGCTGTGTGTGTGGGAGCTGGCTGTGTGGAAATTGGGTACTGGGATTCCCACATTGTAACAATGATCAGAAACAGTTCTCAATTTGGCTCTGATACCCACCCCCGGTGAATCTCTCCCGTTAAGCCTTTGGGATGCTGCTTAAGAAACTGAGCATTGATTCGCCTCTCCCTGATAGCTCCAGGAATGACTTGGAGTCAGGGCTCGGTCTCCTGATTTATCGGTGCCACAAGGCGTTAGGCAAATGCAGTTTGCTATTATTGGCCTCTGAAACAGTTCAGTAAAGTGAAGCTCAGAGTTCCCTGGTGGGAGGGGTGAAACAGACTCGTAGTTTCACACTCAGAATTGAACCTGTAAATTTCAGTCCCCATTGACTGATTGGAGTGGAAAATGCAGAGTTCAGTGTTTCAGAGTAATTCTGTGGCTAAGGCAGAGGGAGGTGCCTGCGTCTGTGGGAGCTCCTCCAGAAAGAAAATTTGTACAAATCTGACTGTCAGACAGAAGGGGAGAGAGAGAGAGATAGTGAGAGAGGCAAAAGGAGAGAGAGAGATAGACAGAGTGACAGCCAGAGAGGAGGGGGGGGGGGGGGAAGAGAGAGACTAAAAGGAGAGAGATAAAGAGACAGAGAGGGGGAGAGAGAGAGACAGGAGACAGAGAGTGACACAGAGGGACAGACAGAGAGAAAAGGAGCAAGATAAAGAGACAGAGTGACACAGAGGGGGAGAGAGACAGAGTGACAGAGGGAGAGAGACAGAGAGGGAGACAAAGACTGGGAGAGAGAGATAGAAACAAGAGAAATGAGATTGAGGGGGTGATGGCCAGAGACTGGAGAACAGAAAGGTAGAGGAAGGAGACATAGTGTGTGTGTGTGTGTGTGAGGGAGAGAGAGAAGAAAGAGACAGTGTGAGACAGAGGAAAGTGACAGAGAGAGAGAGAACAGTGAGAGAGGAAAGAGACAATAAGAGAGAGGAGACAGCAGTGAGAGAGAGAGAGAGAGTAGTGAAAAAGCAGAAAGCAGTGAGAGAGGAGAGAGACAGTGAGAGAGTGGAGAGAGCAGTGAGAGAGAGAGAGAGAGCAGTGAGAGAGGAAGGAGAGAGAGAGAGAGGAAAGAGACAGTAAGAGAGAGAGAGAGAGAGAGCAGTGAGAGAAGAAAGAGTAAGAGAGAGCAGAGAACAGAGAGTGGAGCTGTGGGGAATTGCCTATAGTATCCCTGAGGAAGAGCCTTTTCTGGTGAAGGGGATTTCACAGGAACGTGTCTCCAGCCTCGGAAACATCAGCAGCACCAGCCATACTGACGCAGGTAGGAGCTGGTGAGAGGAACAAAACTTTTACCCCACTTTCCGCACTGCCTGTACACAGGGTCAGACCGTGGAGCTGACTGTCCCAGCCTCCCAGGTTGGGGGGGAGCTGCGCTGTGGTAATCCACCAGCTTGGGGAGAGTCCCAGTTCCCAGGACAGCCCCAGCAGGTTCCAGGTTAACATCCCCCTTGCTGTTTATTCTTAAATCCCCTTCCCTCTGTATCTCAGTAAATCAGCCGAATCTCATCCATGGGAATCCAGGCGCCATCACACACACACACACAGACTGACCTTCTCTGGGGTACAGGCTCCCGCAGGTTCTCAAATAAATAGTGCCGCACTGTCGGAGGGTCGGTGCTGAGGGAGTGGGCACTGTCGGAGGGTCGGTGCTGAGGGAGTGGGCACTGTCGGAGGGTCGGTGCTGAGGGAGGGGGCACTGTCGGAGGGTCAGTGCTGAGGGAGGGGGCACTGTCGGAGGGTCGGTGCTGAGGGAGTGGGCACTGTCGGAGGGTCAGTGCTGAGGGAGTGGGCACTGTCGGAGGGTCAGTGCTGAGGGAGTGGGCACTGTCGGAGGGTCAGTGCTGAGGGAGTGCCCCACTGTCGGAGGGTCAGTGCTGAGGGAGTGGGCACTGTCGGAGGGTCAGTGCTGAGGGAGTGGGCACTGTCAGAGGGTCCGTGCTGAGGGGGTGCCGCACTGTCGGAGAGTCAGTGCTGAGGGAGTGGACACTGTCGGAGGGTCAGTGCTGAGGGAGTGGGCACTGTCTGAGGGTCAGTGCTGAGGGAGTGGGCATGGTCGGAGGGTCAGTGCTGAGGGAGTGGGCACTGTCGGAGGGTCAGTGCTGAGGGAGTACCGCACTGTCGGATGGTCAGTGCTGAGGGAGTGGGCACTGTCGGAGGGTCAGTGCTGAGGGAGAGGGCACTGTCGGAGTGTCAGTGCTGAGGGAGTTGGCACTGTCGGAGTGTCAGTGCTGAGGGAGTGGGCACTGTCGGAGGGTCAGTGCTGAGGGAGTGCCGCACTGTCGGAGGGTCAGTGCTGAGGGAGTGCACACTGTCGGAGGGTCAGTACTGAGGGAGTGGGCACTGTTGGAGGGTCAGTGCTGAGGGAGTGGGCACTGTCGGAGGGTCAGTGCTGAGGGAGTGGGTACTGTCAGAGGGTCAGTGCTGAGGGAGTGGGCACTGTCGGAGGGTCAGTGCTGAGGGAGTGCCGCACTGTCGGATGGTCAGTGCTGAGGAAGTACCGCACTGTCGGACGGTCAGTGCTGAGGGAGTGGGCACTGTCGGAGGGTCAGTGCTGAGGGCGTGGGCACTTTCGGAGGGTCAGTGCTGTGGGAGTGGGCACTGTCGGAGGGTCAGTACTGAGGGAGTGGGCACTGTCGGAGGGTCAGTGCTGAGGGAGTGGGCACTGTCGGAGGGTCAGTGCTGAGGGAGTGGGCACTGTCGGAGGGTCAGTGCTGAGGGAGTGGGCACTGTCGGAGGGTCAGTGCTGAGGGAGTGGGCACTGTCGGAGGGTCAGTGCTGAGGGAGTGGGCACTGTCGGAGGGTCAGTGCTGAGGGAGTGGGCACTGTCGGAGGGTCAGTGCTGAGGGATGGGTGGGAGAAGTGCGGGAGATCTTCTTTTGATCCTGAGGCTGCTATTTATCCTTCATCCAACCTCAGTTTGGAAAAAGATGATCTGAGTATTTATCACCTTCCTGTGTTTTGGAGTTGCTGGATGTAACTTTGTTCCTTGTGACTGAGCGTTTGAGAAGGGAAACTCGTTTCTCAATACGTCGCTCACTGCTTGTGGGATTGTGAGGTTGCGATTGGGGCCATCACAATGTAATTTGTTTTCTGTCTTTGCTATTTTTGCCTATTCCTCTCCCTCTTTCAATCTCCTGGGACCTAGTGATGCTGGAGAGGGTCAAAGGGCACGTGCCGTCTTCTTAATGTGAAGACATCTGCAAATTTTGATCTTGTGGGTATGGTGAGGATGACTGAACTCACAGGACCATTTGGCAGAAGGTTCTATACATTCACACAGAATCCAATCGAGGGGTTCGGGGTGGTTTATATACAGAATAACAGATACCCCGGGAGGGAGTTACAGACTGGAATCTAATCGAGAGGTTCAGGGTGGGGGTTTATATACAGAATAACAGATACCCGGGAGGGAGTTACAGACTGGGATCTAATCGAGGGGTTCGGGGGGGTTTATATACAGAATAACAAATACCCCGGGAGGGAGTTACAGACTGGAATCTAATCGATGGTTTCGGGGGGGTTTATATACACAATAACAGATACCCCGGGAGGGAGTTACAGACTGGAATCTAATCGAGGGGTTCGGGGTGGTTTATATACAGAATAACAGATACCCCGGGAGGGAGTTACAGACTGGAATCTAATCGAGGGGTTCGGGGGTGGTTTATATACAGAATAACAGATACCCCGGGAGGGAGTTACAGACTGGAATCTAATCGAGGGGTTCGGGGTGGTTTATATACAGAATAACAGATACCCCGGGAGGGAGTTACAGACTGGAATCTAATCGAGGGGTTCGGGGTGGTTTATATACAGAATAACAGATATCCGGGAGGGAGTTACAGACTGGGATCTAATCGAGGAGTTCGGGGTGGTTTATATACAGAATAACAGATACCCGGGAGGGAGTTACAGACTGGGATCTAATCGAGGGGTTCGGGGTGGTTTATATACAGAATAACAGATACCCGGGAGGGAGTTACAGACTGGAATCTAATCGAGGGGTTCGGGGGGGTTTATATACAGAATAACAGATACCCCGGGAGGGAGTTACAGACTGGGATCTAATCGAGGGATTCGGGGGGGTTTATATACAGAATAACAGATACCCCGGGAGGGAGTTACAGACTGGGATCTAATCGAGGGGTTCGGGGTGGTTTATATACAGAATAACAGATACCCGGGAGGGAGTTACAGACTGGGATCTAATCGAGGGGTTCGGGTTGGTTTATATACAGAATAACAGATGCCCTGGGAGGGGGTTACAGACTGGAATCGAATCGAGGGGTTCGGGGGGGTTTATATACAGAATAACAGATACCCCGGGAGGGAGTTACAGACTGGAATCTAATCGAGGGGTTCGGGGGGGTTTATATACAGAATAACAGATACCCTGGGAGGGAGTTACAGACTGGAATCTAATCGAGGGGTTCGGGGGGTTTATATACAGTATAACAGATACCCCGGGAGGGAGTTACAGACTGGAATCTAATCGAGGGGTTCGGGGGGGTTTATATACAGAATAACAGATACCCCGGGAGGGAGTTACAGACTGAAATCTAATCGAGGGGTTCGGGTTGGTTTATATACAGAATAACAGATACCCCGGGAGGGAGTTACAGACTGGAATCTAATCGAGGGGTTCGGGGTGGTTTATATACAGAATAACAGATACCCCGGGAGGGAGTTACAGACTGGAATCTCATCGAGGGGTTCAGGGTGGCTTATATACAGAATAACAGATACCCGGGAGGGAGTTACAGACTGGGATCTAATCGAGGGGTTCGGGGTGGTTTATATACAGAATAACAGATACCCGGGAGGGAGTTACAGGCTGGAATCTAATCGAGGGGTTCGGGGTGGTTTATATACAGAATAACAGATACCCGGGAGGGAGTTACAGACTGGAATCTAATCGAGGGGTTCAGGGTGGGTTATATACAGAATAACAGATACCCCGGGAGGGAGTTACAGACTGGAATCGAATCGAGGGGTTCGGGGTGGTTTATATACAGAATAACAGATACCCGGGAGGGAGTTACAGACTGGAATCTAATCGAGGGGTTCAGGGTGGTTTATACACAGAATATCAGATACCTGGAGGGCGTTACAGACTGGAATCTAATCGAGGGGTTCGGGGAGGTTTATATACAGAACAACAGATACCCGGGAGGGAATTACAGACTGGAATCTAATCGAGGGGATCAGTGTGGTTTATATACAGAATAACAGATA
Source organism: Chiloscyllium plagiosum (assembly GCF_037043375.1). Lineage (NCBI taxonomy): Eukaryota > Metazoa > Chordata > Chondrichthyes > Orectolobiformes > Hemiscylliidae > Chiloscyllium > Chiloscyllium plagiosum. The sequence goes on along the minus strand of NW_028270176.1, from coordinate 35,809,491 downwards.
CCCGGGAGGGAGTTACAGACTGGAATCTAATCAAGGGGTTAGGGGTGGTTTATATACAGAATAACAGATACCCGGGAGGGAGTTACAAACTGGAATCTAATCGAGGGGTTCGGGGTGGTTTATATACAGAATAACAGATACCCGGGAGGGAGTTACAGACTGGAATCTAATCGACGGGTTCGGGGTGGTTTATATACAGATTAACAGATACCCCGGGAGGGAGTTAGAGACTGGAATCTAATCGACGGGTTCGGGGTGGTTTATATACAGAATAACAAATACCCCGGGAGGGAGTTACAGACTGGAATCTAATCGAGGGATTCGGGGTGGTTTATATACACAATAACAGATACCTGGGAGGGAGTTACAGACTGGAATCTAATCGAGGGGTTCGGGGTGGTTTATATACACAATAACAGATACCTGGGAGGGAGTTACAGACTGGAATCTAATCGAGGGGTTCGGGGTGGTTTATATACAGAATAACAGATACCCCGGGAGGGAGTTATAGACTGGAATCTAATCGAGGGGTTCGGGGTGGTTTATATACAGAATAACAGATACCCGGAAGGGAGTTACAGACTGGGATCTAATCGAGGAGTTCGGGGTGGTTTATATACAGAATAACAGATACCCCGGGAGGGAGTTACAGATTGGAATCTAATCGAGGGATTCGGGGGGGTTTATATACAGAATAACAGATACCCCGGGTGGGAGTTACAGACTGGAATCTAATCGAGGGGTTCGGGGTGGTTTATATACAGAATAACAGATACCCGGGAGGGAGTTCCAGACTGGAATCTAATCGAGGGGTTTGGGGGGGTTTATATACAGAATAACAGATACCCCGGGAGGGAGTTACAGATTGGAATCTAATCGAGGGGTTCGGGGGGGTTTATATACAGCATAACAGATACCCGGGGAGGGAGTTACAGATTGGAATCTAATCGAGGGATTCGGGGGGGTTTATATACAGAATAACAGATACCCGGGAGGGAGTTACAGACTGGAATCTAATCGAGGGGTTCGGGGTGGGATATATACAGAATAACAAATACCTGGGAGGGAGTTACAGATTGGAATCTAATCGAGGGGTTCGGGGTGGTTTATATACAATATAACAGATACCCCGGGAGGGAGTTACAGACTGGGATCTAATTGAGGGGTTCGGGGTGGTTTATATACAGAATAACAGATATCCAGGAGGGCGTTACAGACTGGAATCTAATCGAGGGGTTCGGGGTGGTTTATATACAGAATAACAGATACCCCGGGAGGGAGTTACAGACTGGGATCTAATTGAGGGGTTCGGGTTGGTTTATATACAGAATAACATATATCCGGGAGGGAGTTACAGACTGGAATCTAATCGAGGGGTTCGGGGTGGGTTATATACAGAATAACAGATACCCAGGAGGGCGTTACAGACTGGAATCTAATCGAGGGGTTCGGGGTGGTTTATATACAGAATAACAGATACCCCGGGAGGGAGTTTCAGACTGGAATCTAATCGAGGGGTTCGGGGTGGATTATATACAGAATGACAGATACCCGGGAGGGAGTTACAGACTGGAATCTAATCGAGGGGTTCGGGGTGGTTTATATACAGAATAACAGATACCCGGGAGAGAGTTACAGACTGGAATCTAATCGAGGGGTTCGAGGTGGATTATATACAGAATAACAGATACCCCGCGAGGGAGTTACAGACTGGAATCTAATCGAGGGTTTTGGGGTGGTTCATATACAGAATAACAGATACCCGGGAGGGAGTTAAAGACTGGAATCTAATCGAGGGGTTCGGGGTGGTTTATATACAGAATAACAGATACCCGGGAGGGAGTTACAGACTGGAATCTAATCGAGGGTTTTGGGGTGGTTTATATACAGAATAACAGATACCCGGGAGGGAGTTACAGACTGGAATCTAATCGAGGGGTTCGGGGTGGTTTATATACAGAATAACAGATACCCCAGGAGGAAGTTACAGACTGGAATCTAATCGAGGGTTTTGGGGTGGTTTATATACAGAATAACAGATACCCGGGAGGGAGTTACAGACTGGAATCTAATCGAGGGGTTCGGGGTGGTTTATATACAGAATAACAGATACCCCGGGAGGGAGTTACAGACTGGAATCTAATCGAGGGGTTCAGGGGGGTTTATATACAGAATAACAGATACCCCGGGAGGGATTTAAAGACTGGAATCTAATCGAGGGGTTCGGGGTGGATTATATACAAAATAACAGATACCCCGGGAGGGAGTTTCAGACTGGAATCTTATTGAGGGGTTCGGGGTGGATTATATACAGAATAACAGATACCCGGGAGGGAGTTACAGACTGGGATCTAATCGAGGGGTTCGGGGTGGATTATATACAGAATAACAGATACCCCAGGAGGGAGTTACAGACTGGGATCTAATCGATGGGTTCGTGGTGGATTATATACAGAATAACAGATACCCCGGGAGGGAGTTACAGACTGGGATCTAATCGATGGGTTCGTGGTGGTTTATATACAGAATAACAGATACCCCGGGAGGGAGTTACAGACTGGGATCTAATCGAGGGGTTCGGGGTGGATTATATACAGAATAACAGATACCCCAGGAGGGAGTTACAGACTGGAATCTAATCGAGGTGTTCGGGGTGGATTATATACAGAATAACAGATACCCCGGGAGGGAGTTACAGACTGGGATCTAATCGATGGGTTCGGGGTGGATTATATACAGAATAACAGATACCCTGCAGTAAGGGTGTTGCAAAGGTTTCTGCAGTCTCCTGTACTGAGCCATGGGATGCAAATAATGTTCAAAATCTGGTACGATTTGGAGGTGTGTGCAGTTGCTATCACACCTCTGCATTGACAGGACATTTTTTTTCACCACAATTTGTAACCAACTCGCATCCTGAGCAGCTTAACAGCAGTTACTCAATCTCACATCCCTTACCATAACAGTAGAAAGGTAACCACACCCTCAGTGCCACACACAGCGTCTCGGTTACACCGAAACCCGAAACTATGTGGCGGGATTTCTCCTGGCTTCTCCCTCCCTTCCTTCCCTGACACAGAGCTGCCTCTGAGCCTGCATCTGAGAGGTGGAAGGTCACACTTGCATCTCCCTGAACTTGGCCGTCCTCTTGCAGGCCTGGTGATGCCCAGTGCTGCCGTCCGTGGGTGCGACTGTGGACGAGGAGGGGGAGGGCAGGGTGTTGTGCCAGGAAGAGAGGGAAGGGCGATGGAGAGAGAGAGAGAGAGTGAGAGAGAGAAGGAAAGAGTGAGGTGAGTGCGGAAGGAGGAGGAGTGAATTACTGCAGAGGCTGGTGTGTGTATTGGAAACAATAAATACTGGAGATCACAGTGGGTCATGCAGCATCCGTGGCGAGAGTGCCAGTTAACGCTAATCGAGTCATAGAGATGTACAGCACGGAAACAGACCCTTCGGCCCATCCCGTCCATGCTGACCCAGATATCCCAATCCAATCTAGTCCCACCTGCCAGCACCCGGCCCATATCCCTCCAAACCCTTCCTATTCATGTCCCCATCCAGATGCCTTTTAAATGCTGTCATTGTACCAGCCTCCACCACTTCCTCTGGAAGCTCATTCCACACACGTACCACCCTCTGGGTGAAAATGTTGCCCCTTAGGTCTCTTTTATATCTTTCTCCTCTTCCCCCTAAACCTATGCCCCTCTAGTTCCCCCACCCCAGGGAAAAGACCTTGGATGTTCACTGTATCCAGGAAGGGGAGAGCTGGGGGAATGTTAGAGCAAGAGAGAATGGGCAGAGAGTGAAACGGGGATAAAGAGAGAGAGAGACTGAAAGAGAGAGGAGCAGAGAGGGTGGACGGAGAGAAAGAGAGAGAGAGAGACAGAGAGAGAGCATGGGGGAATTAGAGAGCGCGAGAGGTTGGGGAACAGAGAGAATGGTCAGAGAAAGAGAGAAAGAGACAGAGAAAGAGAGGGAGAGAGAAAGGGCAGGGGAGAGAGAGAACAGTGGAATGATGGAGAGAAAGACAGGAATGTGCAGAGAGGGAGGGGAGAGATCCAAAGAGAAAGGGGACGGAGAGCTAGAGAGAGAGAGAGAGAGCCAAAGAGAGAGGAGAGAGAGAGAGGGGGGAAGAGATGGGGGAGACAGAGAGAGAGAGACAGGAGAGAGGGAGGGGAGGGGGGGATAGACAGAGTGAGAGGGAGGGAAGAGATGGAGAGAGAGAAAGAGAGAGGGGAGAGAGTCAGAGAGTGGGGGGGCGGTAGAGGGAAGAGAAAAAGAGAGAGGGGACAGCCAGAGAGGTTGGGGGAGGGGGAGAGAGAGGGGCGATAGAAAGAGTGAGCGGGGAGAGAAGGGAGAGAGAGAGAGGGGAGAGAGAGAGAGTGAGGAGAGAGACAGAGTGGGGGGAAGAGAGAGAGAGGGGAGAAAGAGGGGGAAAGAGAAAGAGAGAGAGAAGGGGAGAGAGAGAGGGGGAAGAGAGAAATAGAGAGAAGGGAGGGAGCCAGAGAGAGAGAGAGAGGCAAGGGAGAGAGAGAGGGGGGTTGAGAGAGAGAGGGAGACAGAGAGAGAGGGGAGAGTGAGAGATGGGAGATTGAGAGAGAAAGAGAGGGGGGAGAAAGAGAGAGATGGGGGGGTGGGGGGAGAGAGAGAAGAGAGCTGCAGAGAGAGAGGTGAGAGAGCCAGAGAAGGAGTGGAAAGAGAGGGAGACAGAAAGGGCAGGGGAGAGATAGACAGAGCACGAGAGAGAGAGAGAGTGGTGGAATGACAGAGTGGGAAGAGAGCCAGAGAGAGATGGAAGAGAGAAGGGAGAGGAGGGAGATGAAGAAGGGGGTGGGGAGAGAGACACAGAGAGAGAGAGAGAGAGAGAGAGAGTTAGAGGAGGCAGGAAGACAGTGAGGGGAGTGAAAGTGAGAAAGAGGGTTGGAGAAGGAGAGGGGTGGGGAGGGAGAGAGCCTGAAATACAGACGAGGAATAGAGAGAGTGTATATGACTGAGAAGGAGGAGAGTGAGGTGTAGGGAGAGTTTGGCCACGGACCGGTTAGTAATTTCTGGAGTTGCGATGGCGGTATTGGGCTGGGGTGGTGTAGGCTCTGAGTTTCCTGTTGTTGCGATCGATGGTGAAGCAGTTTCGAGTTGAGCTCGCAGTCGATGACAGCAGAACATGCTGGCAACGCAATGGTGTGGAGGTGGAGATGGGCTCCGTTCACCAAGCTATGGCCTTGGGGGGGTGAGGGGTGAATAGAGAGGGTGCAGCCATCCGCTGTGGCTTCCCGACCATCCTCACTCCCTTCGGATTCTCCCCAGAAGGAATCCTCTGTCTCCCGCCAGGACCTCCCATTGATGCAGAGCAAGATCAGGCCAAGCTGTGGGGATGAGATTCTCACATTCGAGTCCCTCTCTTGGAATGTCGGGAGCTGAGGATGTACTGACCCGAGGTTCAGTGAGCAGTTTCCCAGCCTCTGACAATCTCCAATTCCCAGAGTTTAATAGATAATCTGCAACAGGACACGGTTAGATATGGCGTAAAGCTCCTTCTACACTGTCCCCCATCAAACCCTCTCAGGACAGGGGCAGCATGGGGTTAGATACAGAGTAAAGCTCCCTCTACACTGTCCCCCATCAAACACTCTCAGGACAGGGGCAGCATGGGGTTAGATACAGAGTAAAGCTCCCTCTACACTGTCCCCCATCAAACACTCCCAGGGACAGGGACAGCATGGGGTTAGATATAGAGTAAAGCTTCCTCTACACTGTCCCCCCATCAAACACTCCCAGGGACAGGGACAGCACGGGGTTAGATACAGAGTAAAGCTGCCTCTACACTGTCCCCCATCAAACACTCCCAGGGACAGGGACAGCACGGGGTTAGATACAGAGTAAAGCTCCCTCTACACTGTCCCCCATCAAACACTCCCATGGACAGGGACAGCACGGGGTTAGATACAGAGTAAGGCTTCCTCTACACTGTCCCCTCATCAAACACCCCCAGGACAGTGACAGCACGGGGTTAGATACAGCGTAAAGCTCCCTCTACAGTGACCCCCCATCAAACACTCCCAGGGACAGGGACAGCACGGGGTTAGATACAGAGTAAAGCTCCCTCTACAGTGACCCCCCATCAAACAACCTTACTGGATCAGATTCCAGTCTGGACCTCACTCCCAGGTTTCTGTTATTCTGGGTATAAATCACACGTGGACAGTCAATAGGATGTCAGGGAGAGGGTTATAGAACGTAGTGAGGGATACTGGTCGGGTCAGAGAGGGAAGGAGAGAGAGTGGGGGAGGAACAGAGGGAACGAGGGAAGGATTGAGGTACTGTGAAAGTAAGCAAAGGTAGGAGTGGAGAGAGTGAGAGACGAGAAGAGACAGAGACTGCAGAATGAAGGTGATTTGAGAGAAAGTCAACAGCACATGAAAAGGGATGGGAACATGAGAGAGAGAGAGAAACGTCTTTCAGATATGTTCAGATTCTGGTGTGTTTGAAGGTGTTCTCTTGCACCACGAGTGAACGCTTGCATTTCGCAGCCGGTTGATAGTGGGACTGCTGTTTCAGATGAGGGTGTGATTTCTTGCACTGAGCCTGCCATGCTGTGTCACAGCGGGTGGAGGAGGCAATGTCAGGGCCACAATGACACAAACCAATACTGTACACAGACGGTAACCTCAAAAGACAAAGAACGAAACTACACTCAGCACCTTCCAGATCAAGATCGTTATAGACCTTCATGTAAACCTCAGCTCCGAGCTTCAATAACCACCGGAACTATCAGCAAGTTAATGTATAAACACCCTGAACACCTCGATTAGATTCCAGTCTCTAACTCCCTCCTGGGGTATCTGTTATTCTGTATATAAACCCCACCCCGAACCCCTCGATTAGATTCCAGTCTGTAACTCCCTCCCGGGGTATCTGTTATTCTGTATATAAACCACCCTGAACACCTCGATTAGATTCCAGTCTGTAACTCCCTCCCGGGGTATCTGTTATTCTGTATATAAACCACCCCCTACCCCTCGGTTAGATTCCAGTCTGTAACTCCCTCCCGGGTATCTGTTATTCTGTATATAAACCACCCCCTACCCCTCGGTTAGATTCCAGTCTGTAACTCCCTCCCGGGTATCTGTTATTCTGTATATAAACCACCCTGAACCCCTCGATTAGATTCCAGACTGTAACTCCCTCCCGGGGTATCTGTTATTCTGTATATAAACCACCCCCTACCCCTCGGTTAGATTCCAGTCTGTAACTCCCTCCCGGGTATCTGTTATTCTGTATATAAACCATCCTGAACCCCTCGATTAGATTCCAGTCTGTAACTCCCTCCCGGGGTATCTGTTATTCTGTATATAACCCACCCCGAACCCCTCGATTAGATTCCAGTCTGTAACTCCCTCCCGGGGTATCTGTTATTCTGTATATAAACCTCCCCGAACCCCTCGGTTAGATTCCAGTCTGTAACTCACTCCCGGGGTATCTGTTATTCTGTATATAAACCACCCCGAACCCCTCGATTAGATTCCAGTCTGTAACTCCCTCCCGGGTATCTGTTATTCTGTATATAAACCTCCCCGAACCCCTCGGTTAGATTCCAGTCTGTAACTCACTCCCGGGGTATCTGTTATTCTGTATATAAACCTCCCCGAACCCCTCGGTTAGATTCCAGTCTGTAACTCCCTCCCGGGTATCTGTTATTCTGTATATAAACCTCCCCGAACCCCTCAATTAGATTCCAGTCTGTAACTCCCTCCCGGGGTATCTGTTATTCTGTATATAAACCTCCCCGAACCCCTCGGATAGATTCCAGTCTGTAACTCCCTCCCGGGTATCTGTTATTCTGTATATAAACCATCCTGAACCCCTCGATTAGATTCCAGTCTGTAACTCCCTCCCGGGGTATCTGTTATTCTGTATATAACCCACCCCGAACCCCTCGATTAGATTCCAGTCTGTAACTCCCTCCCGGGGTATCTGTTATTCTGTATATAAACCTCCCCGAACCCCTCGGTTAGATTCCAGTCTGTAACTCCCTCCCGGGTATCTGTTATTCTGTATATAAACCTCCCAGAACCCCTCGGTTAGATTCCAGTCTGTAACTCCCTCCCGGGTATCTGTTATTCTGTATATAAACCACCCCGAACCCCTCGATTAGATTCCAGTCTGTAACTCCCTCCCGGGGTATCTGTTATTCTGTATATAAACCTCCCCGAACCCCTCGGTTAGATTCCAGTCTGTAACTCCCTCCCGGGTATCTGTTATTCTGTATATAAACCTCCCCGAACCCCTCGATTAGATTCCAGTCTGTAACTCCCTCCCGGGGTATCTGTTATTCTGTATATAAACCTCCCCGAACCCCTCGGTTAGATTCCAGTCTGTAACTCCCTCCCGGGTATCTGTTATTCTGTATATAAACCATCCTGAACCCTTCGATTAGATTCCAGTCTGTAACTCCCTCCCGGGGTATCTGTTATTCTGTATATAACCCACCCCGAACCCCTCGATTAGATTCCAGTCTGTAACTCCCTCCCGGGGTATCTGTTATTCTGTATATAAACCACCCCGAACCCCTCGATTAGATTCCAGTCTGTAACTCCCTCCCGGGGTATCTGTTATTCTGTATATAAACCACCCCGAACCCCTCGATTAGATTCCAGTCTGTAACTCCCTCCCGGGTATCTGTTATTCTGTATATAAACCTCCCCGAACCCCTCGATTAGATTCCAGTCTGTAACTCCCTCCCGGGGTATCTGTTATTCTGTATATAAACCTCCCCGAACCCCTCCATTAGATTCCAGTCTGTAACTCCCTCTTGGGGTATCTGTTATTCTGTATATAAATCCCCCCCAACCCCTCGATTAGATTCCAGTCTGTAACTCCCTCCCGGGGTATCTGTTATTCTGTATATAAACCAACCCGAACCCCTCAATTAGATTCCAGTCTGTAACTCCCTCCCGGGTATCTGTTATTCTGTATATAAACCTCCCCGAACCCCTCAATTAGATTCCAGTCTGTAACTCCCTCCTGGGGTATCTGTTATTCTGTATATAAACCCCCCCCCAACCCCTCGATTAGATTCCAGTCTGTAACTCCCTCCCGGGGTATCTGTTATTCTGTATATAAACCAACCCGAACCCCTCAATTAGATTCCAGTCTGTAACTCCCTCCCGGGGTATCTGTTATTCTGTATATAAACCACCCTGAACCCCCCGATTCGATTCCAGTCTGTAACTCCCATCCAGGGAGCTGTTATCTGTTTTTTATTCATTCACAGATCTGAGCATCTCTGGCTAGGTCAGCATTTATTGTCCCTCCCTATTTGTCCAGTGGGTATCCAAGAATCAATCACACTTGTGTGGTCAGGAGTCATGTGTGGGCCAGACCAGGTTAGGATGGCAGTTTCCTTCCCGAAAGGACATTTGTGACACAGATGGTTTTTCCTGACAATGGATTCTTAATTCCAAATTCTTCATTGAATTAAAATTCCCTCAAGTGCTATGTTGGTGTTTGAACCTGTATATCCAGAGAATTGCCTGAGTCTCTGGATTAACAGTCCAGCAATAATACCACTGGGTCATCACCTCCTCTTGTATAGCACCCAGCTTCCTTTGATTAGATTATGCTCCAACTCACTCCCAGTAGCTGTTATTTTGTGTTCAAATTCCCTGTGTCACTTGCCAGCCCAAGCCTGGACTTTGCCCAGACCTTGGTGGATTTCACCATGAACTGCTTCACCATCTGAGGGAGTGGTGGTGAATGGGGCTGAACACGGTGCAATGATCAGTGACCATTCCCACTCCTGACCTTCTGACGGAGGGAGGGTCATCGATGATGCAGCTGAAGATGGTTGGCTCGAGGACACTATCCTGAGAGACTCCTGCAGAGATGTCCTGGAGCTGAGATGGCTGACCCTCCAACAACCACCACCATCTTCCTGTGTGTCAGGTATGACTCTAACCAGCGTAGCGTTTGCCCCCGAAACCCGTTTTGCCAGGGCTCCGTGATGCCACACTCGGTCGAATGCAGCCTCGATGCCAAGGGATGTCCCTCTCCCCTCCCTTCGGGAATTCAGCTCCTTCTATCCTTGTTTGACCCAAGGCTGGAATGAGGTCAGGAGCTGAGTGACCCCGGGGGAACCCAAACTGGGCGTCACTGAGCAGGTTATTGCTGAGCGGGTGCTGTGTGATAGCCCTGTTACTGAGCCCTGATGCTGGAGAGGAGACGGATGGGGCAGGAATGGGCCGGGTTGGGATTTGTTCCTGTATTTATGTACGGGGACATACCTGGGTCGGGTAGATGCCAGTGTTGTCCCTGGACTGGAACAGCTTGGTGAGGGGAGCGGCCAGTTGTGGAGCACAAGCCTTCAGTCCCATCGCTGGAATGTTCTCAGGGCCCATAGCCTTTGCAGTGTCCAGGATCTCTGGGATATCCCGTGGAGTGAATGGAATTGGCTGGAGCCTGGTTTCCGTGAGGCTGGAGGAGGCTGAGATGGATCATCCACTCGGCAATTCAGGCTGAGGATCGCTGTGGAAGCTCCAGCCTTACCTTTGACCCTGATGGCCTGGGCTCCTCCATCATTGAGGAGGGGAAGATGTGTGGAGCCCCGTCCTCCGGTGAGTTGTTTAATTCACTGACTGGATGTGGCAGGACTGCAGAGCTTGGATCTGACCTGGTGGAGATTACAGAGATAGGGAGGGGGTGTAGGGGCTGGAGGGGGATACAGAGATAGGGAGGGGGTGTAGGGGCTGGAGGGGATTATAGAGATAGGGAGGGGGTGTAGGGGCTGGAGGGGGATACAGAGATAGGGAGGGGGTGTAGGGGCTGGAGGGGGATACAGAGATAGGGAGGGGGTGTAGGGGCTGGAGGGGGATACAGAGATAGGGAGGGGGTGTAGGGGCTGGAGGGGATTATAGAGATAGGGAGGGGGTGTAGGGGCTGGAGGGGGATACAGAGATAGGGAGGGGGTGTAGGGGCTGGAGGGGGATACAGAGATAGGGAGGGGGTGTAGGGGCTGGAGGGGATTATAGAGATAGGGAGGGGGTGTAGGGGCTGGAGGGGGATACAGAGATAGGGAGGGGGTGTACGGGCTGGAGGGGGTCACAGAGATAGGGAGGGGGTGTAGGGGCTGGAGGGGGTTACAGAGATAGGGAGGGGCTGGAGGTGGTTACAGAGATAGGGAGGGGGTGTAGGTGCTGGAGGGGGTTACAGAGATAGGGAGGGGGTGTAGGTGCTGGAGGGGGTTACAGAGATAGGGAGGGGCAGAAGGGGGTTACAGAGATAGAGAGGGGGTGGAGGGGGTTACAGAGATAGGGAGGGGGTGTAGGGGCTGGAAGAGCTGATGGAAACCGAGAAGGATGAGGCTGGGTGGGTGATACGGTGGGTTGTGTAAAAGTCTGATGTTACTTGTCTATATGGAGAGGGGAGTGAGCCTGAAATCGAGGTGACAGTGTGCGGTCAGGGTGCGTGCTGTGTGGGTTCAGAGGGGCACAGCTCAGTGAGCCAAGTGCCCTCGAGTCTGGCACAAGGAGAGGGAAGGGCAGGTTGGCCTCAGGCTGTGTGCAGATGACAGTGAGTTTGACCGCCAGACTCGGAACAGAGAGAAGGGTGAGATTAATCACCCAGACATAGTGTCAGTGCACAAACGTACTGGGCCAGTAAACAAGACAGAAAATGCTGAGAGAAGCCTTCAGCATCTGCCTGAGGGGGTCTGTGCGATGTTCTGATTCACAGTTCACAGATGTTATCGTACCAGCCTCAAGATTTATTGAACAGCTTCGTTGGTCTTGTGAAAGTAACAGTTTGAGTTTGTCAGTGTATTTCTTGGTTTGACAGAAAGAAGTGTTTACAAAAACAGCTTCTACAAACAAGTGCAGCTGTCGATCAAAACTCTTACAATTCCATCCGAACATCGTGAACACACTGATTACTTTTCTTGGCAAAGCTAAGAATCACTGTTCCCGAGAATTTTTCCCGAGTTCCCGGCCCATGTCACATTCAGTGGATGGGAGTCCCATCTGGGATTGGGATTCGGGAGGAGACTGGGTGTTCAATAAACGCAACCCTCAGCACTGACCCTCCGGCAGTGCCCACTCCCTCAGCACTGACCCTCCGACAGTGCCCACTCCCTCAGCACTGACCCTCCGACAGTGCCCACTCCCTCAGCACTGACCCTCCGACAGTGCCCACTCCCTCAGCACTGACCCTCCGACAGTGCCCACTCCCTCAGCACTGACCCTCCGACAGTGCCCACTCCCTCAGCACTGACCCTCCGACAGTGCCCACTCCCTCAGCACTGACCCTCCGACAGTGCCCACTCCCTCAGCAGTTGACCCTCTGACAGTGCCCACTCCCTCAGCACTGACCCTCCGACAGTCCCCACTCCCTCAGCACTGACCCTCTGACAGTGCGGCACTCCCTCAGCACTGACCCTCCGACAGTGCGGCACTCCCTCAGCACTGACACTCCGACAGTGCGGCACTCCCTCAGCACTGACCCTCCGACAGTGCCCGCTCCCTCAGCACTGACCCTCCGACAGTGCCCAATCCCTCAGCACTGACCCTCTGACAGTGCCCGCTCCCTCAGCACTGACCCTCCGACAGTGCCCACTCCCTCAGCACTGACCCTCTGACAGTGTGGACTCCCTCAGCACTGACCTTCCGACAGTGCCCACTCCCTCAGCACTGACCCTCCGACAGTGCCTACTCCCTCAGCACTGACCCTCCGACAGTGCGGCGCTCCCTCAGCACTGACCCTCCGACAGTGCCCACTCCCTCAGTACTGACCCTCCGACAGTGCCAACTCCCTCAGCACGGATCCTCCGACAGTGCCCACTCCCTCAGCACTGACCCTCCGACAGTGCGGCACTCCCTCAGCACTGACCCTCTGACAGTGCGGCACTCCCTCAGCACTGACCCTCTGACAGTGCCCATTCCCTCAGCACTGACCCTCCGACAGTGCGGCACTCCCTCAGCACTGACCCTCCGACAGTGCCCACTCCCTCAGCACTGACCCTCCGACAGTGCGGCACTCCCTCAGCACTGACCCTCCGACAGTGCGGCACTCCCTCAGCACTGACCCTCTGACAGTGCCCACTCCCTCAGCACTGACCCTCCGACAGTGCACACTCCCTCAGCACTGACCCTCCGACAGTGCGGCACTCCCTCAGCACTGACCCTCTGACAGTGCCCACTCCCTCAGCACTGACCCTCCGACAGTGCGGCACTCCCTCAGCACTGACCCTCCGACAGTGCGGCACTCCCTCAGCACTGACCCTCTGACAGTGCCCACTCCCTCGGCACTGACTCTCCGACAGTGCCCACTCCCTCAGCACTGACCCTCCGACAGTGCCCACTCCCTCAGCACTGACCCTCCGACAGTGCCCACTCCCTCAGCACTGACCCTCCGACAGTGCCCACTCCCTCAGCACTGACCCTCCGACAGTGCCCACTCCCTCAGCACTGACTCTCCGACAGTGCCCACTCCCTCAGCACTGACCCTCCGACAGTGCCCACTCCCTCAGCACTGACCCTCCGACAGTGCCCGCTCCCTCAGCACTGACCCTCCGACAGTGCCCACTCCCTCAGCACTGACCCTCCGACAGTGCCCACTCCCTCAGCACTGACTCTCCGACAGTGCCCACTCCCTCAGCACTGACCCTCCGACAGTGCCCACTCCCTCAGCACTGACCCTCCGACAGTGCCCACTCCCTCAGCACTGATCCTCTGACAGTGCCCACTCCCTCAGCACTGACCCTCCGACAGTGCGGCACTCCCTCAGCACTGACCCTCCGACAGTGCACACTCCCTCAGCACTGACCCTCCGACAGTGCCCACTCCCTCAGCACTGACCCTCCGACAGTGCGGCGCTCCCTCAGCACTGACCCTCCGACAGTGCGGCGCTCCCTCAGCACTGACCCTCCGACAGTGCGGCCCTCCCTCAGCACTGACCCTCCGACAGTGCGGCGCTCCCTCAGCACTGACCCTCCGACAGTGCGGCACTCCCTCAGTACTGTACCTGTGACTTGGCGGTATGGTACCTCCCACCCATGAACATTTGGTTGAGGCGTGAGGGTGGAGAGCGAGAGGGGATGATACTCAGTGAGCTAGCTGTGTGCGTTGTCACCCGGTCATTACCAGCAGTGGTTGTATGGTGGATTTGCTAGATGTGTAATGACCTGCATATGTGTGTGTGATGTCCTCACCACAGCAGCCTCAGGCTGGCCTTATTCAGGAAGCCTGAGCGTTCACATCTGACTCGTCACTTGGAAACTGTCGAGGTCCTGCTAGTGCACTGAATCAGACATGAAGACAGTCACGTCCATGCAGTGGGTAGGGGGATTAAAACAGCTCCCTTTCATGTCAGCATGTATTTCTCAATGTGATTCCCCAGGTAGCCAATCAACTAATTCCCACTGTCCACCATCCCAGTGGCCCCAAACCCCTTCCCAATCCCTCCCACTCTACACCGTCCCAATGGACCCAAACCCCTTCCCATTCCCTCCCGCTCTACACCATGGACTGTGTGTCTGTGTGTGTGAGTTTGTGAGTGTGTGTATGAGTTGTGTGTGTGTGGGTGTGTATTTGTGTGTGAGTATGTGTGTGTCAGTCCGTGTGTGATGTGTGAGTTGTGTGAGTGTGTGTCTGTGTGAGTTTGTATGTGTGTGAGTCTGTGTGTTGTGTCTGTATGTGTTGTGTGTGTGGGTTGTGTGTTTGTGTCTGTGTGTATGAGTTGTGTGTTGTGTGACTTCTGTGTGTGTGGGTTGTGTGTGAGTGTGTGTGTCTGTGTGTTTCTGTCTGTGTGTGTGGGTTGTGTGTGAATGTGTGTGTCTGTGTGTTTGTGTCTGTGTGTGTATGTGTGTGGGTATGTGAGTGTGTGTGTTTGTGTCTGTGTGTGTATGTGTGTGAGTGTGAGTGTCTGTGTGTGTGTGTGCGTGTGTGTGTCTGTGTCAGTATGTGTGTATATGTGTGTATCTGTGTGTGTCTGTGTGTGTGTGTGTGTGAGTATGTGTGTCTGTGTGTCTGTGAATGTGTGTGTGTCTGTGTGTGCATGTGTGTGCCTGTGTGTGAGTATGTGTGTATGTGTGTGAGTGTCTGTGTGTGCGTGTGTTGGTCTGTGTGCATGTGTGAGTGTGAGTCTGTGTGTGTGAATGTGTATGTGTGTGTGTGTGTGTGAGTGTGTGTGTCTCTGTGTGTGTGTGCATGTGTGTCTGTATGTGCGTGTGTATGTCTGTGTGTGTGTGAGTGTGTGTGTCTGTGTTTCCGTGTGTGTGTGTGTGAGTGTGTGTATGAGTGTGTGTGTCTGTGTGTGCGTATATGTGAGTGTGTGTGTGTCTCTGTGTATGTGTGTGTGTGTCTGTGTGTGTGTCTATGAGTGTGTGTGTGTGTGTCTGTGTGAGTGTGTTTGTGTCTGTGTGTGTGTCTGTGTGTGTCCGTGCATGTGTGTGACTGTGTGTGTGTGTGTGTGTCTGTGCGCATGTGAGTGTCTGTCCGTGTGTGTGTGTGCGTGTGTATGTATGTGTGTGTGTGTCTGTGTGAGTGTGTGTGTGTGTGTGTGTGAGTGTGTGTGTGTCTGTGTCTGAGTGTGTGTGTGTCTGTGTGTATAAGTGTGTGTGAGTGTGTTTATGTGTGTGTGTGTCTGAGTGTGTGTGTCTGTGTGTGTGAGTGTGTGTGTGTCTGTGTCTGAGTGTGTGTGTGTGTCTGTGTGTATAAGTGTGTGTGAGTGTCTGTGTGAGTGGGTGCGCGTGTGTGTCTGTGTGAGTGGATGTGCGTGTGTGTCTGTGTGTCCGCGCGCATGTGTGTGTGTGTGTGTGTGTGTCTGTGTGAGTGTGTGTGCGTGTGTGTGTGCGCGTGTGTGTGTCTGTGTGTGTGTGTCTCTGTGTGTGTGTGAGAGTGTGTGTGCGCGTGTGTGTGTGTGTCTCTGTGTGTGTGTGAGTGTGTGTGTGCGTGTGTGTGCGCGTGTGTGTGTCTGTGTGTGGGTGAGTGTGTGTGTGTGAATGTGTGTGAGTGTGTGTGATTGTGTGTGTGTGTGTGAGTCTGTGTGTGTGTGTTTGTGTCTGTGTGTGTGAGTGTGTGTGTGTCTGTGTGTGTGAGTGTGTCTGTGTGTGTGAGTGTGTGCGTGAGTGTTTGTGTGTATCTGTGTGTTTGTGCCTGTGTGTGAGTGTGTGTGTATATGTGTGTGTGTGTGGATGTGTGCGTGAGTGTGTGCATCTGTGTGTGTGTGACGGTGTGTGGGTTGGTGTGTCTGTGTGTGTGTGAGTGTGTCTGTGTGTATATGTGAGTGAGTGTGTCTGTGTGTGTGTGTGTCTGTGAGTGTGTGTGTGTGTGTCTGTGTGAGTGTGTTTGTCTGTGTGAGTGTGAGTGTGTGTGTCTGTGTGTAAGTGTGTGTGTGAGTCTGGGTGTGTGTGAGTGTGTGTCTGTGTGTGTGGGTGTGTGTGTGAGTGTGTGTGTGTATGACTGTGTGTGTAAGTGTGTGTGTCTGTGTGTGAGTGTGTGTGGGTGTGTGTAAGTGTGTGTGGGTCTGTGTCTGTGTGATTGTCTGTGTGTGTGTGTCTGTGTGTGTGAGAGTCTCTGTGTGAGTGTGTGTGTGTTTGTGTCTGTGTGTGTGTCTGTGTTTGTGAGTGTGTGTGAGTGTCTGTGTGTGAGTGTCTGAGTGTGTGTGTGTGTGTCTGTGTGAGTGTGTTTGTCTGTGTGAGTGTGAGTGTGTGTGTCTGTGTGTAAGTGTGTGTGTGTGAGTCTGGGTGTGTGTGAGTGTGTGTCTGTGTGTGTGGGTGTGTGTGTGAGTGTGTGTGTGTATGACTGTGTGTGTAAGTGTGTGTGTCTGTGTGAGTGTGTGTGGGTGTGTGTAAGTGTGTGTGGGTCTGTGTCTGTGTGATTGTCTGTGTGTGTGTGTCTGTGTGTGTGAGAGTCTCTGTGTGAGTGTGTGTGTGTTTGTGTCTGTGTGTGTGTCTGTGTTTGTGAGTGTGTGTGAGTGTCTGTGTGTGAGTGTCTGAGTGTGTGTGAGTGTGTCTGTGCGTGTGTGTCTGTGTGTGTGTGTGTCTGTGTGTGAGTGTCTGTGTGTGTGAGTGTGTGTGTGTGTGTGTCTGTGCGTGTGTGTCTGTCTGTGTGTGAGTGTGTGTGTGAGTGTCTGTGTGCGTGTGTGTGTGAGTGTGTGTATGTGTGTGAGTGTGTGTGGGTGTGTGTGTGAGAGTGTGAGTGTCTGTGTATGTGAGTGTCTGTGTGTATGTGAGTGTGAGTGGGTGTGTGTGTCTGTGTGTGTGAGTGTGTGTACATGTGAGTGTGTGTGTCTGTTTGTGTGTGTGTGTGTGTGAGTGTGTGTGTGTGTGAGTGTGTGTGTGTCTCTGTGTGTGTGAGTGTGTATGTGTGCTTATATGTGTGTGCGTGTGTGTCTGTGTGTGTGTCTGTGTGTGTGAGTGTGTCTCTGTGTGTGTGTCTGTGTGTGTATGTCTGTGTGTGAGTGTGTGTGTGAGTGTCTGTGTGTGAGTGTGTCTGTGTGTGTGAGAGTGTCTGTGTGTGTGAGTGTGTGTGTGTCTGTGTGTGAGTGTGTGTGTCTGTGTGTGTGAGTGTGTGTGTGAGAGTGTCTGTGTGTGTGAGTGAGTGCCTGTGTGTGGGGGTGGGTGTGTGAGTGTGTGTGTGTGTGTGTATGTGTGAGAGTGTGTGTGTGAGTGTGTGTGTGAGTGTGTGTGTGTGTATGTGTCTGTGTGTGTGAGTCTCTGTGTGTGTGTTTGTGTCTGTGTGTGTGTCTGTGTGTGTGTGTGTGTGTCTGTGTTTGTGAGTGTGTGTGAGTGTCTGTGTGTGAGTGTCTGTGTGTGTCTGTGCGTGTGTGTCTCTGTGTGTGTGAGTGTGTGTGTGTGTCTGTGTGTGTGATTGTGTGTGTGTGTGTCTGTGTGTTTGTGCCAGTGTGTGTGTGATGAGGGCGTGTGTGTGTGTGTGTGGGTGTGGGTGTGTGTGTCTGTGTGTGTGTGTGTCTGTGTGTGTGTGCGTGTGTCTGTGTATATGTGAGTATGTGTCTGTTTGAGTGTGTGTGTGTGAGTGTGTGGGTGTGGGTGTGTGTCAGTGTGTGTGTGTCTGTGTGTGTGTGAGTGTGTATGTGTGCATATGTGTGTGTGGGTGTGTGTCTGTGTGTGTGTCTGTGTGTGTGAGTGTGTCTCTGTGTGTGTGTCTGTGTGAGTGTGTGTCTGTGTGCGTATGTGTGTGTGTCTGTGTGTGAGTGTGTGTCTGTGTGTGAGTGTGTGTGTGAGTGTGTGTCTGTGTGTGTGAGTGTGTGTGTGAGTGTGTGCATGAGTGTGTGTGTGCGTGTGTATGTGTGTGTGTATGTGAGTGTCTGTGAGTGTATGTCTGTGGGTGTGTGTGTCTGTGTGTGTGTATGTGTGCATGTGAGTGTGAGTGTGTCTGTGTGTGTGAGTGTGTGTCTGTGTGTGAGAGTGTGAGTGTGTCTGTGTGTGAGTGTGTGTCTGTGTGTGTGAGTGTGAGTGTGTGTGTGCATGAGTGTGTGAGTGTGTGTGTGAGTCTGTGCATGAGTGTGTGTGTGCGTGTGTATGTGTATGTATGTATGTGTATGTGAGTGTGTGTGTGTGGGTGGGTGTGTCAGTGTGTGTGTCTGTGTGTGTGTGTGTGTATGAGTGTGTGCATGAGTGTGTGAGTGTGTGTGTGAGTGTGTGCGTGTGGGTGTGTGTGAGTGTGTGTGTGTGTCTGTGTGTGTGTGAGTATGTATGTGTGCATATGTGTGTGTGGGTGTGTGTCTGTGTGTGTGAGTGTGTCTCTGTGTGTGTCTGTGTGTGTGTGTGTGTCTGTGTGTGTGAGTGTGTGCGTGAGTGTGTGAGTATGTGTGTGAGTGTGTGTGGGTTGGTGTGTCTGTGTGTGTGAGTGTGTCTGTGTATATGTGAGTATGTGTCTGTTTGAGTGTGGGTGTGTGTCAGTGTGTGTGTGTCTGTGTGTGTGTGTGAGTGTGTATGTGTGCATATGTGTGTGTGGGTGTGTGTCTGTGTGTGTGTCTGTGTGTGTGAGTGTGTCTCTGTGTGTGTGTCTGTGTGTGAGTGTGTGTCTGTGTGCGTATGTGTGTGTGTCTGTGTGTGAGTGTGTGTCTGTGTGCGTATGTGTGTGTGTCTGTGTGTGTGAGAGTGTGTGTGTGTGTCTGTGTGTGTGAGTGTGTGTCTGTGTGTGAGTGTGTGTGTGAGTGTGTGTCTGTGTGTGTGAGTGTGTGTGTGAGTGTGTGCATGAGTGTGTGTGTGCGTGTGTATGTGTGTGTGTGTATGTGAGTGTCTGTGAGTGTATGTCTGTGTGTGTGTATGTGTGCATGTGAGTGTGAGTGTGTCTGTGTGTGTGAGTGTGTGTCTGTGTGTGAGAGTGTGAGTGTGTCTGTGTGTGAGTGTGTGTCTGTGTGTGTGTGTGTGCATGAGTGTGTGAGTGTGTGTGTGTGCGTGTGTATGTGTATGTATGTGTGTGTATGTGAGTGTGTGTGTGTGGGTGGGTGTGTCAGTGTGTGTGTCTGTGTGTGAGAGTGTGAGTGTGTCTGTGTGTGTGTGTCTGTGTGTGTGAGTGTGTGCATGAGTGTGTGAGTGTGTGCGTGTGGGTGTGTGTGAGTGTGTGTGTGTGTCTGTGTGTGAGTGAGTATGTATGTGTGCATATGTGTGTGTGGGTGTGTGTCTGTGTGTGTGAGTGTGTCTCTGTGTGTGTCTGTGTGCGCGTGTGGGTGTGTGTGTCTGTGTGTGTGTGTCTGTGTGTGTGAGTGTGTGCGTGAGTGTGTGAGTATGTGTGTGAGTGTTGGTGTGTCTGTGTGTGTGTGAGTGTGTCTGTGTGTATATGTGAGTGAGTGTGTCTGTGTGTGTGTGTGTGTGAGAGTGTGTGTGTGTGAGAGTGTGTGTGTGTCTGTGAGTCTGTGTCTGTGTGAGTGTGTGTGTCAGTGTGAGTGTGAGTGTGTGTGTCCGTGTGTAAGTGTGTGTGTGTGAGTCTGTGGGTGTGTGTGAGTGTGTGTCTGTGTGTGTGGGTGTGTGTGTGAGTGTGTGTGTGTATGACTGTGTGTGTAAGTGTGTGTGTCTGTGTGTGAGTGTGTGTGGGTGTGTGTAAGTGTGTGTGTCTGTGTGTGAGTGTGTGTGGGTGTGTGTAAGTGTGTGTGGGTCTGTGTCTGTGTGATTGTCTGTGTGTGTGTGTCTGTGTGTGTGAGAGTCTCTGTGTGAGTGTGTGTGTGTGTTTGTGTCTGTGTGTGTCTGTGTTTGTGAGTGTGTGTGAGTGTCTGTGTGTGAGTGTCTCTGTGTGTGTGTGTGTCTGTGCGTGTGTGTCTGTGTGTGTGTGTCTGTGTGTGAGTGTCTGTGTGTGAGTGTGTGTCTGTGCGTGTGTGTCTGTCTGTGTTTGAGTGTGTGTGTGAGTGTGTGTGTGTGAGTGTCTGTGTGTATGTGAGTGTGAGTGGGTGTGTGTGTCTGTGTGTGTGAGTGTGTGTATATGTGAGTGTGTGTATCTGTTTGTGCGGGTGTGTGTGTGAGTGTGTGTGTGGGTGTGTGTGTCTCTGTGTGTGTGTGAGTGTGTATGTGTGCGTATATGTGTGTGAGTGTGTGTCTGTGTGTGTGAGTGTGTGTCTGTGTGTGTGTCTGTGTGTGTGTCTGTGTGTGTGTGTCTGTGTGTGTGAGTGTGTCTGTGTGTGTGAGAGTGTCTGTGTGTGTGAGTGTGTGTGTGTCTGTGTGTGAGTGTGTGTGTCTGTGTGTGAGTGTGTGTGTCTGTGTGTGTGAGTGTGTGTGTGAGTGAGTGTCTGTGTGTGGGGGTGGGTGTGTGAGTGTGTGTCTGTGTGTGTGAGAGTGTGTGTGTGTCTGTGTGTGTAAGAGTGTGTGTGTGTGAGAGTGTGTGTGTGAGTGTGTGTGTGTGTCGGTGTGTGAGTGTGTGTGTCTGTGTGTATGTGTCTGTGTGTGTGAGTCTCTGTGTGTGTGTGTTTGTGTCTGTGTGTGCGAGTCTGTGTGTGTGTGTGTGTATGTGTATGTATGTGTGTGTATGTGAGTGTGTTTGTGTGGGTGGGTGTGTCAGTGTGTGTGTTTGTGTGTGAGAGTGTGAGTGTGCCTGTGTGTGTGTGTCTGTGTGTGTGAGTGTGTGTGTGAGTGTGTGCATGAGTGTGTGAGTGAGTGTGTGCGTGTGGGTGTGTGTGAGTGTGGGTGTGTGTCTGTATGTGTGCATATGTGTGTGTGGGTGTGTGTCTGTGTGTGTGTGAGTGTGTCTCTGTGTGTGTGTCTGTGTGCGCGTGTGGGTGTGTGTGTCTGTGTGTGTGAGTGTGTGTCTGTGTGTGTGAGTGTGTGTGTGAGTGTGTGCATGAGTGTGCGAGTATGTGTGAGTGTGTGCATGAGTGTGTGTGTGCGTGTGTATGTGTGCATGTGAGTGTGTGTGTGTCTGTGTGTGTGAATGTGTGTCTGTGTGTGAGAGTGTGAGTGTGTCTGTGTGTGAGTGTGTCTGTGTGTGCGAGTGTGTGTGAGTGTGTGCGAGTGTGTGAGTGTGTGTGTGAGTGTGTGCATGAGTGTGTGTGTGTGTGTGTATGTGTGTGTTTGTGTGTGTATGTGAGTCTGTGTGTGGGTGGGTGGGTGTGTCTGTGTGTGCGTATGTGTGCATGTGAGTGTGTGTGTGTGTCTGTGTGTGAGAGTGTGAGTGTGTCTGTGTGTGTGAGTGTCTGTCTGTGTGCGTGAGTGTGTGCATGAGTGTGCGAGTATGTGTGTGAGTGTGTGCATGAGTGTGTGTGTGCGTGTGTATGTGTGCATGTGAGTGTGTGTGTGTCTGTGTGTGTGAATGTGTGTCTGTGTGTGAGAGTGTGAGTGTGTCTGTGTGTGAGTGTGTCTGTGTGTGTGAGTGTGTGTGAGTGTGTGTGTGAGTGTGTGCATGAGTGTGTGTGTGTACGTGTGTATGTGTGTGTTTGTGTGTGTATGTGAGTCTGTGTGTGGGTGGGTGGGTGTGTCTGTGTGTGCGTATGTGTGCATGTGAGTGTGTGTGTGTCTGTGTGTGAGAGTGTGAGTGTGTCTGTGTGTGTGAGTTAGTGTCTGTGTGTGAGAGTGTCTGCATGTGTGTGTGTGTTTCTATGTGTGTGTCTGTGTGAGTGTGTGTGTGTGTCTGCGTGTGTGAGTGTGTGTGTGTGAGTGTGTGTTTGTGTGTGTGAGAGAGTGTATGTGTCTGTGTGAGTGTGTGTGTGTGTGAGAGTGTGTGTGTGTCTGTGTGTGAGAGTGTGTGTGTCTCTGTGTGTGTTTGTGTGTGTATTTGTGTCTGTGTGTGTTTCTGTGTGTGTGTGTCTGTGTGTGTGTGTTTCTGTGTGTGAGTGTCTGTGTGTG